>NC_047106.1:98043645-98379151 GCF_902500255.1 Thalassophryne amazonica
AAAAAGTAAATCAGGCTTCTCAATATAAAAATTTCTAAAATTACATTCCTTAGACTCAAACTGAAAGTAAATTTCTACAACTTGATATAAATTAATTAAAAATATAAAAGCCAAGATGATGGATTGCATAAGTAATCCACCCCTTTGCTACAATACTTTTAAATAATCAGTTTAATTGCCAGTTTTCTTCAGACAAGTCAGGGGATGGCTACATGAACATTTCCAAGTCACTGAATATGTCTTGAACTTTATTTGCATCAGTTATGAAGAAATACAAACAGTATGGCACGTTATGGTAAATCTGTGTAGACAGTTCTCAAAAACTGAGTGACTGTGCAAGAAGGAGAAGAGTGAAGAAAGCCACCAAGACACCCAGACAACCCAGAAGAAGTTATAGTCTTCTGTGGTTGTGATTGGAGAAATTGTGCATCGTGCATGTTTTGCATTTTGTATCCCCAGTTATACAGCTTTATGATCAAGTGGTACGGAGTAGGGTTTTCTTTCACCAAAACATTAAATATAGGCTTGCATCTCAGATGTACCTTCTGGCAAATTGTAGCTGAACGTTCAGATCTTCTTTTTAATACAACCCTTTTGTATTTGAAATGCCATAAACAAATTAAAATGTGTGAAATACCAAGGGGCTGAATACTTTTGCAAGCGGACTTCAGGAGAAACTCCCCCCTCCCCCATTCACAAAATTCTTAATCCTCAACAACACTGTGTCTACTGTGGATACTTTCAGTTCCTGGAATCCTCTATCTCCCAAGATCTGAAGTGGACCTCCCACATAGACTCCATCAGGAAAAAGGCACAGCAGTGGATGTGCTTCCTCAGACAGTTCAGGAAGGTCAACCTGCCCCAGGAACTGCTCATCATGTTCTACACATCCATCATCCAGTCTTTCCTGTGCACCTCCTCCATCTCAGTTTGTGTAGCAAGTATGGATAATACTGCCAGAGAAAGAGGGTTTTATTAATTTAGTGTGTTGATAATGGGCCAGATCAGAAGATGTAAAATTCATCTCTGGGAGGTGTGTGGCAGTATAATAACGCGAGGACACAGTAGTTCTTTTTATGTGGCTGTTGCCTGATTATTGTGCAAAAGGTGATATTTACAATATTTCCAATTCTGCAGAAAATAAATACTTCAAAGACATTGAGAAGTTCAGGGAGAAGAACAAAAAATCTAATAATAATAAATAATCCTGGAATTTCTCTGTCACACTCCATTTAATGGCAAGGAATTCCAGTTTATGGGTTGAATACCTGCTCTCACTCACTCACACGACTGGCATAGGCTATGATTCAGGTTCCCATCTTGTTCTTGGTACAAGGCAGCACCGAGTCCTGTCACACTGGTGTCCCTGTGAAGGATGTATAGGAGAGAGGGATCTGCAAAGCCAAGAACTGGAGCTGTGGTTAGTTTCTCGATTAGTGTCTCAAATGCGATTTGATAGTTTTGACTCCATCTTTCACCAAAGGGCTGGTAAGCAGTGGTGGGCACAGCTAACAATTTCAATTTCAATTTATTTTCATTTATATAGCGCCAAATCACAACAGAGTTGCCTCAAAGTGCTTCACACAGGTAATGTCTAACATTACCAACCCCCAGAGCAACAGTGGTAAGAAAAAACTCCCTCTGAGGAAGAAAACTCAAGCAGACCAGACTCAAAGGGGTGACCCTCTGCTTGGGCCATGCTACAGACATAAATTACAGAACAATTCACAGAACAATTCACGGACAAATATACAAGAAATGCTATTGGCGCACAGGACAGGAGGATCACCAACACGAATACAACTCCCATCTCTGGATGGAGCTGCACCTTAAACAGAGAGAAAAACAGAATCAGGCATCAGAAAGACAAAAAATACTGTATAATTTGCCAGCATTAAACAACAAGAAAAACAGAGAAATACTAAGGTGATCGCCGGCCACTAGCCCTAAACTTCAATAAAGACCCAGAATTTAGGTAAAGTTGAGGCAGCAGCCCGCTCCAATTACTAATAAATGAATTAAAAGAGTAAAAAGCGTAAAACAAAACTGTACCAGTATGCTAGCCATATGAAAAAGAAAATAAGTGCGTCTTAAGTCTGGACTTGAAAATCTCCACAGAATCTGACTGTTTTATTGACGCAGGGAGATCATTCCACAGAACAGGGGCACGATAAGAGAAAGCTCTGTGACCCGCAGACTTCTTATTCACCTTAGGGACACAGAGTAGCCTGCACCCTGAGAACGTAAGGCCCAGGCCGGTACGTAAGGTTTAATTAGGTCAGCTAGGTAGGGAGGTGCCAGTCCATGAATAATTTTATAGGTTGGTAGCAGAACCTTAAAATCTGATCTCACTGGGACAGGAAGCCAGTGAAGGGATGCCAAAATGGGTGTAATGTGGTTGTACTTTCTGCTTTGTGTCAAAAGTCTGGCTGCAGCATTTTGAACCAAATGGAGAGCCCTAATGCTAGACTGCGGTAAACCAGAAAATAGAACATTGCAGTAGTCCAATCTAGAAGAGATAAATGCATGGATCAGGGCAAAACAAAAAGTTAGCTTCAATAACAGCTGATCAGCTAAATGAAAAGTTATCATTTGTAAACCTAAACTGATAAACCACCCAAAAATTTATCGGAAGCTACAGCTGTCCGATAACTTTCAGTATTGTCTCCGGTACACTTGCAACAACTACTAACAAGCTGATTTTGAGTTTTAAGACCACGATCGCTTCTGGTAGCATCAAAGGCGACGACAGATCCAAACAATGAGCCAGCACTTCTGTCTTTGTGCACCCTGCCCACTGCTGGAAGCTCCTGTTTGCTACATATGTTTTGCAGCAGTGAAGCAGTTGAGAGGAGCCAAGCTCAACTACACACACACACACACACACACACACACACACACACACACACACACACACACACACACACACACACACACACACCAAACCATTATTCCTTAACAGGATATAGCAGTGCCACCGTGAGGCAGATGTCTTGGAAAATGAAGCAGTTTTGACTTATGATTTTGATTTAAAAAAATTAATCTGGACAGAATAACTCCATTAATGTCAATTCTGTCATTTGTACAAAGTTAAAATATAACATATATCTTTTAATTTTAAATAATGCACTAATTCTGAAGTTTTGTAACAAACACAGACAGATGCCAAAGGGACTATGGGTAAATGAGCCTCCACTAACACTGGTTGGTTGACTCATTCATTCTGTGTAAAAACCTACACGTTAATGTGACGTGACATGTGTGTTTGTATTTACATATAAATGTGCTTTTGTAAAATATGCCATTTTATTCATATGTAAAAAAAAAAGCCATTTGCAAAATGCATAGAACACTGCCATCTAATGGCACCCAGACACTCAGACCCATACCCATAATCCTTTGTGTACCAGTTCTTTATTCCACGTTCCAGAGTGTTGCTGCAGTTTAAACCACGACGAGAATTGTAAATGAACATTAGACAACCAAAATGTTCATTTTTATTTCTTTAGCTACTGCAAAAGGCTGCAACAACTCTCGGGCGTGCAAAGGATTATGGGATATCGCAATACTTAGGGCGAATACTGCCATGAACACTACTGGCCAGTAGATAGCAGTAGAGACTTGCCAAAACTTGCCAAAACAAACATGAGGTCTGTTAGAAAAGTAACAGACCTTTTTATTTTTTGCAATAACCTTATGGATTTGAATCACGTGTGATTGCATCAGCCAAGCTTGAACCTTCATGCGCATGCGTGAGTTTTTTCACGCCTGTCGGTTGCGTCATTCGCCGGTGAGCACGCCTTGTGGGAGGAGTGGTCCACCCCCCTCGGCGGATTTTCATTGTCAGGAAAATGGCGGAGCGACTGCCGCTTTGCTCCATCAACATTTTTTCAGAAACTGTGAGAGACAGCCAAGTGGAAACCATTCGGAAAATTCAGATGGCTTTCGGTGAAGATCTTATAAGGATCACACAGATGAAGGAGCATTACAACCGGATTCAAGACAGCCCACGGCGGCTGAGGGGGCGTCGCGCTTTGAGCGGCCATCGACAGGCTGAAACGACCAGATCATTTCCAAAGTGAAGGCTGTGTTGATCCGGGACTTTGTCTGACTACTAGAGAAATGGCAAGAGACGTGGACATAGCACTTTTTCGGCACATTACACTGTTACAGGAGATTTTGTAATGAAAGACGTGCAGAGGAATTCGCACATCAGGACGGAGCTGCTAATGGCGCAGAACAAAAGGCACCTCCGTGTTGGAAGTCTCACGGGACATGCTCAGGTCTTCCACCATTCGGAAGATTCAGACGGCTTTGGGTGGCTTTTCAGTCGAGTGAGTATCCGAGAAATTGTCGAATAGCTGGGCATGTTACAACATGTCCTGTGAGACCAACACAGAGGTGCTTTCGTTCCGCACCATTAGCGGCTCCGTGGCGAATTCCTCCGCTCCTGTTTTCGTGACAAAATCTCCTTTAACAGTGGAATGTGCCGGGAAAGTGCTGATGTCCACCTTTTCTGCTATTTCTCTGGTAGTCAGATGACGTCCTGGATCAACACAGCATTCAGTTTGGAAATGATCTGGTCTTTCCAGCCTGTTGATGGCCGCTCGGAGCGTGGCGCGCCCTCAGCCGCTGTGGGCCGTCTTTAATCCGGTTGTAATGCGCCTTAATCTGTGTGATCCCCATAAAATCGTCCCTGAAAGCCATCTGAAATTTCCGAATGGTGTCCACCTTGCTGTCTCTCATAGTTTCTGGAAAAATTTGATGCACCGCTGCTCCAGCCGTTCAGACATTTCCCTCGCAATGAAAATCCGCCAAGGGGGCTGAACCACTCCTCCCACAAGGCGTGCTCACAGGCGAATGACGCAACCGACAGGCGTGAAAAAACTCACGCATGCGCATGAAGGTTGAAGCTTGGCTGATGCAATCACACGTGATTCAAATCCATAAGGTTATTGCAAAAAACAAAAAGGTCTGTTACTTTTCTAACAGACCTCATATTCCAAATAATCCATGTGCTACGTTTAATCTGCGTGGAATTTAATAAACGCAAACCGAATTTCAGACATCTTATATATATATTACTCTGGAACAAAGATGACAAACAATGTTGTAGGACAATAAGTAGGACATTAAAAAGCAAACAGAAAGCAGAAAGCGATTGCAACTCACAGTGATTCCAATTGAAAATAATGGAGAAGCAACCTGAGCTTCTTCTGGCATTTTTACATAAAACAAACACAATAACAACATCCATAAACCCAGAGAATATATTCACGAGAGTTTGAGGCACAATCTACAAAGAGTTTAATGCTGTTGTCTGTGTGGAGCCTGATCAGAGACTCTCAAATGCATTTCTTCTGTCGTGACTGTATTGAGATTGCCAATAATGCACCCGGACACCGCATGTCCACACTAAAACCTTAAAAATGAGTGCAATACTTTAAAACTAAAATCTATAGCTGATGTTTTCACTTTATAAAACTTCAGAAGTGACGTTAATTTAAATAACATGTCCGAAATTAGATTGGTTAAAATTTTAACCATAAGTTAAAACTGTATGCCTCTGGATGACTTGAGTGATATTGCCAGTGAGTTAGTATGGCGTCAAGAGCAATTGTCTTGTGACCAGCTCTTCTTTGACTGCAGAGGATAGAGCGGTTTCTCCTGAAACCAGCTCTCCTCTGTTTACAGAGAATAGAGCTGTTTATCTGCTACAAAACATTTAACATGTAAGTGCTAAAATCTTTGATATCAGACTTAACAAAGGTTTTTAACTGTTTAAGATTTATTCACTTCACCTGCAAAAACATATTAGCGATCTAAAAATTATCGGACCAAAGCTTATTGGAAGATAATTGGTCCGATGATGGTTTTCAAAGTTATCTGAAAAGCTAATCCGATAATGAAAACATTAGCTTTGATAATTAGCGGTTAGCAGATCTGTGCCCACCACTGACTGTAAGTAGGGGTCTTGTGGGATCTTTGATTCTTTGGCTTGTGAGCAGGTGGATATCCGCAAGTCAGATCATTGAGTGGTTTGGCAATGATGGAATAGTCTTTAATGAAGTGGCGGTAGTATCCCGCGAAGCCCAACAATGATCGGAGTTGTTTTAATGTTTGTGGAATTGGCCAGGTTTTGATTCTTTCAATTATTTCTGGATCTGCTTGCACTCCTTTCTCAAAGACAATGTGGCCCATGTAGCGAACGGATGTTTGGAAGAAAAGGCACTTGTCTGGCAACAGCTTCAGCCCATACTCTCTCAACCGGTTGAGGACTATCAGCAGTCTTTGTTCATGCTCCTCCAGTGACTTGGAAAAGATGATCAAGTCACAGAGGAACACCAACATTTGCTTCAGATGGAGGTCCCCCATGCACCTTTCCATCAAGCACTGAAATGTGCTTGATGCATTGGTAACACCCTGGGGCATTTCGTTATTCCTCTTCCATCGGAATGTGGTAGTAACCAGTAATGAGGTCGAGTACTGAGAACCACTTTGAACCAGTGAGGGCTGACAAGGACTCTTCCAAATTGGGTAATGGGTATCCATCCTTAATTGTCTGGAGGTTCAACTTGCGGCAGTCAATGCACAATCGGATATCATCATTTTTCTTTCGCACCACGACGACTAGAGAGGCAAAGGAAGAGGGCGATGAATTCCTGCTTCCAAAAGCTCATGCAGGTGGCAGGGGACAGCTTCAATGTCCTGAGGATGGATTGGCAGGGCGCATTGTTTGAAAGGTGTATTGTCACTAAGTGGTATGTAATGTTTAACAGCCGTTGTGCATCCGAAATCCAGGTCATGATGTGAAAAGACCTCCGAGATGTTGTTCAACTTTCCTGTGCTCCTCTTCCTCCATTCAGGTGACAATGGAGATTCATCAAAATTGAAGTTCAGACTGGATGGCAGTTTCTTAACCGGTGAATGGGGCACATGATGTTCAGACAAGATGCAATGAGTTGTGAGATCTGCAATGACACTGTAAGGTGGAATGACGGTGTCTTGCTTGGATGTGTTGAAAATGACCACAGGAACCTTGTGCAGGGGTCAAGCTTGGAGGCTGATGAGGCAACTGCTGAAGCACAGGCCGCCAGACAGGGCGAAGGCAGGATGTTGTAGGAGGATGCTTTGACTGTGCAACGAGGGCGAGACCTTTGCAGAGCCTTCGATGACAACAATGCGGCCGGCCAGAGCACACACTGGGGCTTTGCTTTGGAGCCTCACAACTCCCATGTTGCCATTGTCCTTCTGCTGGTGCGACAGCTGAAGCGTTTTCAACACAGCCCAGCTTGGGCACTGGGTTGGAATGATGGATGTTTGTCCATGTACTGCTCATATAGCGGCTCAAAAGTGTTCATGCCAACAAGGACAGTGTTGGGACCATCAGGGTGTGCATCTGGAACCACTAAAGCAAGTGTTGTTACTTCATAATCAACACCAACAAACTCTTTGGGAAATTTAATGGAGATTTCAACAAAGCCAAGGTATGGGACAGTCTGACCAGCAGCACCTTGAATTTGTAGAAGGTCTTAAAGAGGCTGAATTGGTTGATCATGGAGATGTCTATTGTAAAAGGAAACAGGTACGGTAGTTATTTGGGATCCTGTGTCATTGGTAATGAGGCATTGGTAAGTATGGCCTGCAACTTCTACTTCTACTTCCACTTCTACTTCTACTGTGCACCTTGATCCAACAAGCCCAGGAGGCAGCTTTGTGGTCAGTCTGAGATGGGTCTGTTGGTCTGCACAGTGAACAATCTTTGTTTTCTTTGCGGGACAGTGGGTGTCCTGCATAACTCCTGTATGTCCCAGTACAGCAGGGGTGGGCAACTTGTTCCAGAAAGGGCCAAGAGGGTGCAGGTTTGCTTTGCAGCCAGTGACTGCACCAGGTGATTTCACTGATTAATATCACTTTGAGCAGCTGGAATCAGTTAATCAGTGAAATCAACTGGTGGAGTCAGTAGCTGCAAAGAAAACCTGTACCGTCTTGGCCCTTTCTGGAACAAGTTGCCCAAGTTGCAGTCTGATATGGCCATCTTCTCCACAATGAAAACAGAATCCAAGCTTTGGAATGAGGGTGGCGCATTTAGATTTGGAGCCGTTCTTTGTTTGTGTTGTGGCTTTGGGACTGGAGTACAGGACTGGTGAGACTGGGAGGCAGTTAGAGCAGCAAGTTGTTTCTGTATTTCAGCCATTTGTTTTGTGAGGGAAGACAGAGCAGCAGAAACTCCTTTCTCCTTTTCAAATGTGACTGGGCTTGAGCAGTTACATGTAGCAGGTAGATGTTCCAAGATGTTGTTTCATCCTCAGAGCTTTACTTGCTTCACGATCATCTTCAGTTCTTAACAGCAGCAGCAGTTCAGCAAAAGAAGGTGGGTTTTCTTTCTCTGCTTAAGCTGGAGCTCAGAGATGAGGTTGTTGTCCCAGCATCCCCTGCAGAACTGATAAAGCAGGTTCCTGTTCACCTCACTCTGCTTTACACCTCCCCGCTTGACAGCCAGATTCAGGGCTATCTGCAGTCATTGTAAATAGACAGATGATTTTTCACCCGAATCTTGCAGCGTGTCCATGAACTTCACATAAAGCTCCTCTCCATCCTGCACAGTCCCATAAGCTGAATCAAGATGCTCAATATGTGTCTCTGCAGGCAGGTCTGGGCTGAGGTGCATTACGATGTCAGTTGCAGGTGGGAAGAGGCTGTCAAGAATATATCTGGCTCATTGGAGTTCAGAAATGGCTGGGTCTTTTAAGATTAGATCCAAGCCAAAGCGCCACGTGTCATAGTTCACCTCATGCTGGGGTTGAGGGGCTCTCCCAGAAAACATGTGCAGCCTGTGAGATGAAAGGATGTTAATGTCATCGCTCTTCACGGCATGCTCTACAACATACCTCTGAATTTGTGGTGGGTTCAAATCAGCAGAGGAGATGTTTGTTGAATGTCCCTCTGTGGTACCTGTAGCACTTATTTTCCCTTTCGTATGGCTAGCATACTGGCATAGTATAGTTCTACGCTTTTTACTCTAATTCATTTTATTAGGAAACGGAGCGTGCCGCGGCCTCAACTTTACCTAAATTCTGGGTCTTTTAGTAAAGCTTAGGGCTAGTCACCGGCGATCACCTTAGTATTTCCTGTTTTTCTTCTTGTTTAATGCTGACAAATTATACTGTATTTCTTGTCTTTCTGATGACTGATGCTGTTTTTTCTCTCTGTTTAAGGTGCATCTCCATCCAGAGATGGGTGTGGCATTTGTACTGGAGACCATTCTGACCTGTGCACCAACAGCATTTCCTGTATATTCGTTTTGTGAATTGTTCTGCAATTTCTGTCTGTAGCATGGCCCAAGCAGAGGGTCACCACTTTGAGTCTGGTCTGCTTGAAGTTTCTTCCTCAGAGGGAGTTTTTCCTTACCACTGCTGCACTAGGGATTAGTAAGGTTAGACCTTACTTGTGTGAAGCACCTTGAGGCAACCCTGTTGTGATTTGGCACTATAGAAATGAAAATAAATTGAAATTGAAAGTGCTGTGAATTTGTGCAGCAGGGACAGCAGCCATTTTGTGTTGTGCTAGAGTGACGGTGGTGGCCATTTTATGTTCCAGTGAAGTGGAATGTTCATCTCTGGTGTCTCCTCTTTTTCCAGGGCACAGATCAGTAACAGCTTCATTTATTTGAGTCATCAATACTTGTAAAATAGCAGTAAAAAATTTGACCAGACAGTTTTGCTACTCATTTTAAGTCAGCTAAATAGGTCTTATTCTTTGAGCACCCAATGTTAGTAACATAAACTTTTTGACAGATTTTGAATGCAGTATTCATTATCATTGGGCTTAAATGTATGGGTGATTCTTAGACTACGGGCACTTATTATGTCCTTTGATCATATTGTATGAAAAACAGAAAAAAAGGGAAATTTCACACTTTTATAGTTATCTTTACAATGAAAGTGTGTTAAGAAATTTGTTCTAGTAGTCTATGATGACTTTTTCACATTTTTTCAGCATCATTATATGCAAATATTTCTGTTTTGTGCTTCTCCCACACCCAGACTTTTGATCTTCAATGATAAAAATGAACAGTAAAGAAACGTTTTTTCTAATGTTTTAAAATATCTCTGAATAAAATATCAGTAAAATAATCAAAACATAACTGGGGTATTCAATGTCATACAACTGTTGTGATTTCTTTTAAACAAAATGTAGTTGTCCCACACTATTGCCGTAATTTCCACCACAACACTGTAATGTCCCTAAACAGTTTGTATGAAAGATTGTTTGGGTAGTTTCTATGGAGATAAACAGTGGCATCAGAGCACATGTATATAGCGCCAAATCACAACAAACAGTTGCCCCAAGGCGCTTTATATTGTAAGACAATGGTGTGGTGGAAATTACATTTACAAGGCCAATAGTACCCGTAGTTAAAGAATCACCCGTATATAGCAGAATCAGACTCAATAATTCAAAAGGTGAACCAGTTTTAAACTTGACAATGAACATATTGTGAAATTCAGAATCAGATGAGTTTATGGGAAAAGAACACTCAATAGCACCATACTGAAGAAGGAAATCTTCAACTTCATCAACATCATATTTTGGAACACCACTGACCAGCACTGCATTTGGTATTTTTATGCCTAGTCACTCAAACAAGGCCATTTTTGAAAACTTTGTGAGCCTAAATGCAAGCACAATTTATTACTCTGCACATAACCTCCTGGCTGGCTCACCACATTTTTCTCTTATGTAGCAAGTATGGATAATACTGCCAGAGAAAGAGGGTTTTATTCATTTGATGTTTGATAATGGGCCAGATCAGAAGATGTAAAATTCATCTCTGGGAGGTGTGTGGCAGTATAATGAAGCGAGGACACAGTATTTCTTTTTATGTGGCCGTTGCCTTATTATTGTGCAAACGGTGATATTTACAATATTTACAATTCTGCAGAAAATGAGTATCTCAAAGACATTGAGAAGTTCAGAGAGAAGAAAATATAGAAGAATGTCACCTGGGATTTTACACAAGTTTAACCAGCGTTTATGCAACCAAGTTGTTAAATAATCAAATGCACTTGTTCTGACAATTATTTGTAGTTCACAATAATATTTCTTCCAAAACACAATCAGAACAATCCAAAAAACAACAGCAAAATCACAATCAGCTTTTAAAGTCTGCCACTTTGGCAGTAAAATGCAATATAAAAGTTCCATGGCACTTAGCTTGTGCCTGCAAAGTTGCAAATAGTTCATAAGGACAGCATGGTTTATGTGCGGATAAAACTGGCGTGAATGAGAGGGGGAGAGATCGGCTGTTTGCCTCCTACCACACAATGGACTGATGTTTTGAAGATGTTGTTAATGTTGTTGGTTTGGCCTGGCTCACCATCATAACGGTACCCAAGGCACCTGGCCTGTATATAAACAATGGGATCAAATATCACTTAATTGTCCAAACAAATAAATACTAGCTAGCTGTCTTCATATGTTCCATATTTCTGTTCAGTATACACATTCACAATGTCCCAATAAATAAATGGAAATATGATAGAAAGTAGAAGTCCAAAATATTCAAAGATAAGACCAATGTAAACAGGTTATCAATGTTGGCACAATGTTAGTTAGCACTTAAATACATTAGAATGAATGGGCACGGCTAATGCCCAGCTACGTTAGCAGCTAACCAAACACAGAGCAATAGACTCACCAATTCCTGAAAATACAATCCCTCACACAGCGAGTACCTGATGCCCCAAATGGCAGATGTCTCCGAGGTCTAAAGAGGTATATGACTTAGTAAAATGGTACAGATTAAGCAATTAAAATAAAGTTATAATGTACGAGGACGTACCTGTAGCAGCCAGTGTGTTAGACTCCTCTCCCCCCTCATCTACCGAAGGCAGTGTTGCCAGATAGGAAATATGCTATTGTACCAAAACCTCAAAATTATCATATTTTGGGAGAAATTATCGTACACAAACAAAACGCATGCAACATAGCTATTTTAGCATTTTTTTTTAATTTCCAAAGAATTTTATGTCACATTTTTAAACAGTAATTCGCAATATCCCTATAGTAATGGGGAAACTATGGCACAAAAAGAACGCAAATGCACAAGCAAATGCACTACCAGACTAGAAAGATTTTTTTTTTCTGTGAAGGGACACAAACGTGTTAATTACCAGACTAGAAAGAGTCGAATTCAACCTCGAGGTCGCTGTCGTCATCCGATGCCATGGCCACTTGTGCAGATGTTGTTGGTTGGGGAATCTTTCTGTCACGGTAGAGATTGGATGCAGTCATGGACTGCAGCATAGTGTTCGTAGGTTAAAAGGCATGACACCCACCAGCATTCCTCACACACTCTGAACTGTGCACAAGTTCGTTGAGAGTGTCTGTAATGAGCCGATTTCGTGGTTTTGTTTTGATTAGATTCACTTTGGAAAAAACTCGCTCACATGATGCACTGGAGTGGGGAAAGACGAGCACATCCAGGGCAAACTTTCCCAGTTCACTGAATATGGCAACCCCCTGTAAATGCTCCACCTTAGAGACGTGATTCCAAAATTCATCCACATCCATTGCTTTCGTATCTTCACTCAAACCCACGAGGGGCAATCTTCTCCATTGGTCATCAATAGCTTGAAGATGATCGGTATCTGAAGTGTCAATCAAGCGTGGCACCTGCTGCATGAGGGGGAACAGAGACGGATGCTGAGCGCGTGTGTTTGCATCATTTGCAGTGGCAGGAGACAGGCATGCAAGGTGGGCTAAGAGGGCATCATCAAAATCGAATCTTTTCTTGATTTCCCCGCAGGCAATCTGAAGGAAATTCTGGCAGCGCACAAAGAAGTCTGTCAGGTTGGCTGGGGAAATGTTTCCCTACTGCATATGCTGCATCACTTTAATGCCCAGGTACATTGAGCTGAGTGTGACCTTTGGGCCATCTTTGATATCGATGTCTTTCAGTGGAGTGCCCATCACATAGTCCCTGTCCATGAAAGTCAGCAACAGATCTTTGTAAGTCTCGCAGACTTTGCTCATCAACGAAGTGATTACCACTTTTTCACTCTGAAAGTGCTGATTGAGGTCTGTGAATTTTGGTAGTACCCACTCAAGGAAATAATAGAAAAGGCGCAGAGACGGGTCATTTAGGGAATTGAAGATTGCCTCTGCAGAGGTAAGTCTGGCCTCAAGCCACTGATCTGTGAAAAACAGGCAGAGAGCATCCCATTGCGAAGACACACGTTTCACTATGTCATTCAGTCACAGCCATCGAGTCTGTGCGGGCTTGAGCATTTTGTGGGGCTGAACTTGGCAGAAGTCTTGAAACTCTCGTAGCTGCGCAATGCATTTTGTGCTGTTTCTGAAGTACCCATAAATGTCTCTAGCTAAATCCTCACACCTGCAAGGGAGCTGTTTGCATGCCTCACTTGCGCAAAGGTGCAGCGAATGGCACACACAATGCTGCACTGTGATGCCTAGAAAATCACTCCTGAGGCGGCTAGAGACAGAGTTGTTTCCCCATCATTGTGTTGCAGCCATCCGACCAGAAGCCCACAATGTTTTCGAGTGGTACACCTGCATCCATGAATGACTTGATCATCTCTGTGTATAGTCGTTCTGCAGTGGCTCCCTCTCTTGCGAGTCTGTGGTCGTCTGTGTTGGATAAGAGCTGTACCAGTTTCCAAAACCTTGTCCGAATTCTCTGTGGTCCCTCATCAAAAAAACGCACCACGACACACAGTGTTTTCACATTGCCAATGTCAGTTGACTCATCAAACAAAACGCTAAATTTCTTCGTTTTCAGAGTTTCAGCAAGGCTCTCGGCATAACAATCACCAATCACATGGTTTGTTATGGCAGACGCTTTCGTGCGTCCAAGGGTCATATTATGGGCAATTTGTGAGTCTTTGAAAATGTCCTTCAAGACTAAGACCAAATGGTTGGAATTTCTCATAGCCACATTGTGCTCTGCCATGAAGCCTGCAAGTTTCATCGCGGCACTCTTCACAGCCTCATCTAATTTTGGTTTTGCGGGTGGTTTTTGTAGGCAGTATGCTATCGACTTCTGAGACGGTGCAAGATGTTTCTTTTTTCTGAATGCTTCTTTGACTTTTCGTGGTTTTTCAAAACTGTGCTCTCTGCTACCATTTGAAGGTTGCAACAACGGCAATATGCCTTAGCATCATTTCCCGGGACAGGTTTCAGCCATCCGGAAAATTTGGGATCTTTCTCCCACTCTGTCCGATATGTCTGTTGCCTATGCTTACTTTTACCTTTCTCTTCTCTCCTCCACTTTCACCATCCTCTTCGTTTTCTGAACTCATTTAGGAACTTTTCTTTTTACGTTGTGTTGACAGTTTCTCTCTTCTCGCTTAGCTGCTAGGCTCAAAAGTTGTGTGTGTGTAGTGATGGTGACGGGGGTGGGTTAAGCTACGTATGTGCGCATGTGCAGCCAAAACAGTCTACATTACAGGTCAGTTGTCGTGGGCCCAGGAAGGGAGGGGCAGGGCTGAGAATTGGGAACTCATTACTTTGTATGGAGAGGGGGTGGGCTTTCAAATTACTTTGTCCTGGGCCGGCCAAAGCTAGCAGCAACCCTGTGTCTGGTGTGTCTTTGATGCTGCCTGAGTGCAACGCCTGCGAAATGATTTTTGGGTGTCAGAGAGAGATGCGTGTTTGGGAAACCAACTGAAATTATCGTACATTTTGGATTTTTTCCCATTATTGATCGTACATCGTACAGAGGGCAAAACTATCGTACAAATACGATAATTATCGTACATCTAGCAACACTGACCGAAGGGAAGATGCAAAAGGCTTAAATTACACTACATACATCACGACTGCCTGAATCGCTGTGAGAAGGTAGTGATGTCACATGAAAGGGTGCATTCACGGCTGTGCAAAAAAGTGGGAATTATTATGGTTATGCATTTACGGCAATTTTTATGTGGGTTACATTTGGTTTCCCTCTGCCTCCAAACATGGCAGGCACAAACTTCAACAAACTGTCAGTTATGCAGAAAAAAAACATTGGAACCCTCCATCCAGGACTTACGAGGTCTGTCCATAAAGTATCGTACCTTTTTATTTTTTTAAAAAACTATATGGATTTCATTCATATGTTTTTACGTCAGACATGCTTGAACCCTCGTGCGCATGCGTGAGTTTTTCCACACCTGTCGGTGACGTCATTCACCTGTGAGCACGCCTTGTGGAAGGAGTGGTCCCGCCCCCTCGTCGGATTTTCATTGTCTGGAAATGGCGGAATGAAAAGGACTTTTTTTCCATCAGAATTTTTTCAGACGCTGTTAGAGACTGGCACCTGGAAACCATTCGAAAAATTTATCTGGCTTTCAGTGAAAATTTTACGGGCTTCACAGAGAATAAAGACTTTAACTACAGGTTTAAGGACCCCTTTAAAGGGCGGTCGGTGCGCCGCGCTGCGAGCTGCGACGATGCGGCACAAACCGCTGGATCATTTCTAAGCTGATGGCTCTGTGGATACGAGACCGTCGTGTGCTCTTTCTCTGGTTATCACAAGACCTGGACATCAGCCATTTTCCTGCAGATTTCACTTTTAACAAGAGATTTTGTCATGGAAAGCCGCGCGGAGGCTTCACGCGTCACGACCGATTCGCTGATGAAGCGAGACAAAGGAACACCTCCGTTTCGGAGTGTTAGAGGACAAGTTGGGACATGTCTATCTCGGCTTTCAGTGCTTACCAGTCGAGTGAGTATAAAAGAACTTGTGGAGAGCTGGACATGTTAAGTGCAAAACGTGATTGGCCAGTCAACGCAGGGAGCATTGTGGGTAGTGTAGTTCAGGTTCACTTTGGATGTTACAGTGACTGTTACCGTCCGCTCAATGCAGAAACAAAACGGACTAATTTTAACATTATTTTATTTTATTTCTTTGTGACTGACAGTATAATTGAATCGCCAAGACTCGGTGGGAGAGAGGAGATCTCATGGCGCAGTTGTGTTACAGAGGGACCTTTTCGTAGACACCGTTTTGGACAATCAGGATGCATTATATGCATTATTTCTTACAATTATTATTATTATTATTATTAAGGCTGACAATCAAGACCTTTACTCAAATGGGGGGGGCATTTCAACTCTATGGGTGGGGAGGTGGATGGGAGTGGACAGAAGCTGCCTTGTTATGCTCTTTGGTGATTACACCCAAAACTTTTTCAGTCAATGTGCAGATAATCAGACACCATAAACACCTGACTTACACCACAGAACACACCAACCTACATATTATCCACTGATATGCAAAATGTAAACTCAGTTCTGCTTCTACGTATGAAATGCATTAATTTCTTCACTTTGCGCATTAGAGGAATGTGCATGTGCACATCAGAGAAATGCTCATGTTAAATACCAAGCATGATGTGATGGCTATGACACAGTCAATCATCACGACTGAACCACACACTACAAACTGCAATGTGCAATCACTACCCACACCAACTTACAGCACACAACACTTACAAAGAAACAACATGCAAGTGTGTGCACGCTGCATATTTCAATTCCCTGGTGGAAATCTGCTTTTGAGGGTCGCCAAATAGCGATATAAGATAACGAGTAATGCAGGAGAACAGCTAATTTTTACGCAGAGGTTGCGTGTTTGTAATCCCAGGCAGTGTGTGTGTGTGTGTGTGTGTGTGTGTGTGTGTGTGTGTGTGTGTGTGTGTGTGTGTGTGTGTGTGTGTGTGTGTGTGTGTGTGAAAATCACCAGAAAATGTCTCAGTCAGCAAACTTAAAATGCTCTCCCTGCAGAAGGGAGGAGGTGAGAAGGAGGAGGGGGCCGTGAGGTTGGCTAGGTGGGTGGTTGTCTGGGGAGGTGTTATGACATTATGCAACTGATGAAACATGATATAAACAGAAGGTTTATCAGCAAACCATGTTACACTGAGCTCTGAAACACCTTCATCCATTATCTAAAGCAGCTTCATGCTTCAGAATGTTGAGTGGGCGGAGCCAATCTGAACGCTCTTCAGTGAGGGTGTTTGTGTAGGTGTGAGTTCCAACTCCTCTGTTATCAGCAGACTGTAGTGAGAATAAATGATACTGTAGCAGTCACACAAAGGCGTAGTGTGCATTTCAGTATAATCAATCACATACTGTGCGTGTAAAAGAAAAAAACGAGCCAAGAGGAAGGGATGGAGGATGAGAAGACAGAGCAATATTTGTCTTGTTTTTCTGCAGAGAAGTAGGTTTTACAGAGGCTCTGAAGACCATTGGTGCTGGTGCTTACCCCCGGATTGTTTCACTTTTCACCTTATAAACTGTGAAATTAACCACTTGAAAATTTGTAAAATCCATAAAACTGTTAATACTAATCATTTATAAGAAAATTGTGACATTGTGAAAATTGTGATGAGACATCATCAAAATAACTCAAGATGTGTCCAAGTGGGTGGAAATACAATGCAAATAGGTCCCAGAATGGAACCTTGGGGCACACCACAGGACAGAATGAAAGATGAAGACATTAATTTATCTGCAGCAACAGAGAAATACCTGTTTGAGAGAAAACCATTCCAGGGCTGGCCCAGAGATGCCTACCCATGTCCTAAGTCTTTCGATCAAAACACCGTGCTAAATTGTGTCAGATAGCGCAGATAGATAGAAAAGGACAAGTACAGACCATTCATCTGGATTTCTGCCAGTTAAAATATAATTTAAAACTAAGAAAAGCTGTTTCAGTAGAGCACAAGTAAACAGCCCAAACTGAAATGTATCAATTTTTTATTATGTTCAGCTAAAACATTGTTGGCTCCCCGAGTTCTTATATGTAGTATTAGAGACTAATGAAGGTCAACTACTTTATTTAACATACTGCCTCTTTAGTCCCATGTGCCCTTTAAGTGCGATAATAACTCTTAATTCACCCTTCGACACACACAGTGGTCAAATCACAGCCACACACACTCTCAAATTTTGCCAAAATGACCAAACCATAATTAAGCTTGAACTTATTTACTGAACACACAACAGAAAACATACAGATCTCACAAAACACATCTTAATCCAAATTTTGCACTATAGACTCTATGTGAGTGGCCCACTCACCAACCACACACACACACACACACACACACACACACACACACACACACACACACACACACACACACACACACACACACCAGCCAGCTTATTTAGTTATCAAAACCTTATAGTTGCAGGCCTGAGTGATGCTTGGGAGCGGTGAAGCCCATTTAATGGCCGCCTCACTCTCGGAGCAAAACCAAAATAAAGAAGTACAGTCAGTTGCCCAGTTCCGGGTCATTGCCAGTTCTGGACCACAAGCTCGACCGGATCCAGCCATCCATGTGATCAGAAGAGGAATCAAAACATCCCGGTCTCTGTGGTGTGCGCGCTTTTTCTCACTCACTCATTCCTGCAAGTTTGAAAGTAACAATCTCTAAGACGTAGCAAAGGTGAGTTAGCCATTCGGTGTTTTTAGTTCTAGAGTGGGAAAATACTTACTTACTTGGGTAGAATATGTCACTGTGTTGTATCTTGTTGTTTAATTGCTGCACGCATTTATCTCCAACACGAAAATTTGCCAGTTATGGATCACTGAAGCAGCAGCCTCGTGTCAGTACTTGTGAGTCATGTGTACTTTGGGGGTCATCTCAACATCACAAATGGGCATGAATGTGGGGACTTTTACTTTTAATTTGGGAGAAATCTCACCTCCACATTTCATTTTTTGCTCGTAAAAATGTATAACAGTGCCTTTCGAAACTAAGTAAATTCTCACTTAAGTATAATTTCTATCATTTTGTGTTCAAAACGCATTCTCGGGCACAGTGTGTGTAGAGACAGCTTGTGATTCTCGCATGTTTACATAAAATAAACGTAATAACAACGTCTAAAAACCCAGAGAATATATTCAAAAGAGTTTTAGGCACAATATAAAATAGTTTTATGTTGCGATGTTAATTGTGTTGTCCGTGTGCAGCGGTTAAAGTGAAGCGTGATCAGAGCGTATCAACGCAGTTCTCAATGTTACTGACATCTCGCAGCGCAGCGACCTCTCTGAAGTTTTGCGGGATTTGAAACCTGAAAAGCCTCAATACAGTAGTGTTCAGAATAATAGTAGTGCTATGTGACTAAAAAGATTAATCCAGGTTTTGAGTATATTTCTTATTGTTACACGGGAAACAAGGTACCAGTAGATTCAGCAGATTCTCACAAATCCAACAAGACCAAGCATTCATGATATGCACACTCTTAAGGCTATGAAATTTGGCTATTAGTAAAAAAAAAGTAGAAAAGGGGGTGTTCACAGTAATAGTAGCATCTGCTGTTGATGCTACAAACTCAAAACTATTATGTTCAAACTGCTTTCAGGCCTTTCGGCATCACTATTCACACCAACTACAGCCTCTGGAGCAATTACTGGACTTGGACAAGTTGATTGGTATGTTGTTGATGGCAGCAACTATCGCACTACATCTTTGCGGATTCATAACTACATCTGTACGTCTCTACAGTTGGACTGGCAATGACTGGTAGGTATGTTGATTTCTGTTTGTTATGCAGTTGCAAATTGTCTGCAAATCAGATGGAAAGCAGATGTAATAGAAACGCTTTATTTGTGGCCAATCTGTATGCATTCGCTACAACTTATTTTAGTTTGTGATGTGGACATAATAGGCATGCTATATATCCGTTTTACACCCTGTCCCAGTCCGCTGCCAAGCTGCAATACCCCGTCAGTTGCGGATATCAGTGGATAACAGCGGATATACAGCGCATAGATTGAGCATGTATTGCGTATGTAAGACGGATGCCATCCGCAATCAAAATTTTGTACAGCTCAAAAATCCTGGCAACAGAAAAATGTGCCTCTGCAGATAATTACGGACGTGTGCGGATGTCGGCCGACTCATACAAGCATGTTTCAAGAATATTGCAGATGTTTAGCAAATATAAACCAATTTTGTGCGCAATTCATACGCAGATCTTCCTAAACGCCAGTGGGACCGGACCTTTACCTGCTTGCATGTTTCTTGTGACAGTTTTGCACTCTCAGGTGGACAAACCCCAAAATGCATATTCATATAGGCAAATGCACTAAATTTACAATATGTGCTATTTTGCACATTGAACAAACACAATACATGTTACACACTGTTAGTAACTCAGCAAGCAGTTGTACTTGTGAGTGCAATGATATTCAGACACATTTTTACAAACACAAACCTTTAGCAAATCAGGCACTTACTGTCTGGCTTACTGAATGAAAAATGGCTGGAAAAAAGTGATGAGCTGCATTAAAAGTAATACTTGTATTTATTTTGTGCAATTATTTATGGACTCTGAAAATAAAGGGACAATGTATAAACATGGCTGTAGTTCCTCAGTGGTTACTGTGACATTTTTGTTAAATCCCTTGAATCAAAGTTGAAATTCTACACTACAAGCACATCTTGAAAAGTTTCATTGTAACTCCATCGAGGTAGCTGGGTAAACCAGACACATACAGCCGGCATGAACACAGCACAGAATCCACGGGTGGAGTGTGGGAGTTTCAGCACAAACCTTTCGGCCCGGCTCGGTAAATTTAAAAGCATACTCACTGTCACCAAGCTAGGGCTGGGTATCAACACCGATACCTTCACTTCAATACTGGTTTCTGAAAGATACTATTTTCAATACCAATTTTATAAGATCAAGTCTAACAAAAAGAAAATTACATTACACATAGTACAAATCTTGAGTTTTATTTTTCAGCTTTGGTAATTTTCCACTCCAAGCAGTTTTCTTACAGAAAAAATAAACAACAAATAATTTCCAGTGCAAAAGAATACTTGAAAACACTCATTTCAAAATCATTTCCTTTCAGACATTTTGTCACTTCATACTTCTGAGCTGAGCTCAGCCAGCTGCTGCACTTCAGAGCAGGACGTCTCATTTTGGGAGGGAAAAAACATTTTGATCGATTGCAGCTTATTGTTTGCATTACAATGTTTGGAAAGACGTGTCATTCGATTTAAATGGCGATTCTCTTTAAAGTTATTAATTCCAACTGGACTCTTTCTAAGTTGACTCGGCAGAGAGCCGCGCAGCGTTGGGAGCTATGAGGATGGAACGGAGGATGATTCTCGTTTCTTTCTCGCAATAAGACAGAAGTCCCATTTAGTGACTTTAATCCACACAAAAGTGACTCAGGATTGACATATTTTAATGGCATTGAGAGGGGTTACAAAGCGGATTTGCCGTTTCTGAAAAGCAGTGAAGCAAAGAACCAACGAAGCAGCAGGTCGAAGCGGTGCTTCATTGCTACAAGCTTCAAAGCGTGCCCGTATTAAGTTGCAGTAACATTAAGTACGTATACCTGTTGATATTCCAGACATAGCGCTGTCATTGGTACTCTCAGATGAAGCAGAGTCCGGTGGAGGAGATTTTGAATCAGGCTGCTTGTGCTCTGTAACATCCACAGGCAGACTTGAATGCTGAGAGGAGGACGGCTGCGGACCACTCTTCTTACACGTGATTAACCTCTGGTTACCGAAAATTGCCACCGAAAGATGAGGCATGTTTTGATACTTGGTACTATGGAAGCATTTTGGTCGGTGCCACAAAAGAACTGAAGTTCGGTACCCAGCCCTACACCTAGCGGACCTGCCAGTTTAAGAGGTGCTCGGGTATTAGTCTATTCCCACAAACAGTGTCAATTCTAATGGGAAAATAGTGTACTGTTTTGTTTTCAGCTGCAATCACAGAAGCAGTCATGAAAAGTTAAGTTATTTTCAGTTCCCAGTGGAGAAGGGAAGACAAGGCAAATGGGAGTGTTCGTGTCGGTAAGAGTTGGCCTACACAGCTAACGAGAGTAGATGTGTTCTCTCGGCTGCACAACCGCCTTGACACGTTTGAGCTCCGGGTCATAAACAAACCACAACACATGTCCACTTTCCACCGCATCGTCACTTTTTCTTTGCATTTTCACTTTGTCTGCATGTAATTTGCCCAAAAACTCAGAAAATGTGCAGTGCTTCTGTCCCCGGAAGTAGAGAAATTACATCATACGAGGTCTATTAGAAAAGTATCGTACCTTTTTATTTTTTTGCAAAAACCATATGGATTTGAATCACGTGTGACTGCATCAGCCAAGCTTGAACCTTCGTGTGCATGCGTGAGTTTTTTCACGCCTGTCGGTTGCGTCATTCGCCTGTGAGCAGGCTTTGTGTGAGCAGTGGTCCACCCCTCTTGTCGGATTTTATTGCGAATAAATGTCTGAATGATTCGGAGCTTTGCTGCATCAAATTTTTCCAGAAACTGTGAGAGACCATCAGGTGGACACCATTCGGAAAATTCAGATGGCTTTCAGGGACGATTTTATGGGGATTACACAGATTAAGGAGTGCTCCAGCTGGTTTAAAGACCGCCCACAGCATCTGAGAGCGCGGCGCACTCTGAGCGCCAATTGACAGGCTGACACCCTGCTGAAACAACCAGATCATTTCCAACGTGAAGGCTTTGTTTATCCGGGACGTCGTATGACTTCCACAAAAAAGGCAGAAGGCGTGGACATCAAGACTTTTTCATCACATTTCACTGTTACAGGAGTTTTTTCATGGAAAGAGAAGCGGAGGGATGCGCCACGGAGCCACTCATGGCGCGGAACAAAAACACCTCCGTGTTGGTCTCACAGGACGGCTTTCAGATGGCTTTCAGACGGCTTTCGGTGGCTTTTCAGTCGTGTGACTATCTGAGAAATTGTGCATGAGCTGGACATGCCAGAACATGTCCTGTGAGGCTTCATCACGGCGTTGCTTTGTGCCATGCGGCTCCACCACGACGCGCGGAATTCCTCCACTCCTCTTTCCATGACAAAAACTCCTGTAACAGTGAAATGTGCCGTTCATTTCCACACTGGACGCTGTGTTGATCTGGGACGTCGTCTGACTTCCACAGGAATTGCGGAAGACGTGGACATCTGCACTTTTTCAGCACACTGAGACAGACGTGCGGAGGAATTCCGCGGGTCGCGGTGGAGCCGCATGGCGCAAAGCAACGCCGTAATGAAGCCTCACAGGACTTGTTCTGGCATGTCCTCACATTCACCCCGATGTCAGGGTGCTGCCATACAAGGCGCTCACTACACACCGGGAGCAATAGGGGATTAAAGACCTTGCCCAAGGGCCCTTAGTGATTTTCCAGTCAGGCGGGGATTTGAACACAGGATCTTCTGGTCTCAAGCCCAACACCTTAACCACTAGACCATCACCTCCCCAAGAAAAAGTCTTGATGTCCACATCTTCTGCCATTTTTGTGGAAGTCAGATGACGTCCCGGATAAACAAAGCCTTCACGTTGGAAATGATCTGGTTGTTTCAGCGGCATTTCAGCCTGTCGATCGGCGCTCGGAGTGCGCCGCGCTCTCAGCCGCTGTGGGCGGTCTTTAAACCAGCTGGAGCACTCCTTAATCTGTGTAATCCCCATAAAATCGTCCCTGAAAGCCATCTGAATTTTCCGAATGGTGTCCACCTGGTGGTCTCTCACAGTTTCTGGAAAAATTTGATGCGGCAAAGCTCCAAATCGTTCAGACATTTATTCGCAATAAAAATCTGACAAGAGGGGTGGACCACTGCTCACACAAAGCCTGCTTACAGGCGAATGACGCAACCGACAGGCGTGAAAAAACTCACGCATGCGCACGAAGGTTCAAGCTTGGCTGATGCAATCACACGTGATTCAAATCCATATGGTTTTTATAAAAAATAAAAAGGTCGGATACTTTTCTAACAGACCTCGTATGTGTCATATTTTACCCCTTTAAAGCCTGCCCTCAAATGAGACTGTGCTGCCCAATTCCAATGGTTTATCTCGTACTTATGATTCAGTGAGGTGCGCCAAAGATCTACTGTGTGTCTCCAAATAATATGAAGCAGTTATTTGAAACAGCTCTCGCTTCTGTTCTCAATGACCTGGACAAGAGCAGAAGGTTATAAAAATCCTTCTATTGTAAGAAAGATGTTTTAGCCTTACTCCCAACTGCACTGGGGAAGAGTTTAATTTGTCAGCTGTTGTCACTCTGCCGACGTCATATGCTACGTTGCTCCGACTGGATGTTTGTCTAATCAATATCTTTCAGAGGCAGATTTGTCTGCACCCAATGGTATGTCACCATGGAAAAGAAATGTGAATGGAGAGGTGTGAATTAGTCTAGCTGTGCAAGGTTACCAAAGAGACAAAACTACAAAAGCTGTGTCACTGTCCAGTACTTACAAACTTGATTGTACTTGTGTGCAGTCCTGTGCCTGAAACTAGTGAGCATGCACAGTCCCACAGAGCCTTCTTCATCGAATATGGGGCTGTGGTATTAAAATGAAATTAGGGCTCTGTGTTTCACACAAAATGCATGAAGACAATCTAAAATAGCATGCATACCAACATCATTCATAGGAGGTAATTTCTATGATCTTTTTACATGTTTTTCCACGCTCGCATGTTTCCCGTGCATGTTAATCCTTCCCACTGACGAGCAAGAGACGAGGAAAAGCTGTGTGTAGAATCAGTTTAGACAAATGAGACGTCCTTTTCTCACAAGCGTCATGTGAAGTGACATCAGTCAGTGATGATAACGACATGTCTGGATCAGCTGCCAGTTTAATGTTCGTGTGCAGCTGATATAACTGCTCGATGAAAAGTCTGTGTGTGTGTGTGTGTGTGTGTGTGTTACGAGTTTGTATGTGATGTAAGTGTCTGTCTAAGCAACACGTACACACAGTTTCCACTGCAGTAGTTTTGCATTATTTTTAAATAATGTTCTATAAGAAGAATGTGAAATGTCAGCAAGTTCAATAAAATAAAGTACATATAGTTGTGTACATCTGCAATTTTAATGCTTGGCGAGAGCATGTACAGGAGCCATTTATATTCACAATGTGTGTCTGACCAGTGACCTGTTGTAAATTCATTATTGAACAGTTGAGCTTCTAATTTTGCTTCTTATCTGCAGGATTTCTTGTTGTCAACCTATCTGCCAGTAGTACACCTCATGGAGAGGTCTGGCCTTTCATGATTTGATTATCACTACCCTCTTTCTTCTGCTGTCAGAAGCACTCCGTAAATTATGCCTGGAAGCCAGTTTCTTGACCTATTCATCAGACACACACACACACACACACACGTGTATATACACTCAACAAAAATATAAACGCAACACTTTTGGTTTTGCTCCCATTTTGTATGAGAAGAACTCAAAGATCTAAAACTTTTTCCACATACACAATATCACCATTTCCCTCAAAATATTGTTTATTGTTTAATATCGTCGTCGTAACCGACTTGAGTGGGCAAATGCTCACATTCGCTGGAGTTTGGCACGTTGGAGAGGTGTTCTCTTCTACGGATGAATCCCGGTTCACACTGTCCAGGGCAGATGCCAGACAGTGTGTGTGGCGTCGTGTGGGTGAGCGGTTTTCTGATGTCAATGTTGTGGATCGAGTGGCCCATGGTGGCGGTGGGGTTATGGTATGGGCAGGCATCTGTTATGGACGAAGAACACAGGTGCATTTTATTGATGGCATTTTGAATGCACAGAGATACTGTGACGAGATCCTGAGGCCCATTGTTGTGCCATACATCCAAGAACATCACCTCATGTTGCAGCAGGATAATGCACGGCCCCATCTTGCAAGGATCTGTACACAATTCTTGGAAGCTGAAAATGTCCCAGTTCTTGCATGGCCGGCATACTCACCGGACATATCACCCATTGAGCATGTTTGGGATGCTCTGGGCCGGCGTATATGACAGAGTGTACCAGTTCCTGCCAATATCCAGCAACTTCGCACAGCCATTTTAGAGGAGTGAACCAACATTCCACAGGCCACAATTGACAACCTGATCAACTCTATGCGAAGGAGATGTGTTGCACTGCATGAGGCAAATGGTGGTCACACCAGATACTGTCTGGTATCCCCCCCAATAAAACAAAACTGCACCTTTCAGAGTGGCCTTTTATTGTGGACAGTCTAAGGCACACCTGTGCACTAATCATGGTGTCTAATCAGCATCTTGGTATGGCACACCTGTGAGGTGGGATGGATTATCTCAGCAAAGAAGTGCTCACTATCACAGATTTAGACTGGTTTGTGAACAATATTTGAGGGAAATGGTGATATTGTGTATGTGGAAAAAGTTTTAGATCTTAGAAGTGTTGCGTTTATATATATATATATATATATATATATATATATATATATATATATATATATATATATATATATATATATATATATACACGCAGCAAAAATAATAAATAATAAATAAAATAATAATAATAAAATAATAAATAAATATACGAGGTCTGTGAGAAAAGTATTGTACCTTTTTCTTTTTTCAAAAACTATATGGATTTGATTCATATGTTTTTACGTCAGCCAAGCTTGAACCTCCGTGCGCATGCGTGAGTTTTTCCACGCCTGTCGGTTGCGTCATTCGCCTGTGCAGGCAGAAACCACCACATCATTTCTAAACGGATGGCTGTGTGGAGCTGGGACCATCGTGTGCAATTTCTATGGTTATCACAAGAGCTGGACATCAGCCATTTTCCAGCAGATTTCACTTTTAACAAGAGATTTTGTCATGGAAAGCCGCGCGGAGGCTTCGCGAGTCACGACCGATTCGCTGATCGAGCGAGACAAAGGAACACCTCCGTTTCGGAGTGCCAGGGGAAAAATTGGGACATGCCCAGCTCTCCACAATTTCTCTTATACTCACTGGGCTGGTAAGCATTGAAAGCTGAGATAGGCATAAGCATAAGCACAAGCATAGGCATAAGCACGTATGAAGTGCTTTGAGGCAGCTTTGTTGTGATTTGGCGCTTCTTCTTCTTCTTTTTCTTTCGGCTGTTCCCATTAGGGGTCGTCACAGCAGATCAATCGTTTCCATCTCACCATCCTCTGTATCTTCCTCTGTCACACCAACCACCTGCATGTCCTCCCTCAGCACATCCATAAACCTCCTCTTTGGCCTCCCTCTTCTCCTCGTGCCTGGTGGCTCCATCCTCAGCATCCTTCTCTCTATATACCCTGGGTCCCTCCTCTGCACATGTCCAAACCATCTCAATCTCGCCTCTCTGACTTTGTCTCCAAACCATCCCACCTGAGCTGTCTCTCTGATATGTTCATTCCTAATCTTGTCCATTCTTGTCACTCCCAAAGAGAATCTCAACAGCTTCAGCTCTGTCACTTCCAGCTCTGCCTCCTGTCTTTTTGTTAGTGCCACTGTATCTAAACCATACAACATAGCTGGTCTCACTACTGTCTTGTAAACTTTCCCCTTCACTCTTGCTGATATTCTTCAGTTACAAATCACTCCTGCCACCTTTCTCCACCCACTCCACCCTGCCTGCACTCTCTTCTTCACTTCTCTACCACACTTTCCATTACTTTGACCAGTTGACCCCGAGTATTTAAACTCATCTACTTTCACCACTTCTAATCCTTGTAAATGCACTATTCCACTGGGCTCCCTCCCATTCACACACATGTACTCAGTCTTGCTTGTACTGACTTTCATTCCCCTGCTCTCCAGAGCATATCGCCACCTCTCCAGACTAGACTCAACTTGCTCTCTACTCTCACTGCAGATCACAATGTCATCTGCAAACTTCATCGTCCATGGGGACTCCTGTCTGATCTCATCCGTCAACCTGTCCATCAGCACTGTGAACAAGAAAGGACTCAGAGCTGATCCTTGGTGTAATCCCACCTCCACCTTGAATGAGTCTGTCATTCCTACTGCACATTAAATTTTAATTGAAGGAGCATGAGAAAATAAAAACGTATTAAGGGCTGAAGGAGCAACTGGGGCAGATGTGGAAGGTAAAGTCCGAAGTGCTCCCAGTGGCAGTAGGAGCACTTGCAGCTGTAACCCCCAAACTGGAAGAGTGGTTCCAGCAGACTCAAGGCACAACATCAGAGGTCTCTGCCCAGAAGAGTGTAGTCTTAGGAACAGCTAGCATACTGCGCTGAACCCTCAAACTCCCAGGCGTCTGGCAGAGGCAGAGGACTTTAACTCTCTCTCTCTCTCTCTCTCTCTCACACACACACACACACACACACACACACACACACACACACACACACACACACACACACACACACACACACACACACACACACACACACACACGTACAGTGCATCTGGAAAGTACTTACAGCGCTTCACTTTTTCTACATTTTATGTTACAGCGTCATTCTAAAATGGATGAAATGCATTTTTTTCCTCAAACGTCTCCACATAATACCCCATAACGCTGAAATGAAAAGTTTTTTTTTCCAGATTTTTGCTAATTTATTAAAATAAAATAAAATAAGAGCTCAGGTTTGCACACAAAATTGAGCTCAGGTACATCCTGTTTCTGCTGATCATCCTTGAGATGTTTCTACAGCTTGATCGGACTCCACCTGGGGTAAATTCAGTTCACTGGACATGATTTGGAAAGGTACACACCTGTCAACATATAAGGTCCCACAGTTGACAGTGCATGTTAGAGGACAAACCACGTATGAAATCAAAGGAATTGTCTGTAGACCTCTGAGACAGGATTGTCTCAAGCCAAAAATCTGGGGAAGGGTACAGAAACAATTCTGCTGCTTTGAAGGTCCCAGTGAGCAAAGTGGCCTACATAATCTATAAATGGAAAAAGTCTGAATCCACCAGGACTCTTCCTAGAGATGGCTGCACATCTAAACCGAGCGATCGGGTGAGAAGGGCCTTGATCAAGGAGGTGACCAAGAAGACAATGGTCACTCTGTCAGAGTTCCAGCATTTCTGTGTGGAGAGAGGAGAACCTTCCAGAAGGACAACCATCTCTGCAGCAATCCACCAATCAGGCCTGTATGGTAGAGTGGCCAAATACAAGTAACTCCTTAGTAAAAGGCACTTGGCAGCCCACCTGGAGTTTGCCAAGAGACACCTGGAAGACTCTCAGAGCATGAGAAAAAATTCTCTGGTCTCATGTGTCAAAAATTGAACTCTTTGGCGTGAATGCAAGGTGTTATGTTTAGAGGCACCATCCCTACAGGGAAGCATAGCAGTGGCAGCATCTTGTTGTAGGGATGTTTTTCAGTGGCAGGAACTGAGAGACTAGTCAGGATTGAGGGAAAGACGAATGCAGCAATGTACAGAGACATCCTGGATGAAAACCTGCTCTAGAGCGCTCTTGAATTCAGACTGGGGTGATGTTTCATCTTTCACCAGGACAATGACCCTTAGCACACAGCCAAGATATCAAAGGAGTGGCTCCAGGACAACTCTCACTCCCCATCCAACCTGATGGTGTTTGAGAGGTGCTACAAAGAGGAATGGGCAAAACTGCCAAAAGATGGGTGCGCCAAACTTGTGGCATCATATTCAAGAAGACTTGAGACTGTAATTGCTGCCAAAGGTACATCAACAAAGTACTGAGCAAAGGGTGTGAATACTTATGTACATGTGATTTCTTATACCCCCGTCACACATAGCCAGAATCACGCAGAGTGCCGTCGGAGTTATGAATTGGCGCACATCTGAAAGGTGTCGGATTTCAGTTCCAAAACCTTCTGACAGCCATCTACGGAAGTCGACACAGCTGGTCAAAATCGGCCGGTGGTCACGAGTGTGACGCACATGTTCATAATTCTCTGGGCGCCGTTGAGATGGGACACCTATCCGGCAGCGATTCATATGTAATCTGACGACCATCTGAACACAATTTACATATTCCAGTGGTGGCATAAATAGGATCTGAAATGATCTGATCACAGTTGATTGAGCTCTGAGATCGATTGATCACACCAAAGCCTGCCAACATGCTGTGCCACGTTTGTCCACCTCCACTGGACCCCGGCCAGGGAGGACAAAGGAAATATTGTTATGTAATAACAAGCATGTGACACTGTGCACAGATCAGAGGCACAGTGCAGCACCCAGCAACGCAGCTGAACAGGATGTCACCGCTGTAACGCATGCGTTACTACGTGTACACCTCCTAAGTCTGTAGCAGGTATGATGCGGAAATGTTTGCCCAGCACATGATGACATAAATAAACATGTAAATCACCTCCGGTACCTCGGGTTCCACAGCGTGGCGCAGACAGCTGGTCAAGTCCCTTCCACCCCACTGTGCTGCATGCTGGCAACATCGATCAGATGACAAATGCATAATCCACCTCGTATAATTAAATCCCATGTGAAGCGCCGTCCCACAACGATAATCCAGCTACAATTGTGTTATGATGCGTATCAAGTAAAATGACAACAACAAAAAAAAAGAGTTTAAAAAAGAGAAATGAGAAAGTCCACTGGCTGCATCTGAAAGTTGCGTACATGTGAGAAGTTGGCGCAATGCCAGCACAGTTCAGCGGCAGTTATGGAGTCCAGCCGGATGAATAAAATCTAGCAATGCAAGTATACAGTAGTGTTCCAAATACTAGTAGTGCTATGTGACTAAAAAGATTAATCCAGGTTTTGAGTATATTTCTTATTGTTACATGGGAAAGAAGGTACCAGTAGATTCAGTAGATTCTCACAAATCCAACAAGACCAAGCATTCATGATATGCACACTCTTAAGGCTATGAAATTGGGCTATTAGTAAAAATAAGTAGAAAAGGGGGTGTTCACAATAACAGTAGTGTGACATTCAGTCAGTGAGTTCGTAAATTTTGTGGAACAAACAGGTGTGAATCAAGTGTCCCCTATTTAAGGATGAAGCCAGCACCTGTTGAACATGCTTTTCTCTTTGACCTTTACTTTGGAGACCAAACATTCAACACAGTCAAAACTATTCCATTTATTAATCCTGCCCTTCTCAGAGTTTCAAATGATATTTTAATGCCTAGAGAAGCAGGTGAATATTCTGTACTTGTTCTTTTGGATCTCTCTACAGCTTTTGACAGTGATTTAATCAAGAGACTAAGGGCACCTTGATACTTGCACGCATTTAACCTCCGCACTGCCATGCAATTCGTCTTACCAGTGCAACCCAATTTGTCCCGCTGGATGCTGCGCTTTGTGCCGCTGGATGCTGCGCTATATAAAATAATTATTTTGTTGATGATTAATCATTTGCTCTCAGAACTTGGCTGATGAAACCAACTCTAATTGCTCTGGAATCACAGAGGAATTTTGTACAGCTGCAGCTGTTCTCCTGCACTTTATGACATGGAGAACACATTCAGAATCATCTCAAAGGTAATTATTTCAAATATTTATATTGTAATGGCTTGGTAAAAGAGTTGCATTTTCATTCCTTATGAGTAAAATTATAAAATTAAAATTATGTTTATTATAGATTTAACATGTCATCATAATTGTGCACATGAGCTGTGTTGTGATGCGCTGTGCTGATGTAATGACTCACAGTGACACAGTGCTTTTGAATTGTTTGTGCAATGTTCACGTGTAGTTCACAAAATTAATGCGTGCCAGAGATTTTGAACATTTTAAATTTTTCATTTGGCACTTGCACATAGCCACGCACAGTTTACAATGGTTTACAACGCGTTTACTCTCTGGCAAGGCAGATTGCATGCCAGTGCATGGATCAAATTTGTAAGTGTCAAGGTACCTTAAGGATTCGGGTGGGCATCTCTGGGTCTGCCCTGGATGTGTTTTTATCTTATCTTTCTTAAAGGAGTTTCACTGTTGCTACTGACGAATTTGCATACTCTTCTACCATGCTATCCTGTCCTGTGCCTCAAGGCTCTGTTCTGGGACCTACTTTATTTCCTTTATATTGGCTTCCACTTGGTCATTTCTTCAGCTCTTTTCAGGATGTCTCATGCTAATGTTTTGCAGATGACATCCAGCTGTATATTTCATTTACTCAACTCAACCTTTATTTCTAAACCACATTTTACGACAGCAGTCAACCAAAGTGCTGTACATAATTAAAATGGGCACTAAGTTACCCCAATTGTAAATAAATAAATTAAAAATAACAATAAAATTACAACAGGCAATAAAACAATTAAAAGACAAAGTAAAATAAAGAGTAAAAAGGAGTAGGAAATAGAGATGTAATTGTTCATTTAGGAAACGCCATTGAAAACAAATAGATTTTTAAAGAGGTTTTAAAAGTCTGTAGGGACAGGGATGATCAAACTTCAAAAGGTTATTAGGTCTCTGTTCTTCAGAATTGTGCTGAGGTCATTGGAGGCTGGATGGCAGCTAATTATTTGTCCCTTAATACAGCAAAAACTGAGGTCCTTGTTTGTGCCCCTGGTGTGTTTGTTCCCTCTGTGGTTAGGAACCTTGGCTCTCTGGCCCCTTTTGCTTGCTCAGCAGTCAGAAACTTGGGTGTTATATTTGATCATTCCCTCATCTTTGACACATATGTTACCCACCTGGTACAATCATGTTTCTTTCACCTGTGTTATATTGCCCATTTTAGCAGCATTGTGTTTCGGGGCTGAGATGAAGATTATTCATGCATTTGTCTCCCAGCATCTTGACTACTGTAACTCGTTGTTTCGCATTAGCAAGTCCTCTCTGGATCACTTACATGGTCCATAAAGGGGCTGCAAGGCTTCTTACAGGGTCATCAAAGAGGTTCCACATAACACTGATTTTGCCCACCTTACACTGACTCCCCATCCATTTCAGACTGCAATTTAAAATTCTGGTGCTGACTTTTAGAGCTCTGCACGGTCAAACATCACATGATATCACTGATGTTGTGTGGGCTGCTGAAGAGGAGGTACTGCTGGCCCACCACCACCAGAGGGCACCCTGCCTGGAGTGCGGGCTCCAGGCACCAGAGGGCGCTGCCGCCTCACAGGAGCAGCCGGGGTGACAGCTGACACTCATCACCTGTGACAGCTGTCACCACTCATCTGATCTGCATCGGTATATCAGCAAGACGTCATCTCCACCTCTTTGCCGAGATATCGTTCTACCTGAAAGGTAATATCCTCAGCCTGACTGCTTGATAGAAAGCCCTTTTTGTTGTGATTTTTGTGAGTGATAACAGACTTTTTCTCCAACGAGAGGTGGAGGTAGCTTCCCTGCCGTGCAGATTGCTGGGTGCAGACGCACCCACGTTTAATTGTGTTTTTGTTCCTCGCCAGCAGTACCAGGTCCGACACGCGGAGGCAGTGGCCACCTGGGAGTTCGGGACTTGGCGGCTCCAGTATTCCCGGGGTCTGGTGGCGGAGGAAATCGTGTGGTTCCGGTTCTGCTTTGGACAGGCGTCTCCTATCTTCGAGCCTGCCCACACGACACCTTGTAATTTGACCTTTGATCTATTGTGGAATCTGTTGTGTTTGTTGTGCACGTTCGCAACAGTAAAGTGTTGTTATTTGACCTATTCTATTGTCCGTTCATTTGCGCCCCCTGTTGTGGGTCCGTGTACTTACACTTTCCCAACAACTGAACTTTTACACCCGTTTGTTACAAGCAAGCTTCGGAGGTCTTTGGACCTGGGCCTGTTGATTGTGCCTAGTTCACGGCTGAAGATCAAGGGAGACTGTGCATTTGAGGTTGTGGCACCTAAATTGTGAAATGCACTGTTTTTGGACCTATGCTCCGTGGACTCTGTCAAAACTTTTAAAGTGAAGCTCAAGACCCATTTGTATAGGCTGGTTTTCAGCTAGTTTTATCTAGTTTTTAAATTCTGTGTTCTTATGTGAAGCACTTTGTGATTTTTATCTGGATAAGTGCAATATAAATAAACTTTACTTACTGTGCCCTAGTAGTGTTTTATGACTAGCAACGCCCCTGTTATCAATGAAGAAAAGCAACAAGGAAGCAGCTGATGCCTTTTAACTGAAAAAGCTGCTGCTCCAGCAGTCAAAACTCACTCTCCATTTAACAAATTTCTTCAAATTTTAATGCAACAAAAGCCAGAAAACAAGTGCTACATATAAATTCTAAATATTAGACAAGTGTGGTTGTGACATTTAACAAATTGTGGTGTTGCATTTCTTAACAGCTCAATCAGATGCAGCAGATTCCCGATAAAAAGGTCTGTGTCAGTCTGCTAACGATGTCCACAGAGGATACTCCATGTCCTTATCTTCATCCTATACCTTACATCTGCACTTCTCCAAGAGCATGTAATGGACGTTCAACATTCTTCAGAACAAGGAGATCAGCTCGATTTCTCGATTTCCAGGTTACATGCTGACCAAGGAGATGTGAAACATAGATTTTGTGTAAAAGCTGCTCAGAAGATACAACCACTTGTATTTAAATAATTCTAGTTCCTGCCAGGGGCCACAGCAAAGAACCTCTGTGCAACAAATGACCCTGACATTTCCATTAGCTGCTGACTGACGTGCACTAATTAGGCACACGCACATACTGGGAATCAATTCCCTTCTAAAAGTAGATAAGCTGTGCAAGACTTCCTGATTTAAAAACAACACCTCGACTTCATTGCTGCTCCGCCCGGTCTCATCAGGACAACCCTGACAAGGCAGAGAACTTGTCTGATGGCTACGTCTGCAAGCAGATCAATGCTTGCTGAGGCAGGTGGGAGGCAGTGAAGCACGGACTGTTAGTAGTATGAATAACATCCCCCTCGTGAGAACAGGTGTCTGGATCAATACCCAGACATAAATCAGAGAAGAAGCAGTGTGAAAGAACAAAGACAGGGAGTGAGGGTGAAAGAGGGATTACGGCATCCAGTACCCAGCACGCACTGAACAAAAGTGAAGAGCAGAGCAGAACATTTCAGCTAAAGAATATGGCAGGCGGTCTGAAGAGTTATGGAGAGCTGGAGCAGGAAATTGGAGAAAAAATGAAAAACAAGAATTCAGAGAGTATAAATGCTCAGAAGGACACAGAACAATGGGACAGCTCTCAACTTCTTAACAAGAGGGTTCTCCAACTTTGATCACAGCCTCTGCCACACTGAAAAAAAATGCTACTTTGGATCAACTTTAAAAAATTGACGTAATTTGTTACAGCTAATTTTTTTATTTTCTCACAATGCATATGTATGATTTTGTAAAGTGACTCCAGCAGATTTAAACTGGAAACCACAATTTTCCATTAGACCAATGTAAATAAGTACTTTGAATTTCACTTTTTTCAGTGCAGAAAAGGAGCAGGCCTGTGTGCTGATGAATTGTCTGTTTTCTTATTTTCTTCAGTCAGATGGAGGTCATACTTAATCATTTTGGAAAATCTGTTACTACATGTCCAGACTTGTCACGGCTGCTCTGCATTTAAAATAGGAAGTTCTTCTCTTATCCTCCTGCTGTGACTCATTACTGGCTCACAGTAGTATTAAACTTTAATGTCATCATGTAGGACCTACACAGCATGGTTCTGTATAAAAGGGATGGTCTGAGCTCTGACAATGTGGTGTCTGACTGAATCATGAATTAAATACATAATGAATAAGAAGATTGTTCTCTGAGAAAGTATCATTCAACGCCAAGCCTGCTGGACCTGATCACATGTTCATAAGCCGATTTATTACAATGATGTAATAGTACAGTAATGAATAGTAACGGCTATGGCAATCTGATCCCAATGACCTCAATTGGATTCAGGTCTGGGCTCTGGTTGGGCCACTCAAGGACATTCACAGAGTTGTCCTGAAGCCACTTTTGATATCTTGGCTGTGTGATCAGGCCATTCTCCTGTTCAAAGATGAACCGTCACCCAAGTCTGAGGTCAAAAGCGCTCTGGAGCAGGTTTTCATCCAGGATGTCTCTGTACATTGCGGCATTCATTTTTCCCTCAATCCTGACTAGTCTCCCACTTCCTGTTGCTGAAAAACATCCCACTGTATGATGCCGCCACCACCATGCTTCACTGTAGGGATGGTGCCTGGTTTCCTCCAAACATGATGCCTGGCATTCACGCCAAAGAGTTCAATCTTTATCTCATCAGACCAGAGAATTCTGTTTTTCATGGTCTGAGAGTCCTTCAAGTGCCTTTTGGCAAACTTCAGGTGGGCTGCCATGTGCCTTTTACTAAAGAGTGGCTTCCATGTGGCCACTCTACCATACAGCAGGCCTGATTGGTGGATTGCTACAGAGATGATTTTCCTTCAGGTTTCCAGAAACCTCTGAATGGAACGACACCGGGACCAGCGAACTTGGAACCACTACGATCTTGGAACCACTACACAAAACTTATGAAAAATGGTGAAAAATCTCCTGTTTTTTGTTTTGTTTTGAACATCATTTTTTTAACAATGAACGGCAAGTACTCTTCAACCTGTCTTAAAGTCCACTGCAACTGTGCTTTGTACTAGTTCCAGAATGTAGTGGCTCCGAGATCGTATCGGTACCACTATTATCGAGGTTGTTTGTTTCTGAGGTCTCCAGTTACCATCCTTCTGGAAGGTTCTCCTCTCTCCACAGAGGAATGCTGGAACTCTGACACAGCTGACCATTAGGTTCTCTGTCACCTCCCTGACTAAGGCTCTTTTCCCCCGATCTGCCCATTTAGATGGGCATCCAGCTGTAGGACGATTACTGGTGGATCTGAACTTCTTCCATTTATGGATGATGGAGGCTGCTGTGCTCACTGGGACCTTCAAAGCAGCAGAAATGTTGTGCCTCGAGACAGTCCTGTCTCAGAGGTCTACAGACAAATCCTTTGACTTCATGCTTGGTTTGTGCTCTGACATGCACTGTCAACTGTGGGACCTTATATGTAGACAGGTGTGTGTCTTTCCAAATCATGCTGAATCAACTGAATTTACCCCAGGTGGAGCCCAAGCCTGGCGTGCCCAACCAGTTGATCACGATCGACCAGACGATCGCTGGTTGAGATCCAGTCGATCGCATGTCACTGGTGCTGTAAGGGACAGTGCTGCTATAATGTACTGATGCAGAAGGTGGCAGCAATGCACCAATAAGGATGCCGGCTGCTGTTAAACAGTGAGGATATGGAGGAGAAAAAATGAAAACTTATTTTCATTCAGCGTAGGAGGAGAACTTTTTTTTAAATTTATTCGAATGACAAGTCCATCTGTCTTATCTACAGCGCAAATGTGGCTTTACCGAAGAAAGGGAATTTGGAGCTGCATTTCAAGATGATTCACAAGCGCTACGATGCAAACTTCCAGGCTAAATTACCTCTGTGTGCTCAAAAAGTCCAGGAATTGAAAAGTCGGCTAGCAGCACAACAGTCCATAAATATTTGACAGACACTTTACTGGCTTTGCTTCCATTGAGACTGTTGTCAGCTTTCTCTGTTTTCCATTTGGGGAAAATATGTGGCTTGTATGACGTCTAACGTGGCATCACTGTTCAACCTGGATATCTGTGCTACTGAGAATGAAATCCTCAGACTGAAAAATGATATTGAGCTCAAAACCAGAGCAGCACCTGACATGAATGTCCAATTCTGGAATGTATTGCAGAAAGAGAAGTACCCCAACCTCAGACAAACTGCACAGAATTTGACTGCACTTTTTCGATCAACATATTTGTGAGTCTGCCTTTTCACATATGACAATAATCTTGTCAAAATACAGATTCACCATGACTGATGATCACCTTGCGGCCTGCTTACAGCTGGCGGTCACCACCTACTGTTCGAACAATGAGAGAGCTGCCTCCTCTCAGTGCCAGAAGCCCCACTAAGGAAGGGAACAACTTTTTGAACTTTAATTAGGCGTTGCATAATTGGAGTTGTTTGCTGCTGTGTTGTTACAGTACAGTTCTAGCCCTACTTGTGCTTGTTCTTTGCACCATGCACATTTACTTCAATAATGCAACTTTAACTTTATCTTTGTGCCAGAAATTTGCGTTATTATATTGGTCCACAATAAATTACAGCTATGCTATGGCTTTCGATATGGCTTGGTAGAGCTTGATACACTTTCAACTTTAAAAGTAGATCTCAGTTCAAAAAAGATTGGGCACCCCTGAATTAAGCTGTAGAACAGGGGTCACCAACCCTGTTCCTGGAGGGTACCTGCCCTGCGTGTTTTCTAACTCTCCCGAGTCCACTCCCAGGCAATTAACTCTATCAGGTGTGCACAGCTAATCAAGAGGGCACATTTCCATAGAAACAGACACCATAGAAATATGGTGTGACAGAATTTATATGAGGAAAAGATAAGCCCAAAAAGACTGCCTCAAAAATCAACCAGTCAGAAAAGCTTACTGCAGTTCTAAAGGTGGCACTTCGCAGAAGATTGACAGGTGTGTGTGTTAGTCCATAGTTAGAATAAAGACAAAATCTGATTTCATGAGCATTATTTTTTAAAAATACAAACATTTACTTTATTTTATTTTTTTAAAAAGAAGATTTGGTCTTCCAAAAGTCCTTTTCCAAAAAATATGTCTTGAAAAAGAAAGCCATGATGTTCCACTTATAGCTTGAACAATACAATAAATAGCACAGCTGCAAGCATCAAATACGTTGTAAACCTCTCTAGTAAGGTAGAAAATTGGAAGTGACACTTGTTTTATTCTTGGCTGAAGCCACTACACAGCTTTAATTTTTTTTAAACTTTATTGAACAATAAAGAAGAAGGTGAACGTTGACTTTAACCCCACACATTCTAAATAAAACCAAAACTGATCATAAACCCACTCTTTTCTGATTCATTATAAAAAAGTGTTTGGAGCAGTTCTCCCTTCTTGCGTTCCTCCAACATGCACGCAAACAGACTTCTCTCCCTTTTTCCTTTTCTCTGCTTGCAGCAATTTCAAAGTGAAACCATGACTGCCCCGTTATGATTTAGTGGAAAACGCACATTCTAAACCAAAGAAAAATTGATCATAAACCCACATATTTGTTTGCAGAGGTGTTGCATTCACCGCACACGTACACATTTTTTCTTAATTCCTCTGCTGTGGCTGGGAGGAAAAAACATATTCTCCTTTATCTTTGGTGGAAAAACACATGACGTAAACCAATCAAAACGACCGATTCCACGTGGATTGTTGGTGGACCCCACGTGGGAATGTTCTTGAAGAAAAAAAAGCCATCAGAGACAAAAGATGCCTCCACGTGGCCAGCAGCAGGGATGGAAGTATCGGGCATTCCAAAGCCAATAAATACTCGTCAGAGATGTCTTGTTTTGGACAGGAACTGTTTATCTGAGTGGCACAAATATAATTTGTGTGGCATGTTATTGCATGTAAATTGCTGTACAAGAAAACCCTGAAGCATTCCTGCATTTTAATGCAAATAGATGTATATAACTTTGTTTTTGCTACATTTTTACACATTTTTGAAATTTACAATTTAGAATTGCATTCTACTGTGACAGACTGGCGTCCTGTCCTGGGTGTACCCCGCCTCGTGCTCTATGACTGCTGGGATAGGCTCCAGCCCCCCCGTGACCCTTGATTGGACTAAGCGGTTGGAGAGTGTGTGTGTGTGTGTGTGTGTGTGTGTGTGTGTGTGTGTGTGTGTGTGTGTGTGTGTGTGTGTGTGTGTGTATTTGCATTCTAAGTTATAAAATAGTTCATTAAAGATGTTTGTGGTTTTCACAGTAAAAAAAACCCCAACCTTTTTCATATTCAAATTTCATGTTTTTACATGAATTTAGGTTCCCTGTGTTAATACAGAATGTCAGAATGGAAGAAAAACTGTAAGTCACATAGGTGAGGTTATACTGGAAAAAAAATGACACCAGACAAGGCAAAGTAAACTGTTTTTTTTTTTTAGTTGAATTATGAAGGTAAAACCAAAAGTAGTCAAAATCCAGATTGGTTCCACCAGTGAACAGTCAATAATACTTATTCAGTTTGTAAAATATCACCAGCCATATGTGTTGAAAGTAATTACAGTATGAACTACAAGAATGCTAATATGAATACTATGCAGTTCTGAGGTTCAGAAACAGTTTGAGTTCACTTAGAGCTTGACTACAAGTGTCTCATTGACAACAGTGTATTTTCTGTTTAGCAATATGTCTAAAACATTTCTTTTATACAACACATTTGTTAAAGGTGAGTAGAGCACTCAGAGGTCTGACTGCAGGCAACATTTTCAAATATGATGAAGATTGTTTATAAAAAAAAAGACGCAAGAAGCATCCATAATAGGATCTGCATGACTGACAGACTTCACTCTGATCATGTAATCATTTTTGTGTACTTTATAAAAATGTCATAAAAAATGCACCATCTCACTTTGTAAAATAAAAAAAATTGCATATACTGATCTCAATCACCAATAAAACTGAACAAGCTATTTGTCTGACATTTGTGAAGTACCAGATGCAGAAAAGCTGATGCGCTGGAAAGACAAAGTGACTCACTCTCATCAGGGTTGGGTGAGGCGAGGATGGCACTGTGCTTCCTCTTAACCTCCTCGACTTTCTCTGCCAGAGACTCGATATAACCTCGGATCTCCTCCACCTGTCGAGTGAGAGAGCAAGGAGGAAAGGAAGCTTTACATCTGTGCAGTATACTGAGGTAGGAAGTGCTGATTATTAGCCTGAGTGACAGAAACTGAAATGCTGATGTCATTATCATATCAGGAGCAGAATTAAATCAAAGTAAAACAGCTTAATGCAGAAAAACAAAGACAAAACTAGAAACGAACTCTGAATTGTGCCTACGGCAATGCAGGTAAAATTTCTGAATCCACCAGGCAGAGTTATTAATGAAGCTACAGGAAAATCGTTCAATAGTTTCTCCAGTTGTCATTCTGACAGAAACACACAAAAATCCAAATATGTGCGACAACTGACCATCTGAAAGTGAATGGGAGCACTGTTCTTAACTATAAGTCTGACTGAAAATCACCACTCAACGACAAAGGCCTTAAGTTTGGAAGCTACATTGTGTGTTTGTGGATTTAGAGAAAGCTTTTGCCAGAACAGTTGTGGTTTTATATGAGGAAGTCCGCAGTGGCAGAGAAGTATGTGAGGCTGGTGCAGGATATGGACAGGAACAGTGTGACAGTGATGAGGTGGGCAGTAGGAATGACAGATACATTCAAGGTGGAGGTGGAATTATATAAAGGATTGGCTCTGAGTTCTTTCTTGTTTGAAATGGTGGCAGACAGGTTGACAGACAAGATCAGACAGACGTCTCCATGGACTATGATGTGTGAAGATGACACTGTGATTGATCTGTATTGAGAGTAGAGAACAGGTTAGAATAGCCTGGTCAGGTGGAGATACACTCTGGAGAGGAAAGAAATGAAAGTCTGGAGGAGGAGACTGAGTACATGTGTGTGTGAATTAGAGGGAGCCCAGTGGAACAGCCAGCTAGCTATACTGTATGGCTTAGAGGTGGTGGTGCTAGAAGACAAGAGGCGAAGCTGGAGTTGGCAGAGCTGAAGATGCTGCAACTTTCAGCTGTAACTACAGTCAGGTAGCATCTGGTTTAACAGCCCTCACATCCACTAAGGCACCTTTTTCTTGGACTCCTGCTGCTGATCAAGCATTTGTCCACCTTAAGCAGTTATTCACAGCAGCTCCTATTCTGATTCAACCTGACACAACCTGATTATTGTGGAGGTTGATGCATCCGACAGTGGCATATGAGCCATTCTTTCCCAGTTAGGTGCTGACAACAGGCGAAATCCCTGTGCGTTCTTTTCTCAATGTCTATCTCCCGCTGAGGCCAATTATGTCGTGGGCTGTCAAGGAGGTACTGGAGGAGGGGTGGCACTGGTTGGAGGGCACCTCTGTCCCATTCATAATCTTGACTAACCATAAGAACCTAGCCTACCTGAGAACAGCTAAAGCTTAAATCTCCAACAAGCCAGGTTGGCTCTGTTCTTCACAAAGTTTAACTTCACCATCACCTACCAGCCTGGTTCCAAAAATACAAAGCTGGACATCTTATCCAGACAATTCACTGAGGATAATGAACAGATTTACCCTGATATCATTATCCCTCCTTATGTCATTTTGGGTAATCTCACCGTTGAGAATCAAATCAGGGAGGAACAGAGAACTAGTTCTGACCCAGGTGGGGATCCACCAGGCCTGTTATTTGTCCTCTCATCTGTGGTTTCCTCAGTTCTTCAGTTATATGTCACGTCATTTTCTTGTCACCCAGGTATTCATCGAACCATTGCCATAGCCGGCCAGCATTTCTGACAGCCTTCACTGGCTGCAGACTGCAAGGCATACAGTATGTCCTGGCCTGCTCCATTTGACCCAGGAACATGAACTCTCATCAGCCTTCCAGCGGCTTCCTCTGTCCTTCCCCATGCCTCATCATCCCTGGTGTTATATGTGTTTAGACTTCATGACTGGACTCCCTGTGTCTAATGGCCATAACACTATTATAACAGTGGCTGACTGTTTTTTGAAGGCAGCACACTTTGTCCACCTGAAGAAGCTGCCAATGGCCCTGGAAACTGCTAACCTCCTGGTCACCCACTTGTTCCATTTGCATGGCATCACATTGGACATGGTGTCTTACCGGGGGCCCCAATTTACATTCCAGGTGTAGAGGGCCTTTTGTAATGCCTTGGGCCATGGTCAGCTTATCATTAGGGTTCCATCCCCAAAGTAAGGGACAGGTAAAACGGCTCAACCAGAAGCTTGAGTCCACTTTGTGGTGCGTCACAGCCAATCATCCAACCTCCTGGAGTGACATCTGTCCTGGGCAGAATACACTTGAAATTCCCATGTGAGTGTGGCAACCAGCATCACCCCCTCTGAGTTTTCGCTAGGCTACTAGCCACCACTGTTCCCAGCCCAAGAGGACAAGTTGGCTGCCCCCTCAATCCAGGCACATCTTCGTTGATGCTGCAGAGTGTTGAGTACAGCCCATTCTGCCTTGCTGACTTCCAGGGACTGTGGGTGATGCTATGCAGACCAGTATTGCACCCTGCCCCCTGAATATCATCCTGGGCAGCAGGTCTGGCTTTCATCAAAGGATATGTCACTGAAGGTGGAGGCACACAAACTAGCTCCCTAGTTCTTGGGCCCATTTGTGGTGGATTGTGAACCATGTTGTTGCGTAGCTTTGTCTGCCTAGGACACTCTGCAGCCACTCTGTTTTCCATGTGTCTCATCTGCATCCTGTCTCGTCTAGCTCTTTGTGTCCTCCAGCCGATCCCCCACCCCTCCGCCTTGCTGGTGAATGGCCATCCAGCCTTTACTGTCCACTGCCTCCTGAATGTCCATCGTTGGGGTCGGGGATATAGTATCTGGTGGAATGGAAGGCTTATGGGCCTGAGGAGCACACCTCAGTGTCCCGGTCCCTCATTTTGGACCCTACCCTCGTCCGGGACTTCCATCGGGGCTCATCCAGACAAGCACAGGGGTCAACTGGGGGTTCTACTTGGGAGGGGGGCACTGTTGTGGTCTGGGCTGCAGTCAGGTCTATCATGATTCTATGCAGTTTTCCCCTGTTTTCTGTCTGGAGTGCCTGATGTCAGGCAGCTACTAAGTGACTCACCTGTGCCTCACTTGCAAGGTCTCTACTAAAGACTGAGTTGGACAGATGTTCATCACCAGAATTTTCCATCACAATAAGTGGTAACGTTTTAGCAGGGGTGGTGGCCAAGTGGTTAATGCGCTTGGTTTCAGTTCAGAAGGCTCCGGGTTCAAATCCCACCCCTGCCACATTTCTCCATGTAATGTGGAGTGGCATCAGGAAGGGTATCCGGCGTAAAACCTGTGCCAATTCAACATGCAGATCCACCTTGGATTTGCTGTGGCGACCCTCAGTGCAAACAAGGGAGCAGCCGAAAGGACTTTTGTTAAGTGGTAACGTTTTGGTCTCTTTGTGCTTTGTGAATTTTCCTGTGAAACTTTTGTGTCATTTTGAATTCTGTGTTTTTTTTCTGTTAAGATAAAGGACTGTACATCCTGGTTTAGCTATTTTCTTTTAATTTATTTTTTAATCAGAATCAGAATCAAATTTACTGCCAAGTAAGTTCGCACGTAAAAGGAATTTGATCTGGTGTAATTGGTGCATAAACAATAAGAAAAGAAAAACACTTCTGTAAGAAGTAAAAGAGGTAAATAGCCCAAACTATATTGAGTGTTAAATAAATATAATATAATGAAATGGGACTGTGTGCAGTACAGTGGCTTAGTGGTTAGCACTGTTGCCTCACAGCTAGCGTTGGGTATCGAGAACTGGTTCTTTTCAGGAATCGTTAAGAAATGGTTCGATCCACTGACATCGAGAGCCTTTTTGCTTAACTATTCCCTAATCTGTCCTTCAGCACGACCATTGTTTTTGAGGGTGTTTATCAGGAAATGTATCATTTCTCTATGTTAACCCTGTGGGGTCCGAGGACATTTTTTGGACTCACCTGACATAAATGTTTTATCATTGTTAACAGCTCCCCCTGCATCCCACAATCAAGTTTTATGTCTTTTTTTTCAGGACAACCTGTGCTTTCATAATACACTCAACAAAAATATAAACGCAACACTTTTGGTTTTGCTCCCATTTTGTATGAGATGAACTCAAATATCTAAAACTTTTTCCACATACACAATGGGCCTCATGTATCAACGTTGCGTATGGCGATATTTGAGCTTACGAGGTATCTTATAAAACTAACCGGCAGTTTTATAAAAAAAAAAAACTATATGCATTTGAATGACATGCGATTACACCAATCATGCTTGAACCCTCGTGCGCATGCGTGAGTTTTTTCACGCGTGTCACTGGTCCAGCCCTCTCGGCTGAATTCCTTTGTTTGAGACGCTGCGCGAGACGGCGCGCGTTGCTTTATCAAACTTTTTTCAGAACCTGTGAGGGATATCCGAGTGGACACTATTCCGAGAAATTCAGCTGGTTTGCGGTGAAAAGTTTAACGGCTGATGAGAGATTATGGGGTGTTTCTGTCGCTTTAAGGACTTCCCACGGAGCGGGACGTCACGCAGCGCTCCCAGGCGACGCCGTCTGGCTGTTTCGAGCTGAAATCATCCTAATTTAAGGCTCTGTTGACCCAGGACATCATGAGAGAACAGAGAAGATTCAGAAGAGGCCAGCATGAGGAGTTTATGCGGACATTGCACTGTTAAAGGTCATTTTGTAATGAAAGAACGTGCACGCAAATTCGCCGAGTCGTTTCCGTGATGACGCCGCAAATCTGTGTGCGCCGCGACAGGAAAAACACCTCCGTGTTGAAAACCATTTGTAAAATTCAGGCGGCTTTTGATGGCTTTCAACAAGTGAGTAACTGAGAAATTGTTTAACAGCTTGGGCATGTTCCAACTTGCCCATTAAGTTTTCCAACGGAGGTGTTTTTCCTGTCACGACCCCCCGCGGTCGGGTGCGGCCCGACATGCGACTCTGCCCGCGCGTTCTTTCATTACAAAATGACCTTTAACAGTGGAATGTCCGCATAAACTCCTCATGCCGACTTCTTCTGAAAGTTCTCTGTTCTCTGACGACTTACTGGGTGAACAGAGCCTGAAATGTGGAAGTTTTCAACTTGAAACAGCGAGATGACGCCGCCTCAGAGCGCAGATCGCCGTCAGGCACCGTGGGCCGTCCTTAAAGCGACACTACCAGACCAAAATCTCTCATCAGCCGTTAAAATTTCCAACGAAAACCAGCTGAATTTATCGAATGGTGTCCACTCAGTTGTGCCTTACAGTTTTGAAAAAATTTTTATCAAACAAAGCAGCAGTCTGAGCCATTCCTAAACAATGAAAAAAATCAACGAGAGGGTGGGCCACTCCTCACTCAAAGACTGCCCACAGGCGAATGACGTAACAGACAGGCGTGAAAAAACTCTTGCATGCCCACTAGGGTTCAAGCATGTCTGATGTAATCACATGTGATTCAAATCCATATAGTTTTTGAAAAAATAATAAGGTCGGATACGTTTCTAATAGACCTCGTATATGGGGTGTACGCCAAAACGGCTGCGCTACTTGGCATTTATCAATGTGGTCGTTGGCATACACTGCGCTGAAAATATACACCAGGTCGAGAGGTGGCGTAAATTATACACCAAAATGAACCAGCGCTGGAATCCACATAGAAATGAGGATGATCAACATGATAAACAGTGCCATTATACAAATCAATGCATATGTTACATAAATAACACTTTCCTGATTATACTACATAATAATCAATACAAATCCCGCTGTTGCGGGATTGTTATGGAGCACGATCCGTGGCTATAGCGCTGACAGGAAGTGGTGTGATCGTTTTAGACTATGAAATTGATAATTACAACTGATGTCATTCCCTTAATTCGCCCGTGCTGCAATCAGGTTTTGTTGTCTCCATTCGTTTGTCACAATACAATAAATAAAGGGGTACATTTTAAAAATACAGAAATCTGACAAATTAGGCGTGTCTTATTAATTGAGCGAGCAAATATCCACGTCAAGAATTATTGACATGTGAAAAGAGAATACAGTGGTCCCTCGCTATAATGCGGCCTCGCAGTCCCGCGGAGTATTTAGTCCAATTTTGCATGCTATTAATTTTTTTTACAGTGTTCTGTGTTCTGCGTGTCTGTTTATAAGAATCCTCTCGCCCAGACGAAGAAAGAGCGCCAACAACTAGGCCTACTCATAACTGTGTTTCTCACACAGAAACAGCACCTGCTGCTGTGAGGTGCGAGTGGAAAAGGCGCGGCGCCAGGACGCAGGCCCGATCTGTGGAATACTGGTCAGTCACTATTAACAATTTCTTATGTGTCCAACCTCGTTCATTGATCATTATAATTAAATTCGTTAGTTCTAAATGCCATCATAATTATTTATAGGAAAATGTTCTATTTTTATTTCTCAAACAAATGTTTGGGCCTGAAAACAGTTTGGTTTTATTTTCCTACTAAGGTTTGAACTTTGAGAGTGTGAAAAGTGAGAAAATGTTCATGCCTGATTGTGAAAGTGTATAATGTGGGTTTACAAGGGTTTTGCAGCTTTGAAACGTCTATAATAACTGTAAAAAATAACGCTGACTACGTCGCAGTTTCGCGTATTACGGGCTATTTTTTAGAATGTAACTCCCGCGATAAACGAGGGACCACTGTAACACTTTATTGATTATATACTACAAAACAATTGATACGACGGCCACTTTCGGCGCTCTATTGGCTCTATTGGCGCTCTATCGTGATTGGTGGAGTTCTTTTTCTTTGCCGTCTTCCTGGCTTTCATGTCGTAAAATGAGGGTGTGTCTGAAGCGGAGTCTGAATATTTATGGGCGTGTTTATTATAATTACGGTCATTTCCACCCGCCACATTTATCAAGATCACGTCAAGCGTACGCCAGAAATGGGCAGGTGCGCACTGCTTGATACATGTCACGGCAACTTTGGTGTATTTCAAGTTTACGCCGTAAATTTACGCCACAAGTGCAGAACATTGATACATGAGGCCCAATATCACCATTTCCCTCAAATATTGTTCACAAACCAGTCTAAATCTGTGATAGTGAGCACTTCTCCTTTGCTGAGATAATCCATCCCACCTCATAGGTGTGCCATACCAAGATGCTGATTAGACACCATGATTAGTGCACAGGTGTGCCTTAGACTGCCCACAATAAAAGGCCACTCTGAAAGGTGCAGTTTTGTTTTATTGGGGGGGGGGGAGATACCACTCAGTATCTGATGTGACCACCATTTGCCTCATGCAGTGCAACACATCTCCCTCGCATAGAGTTGATCAGGTTGTCAATTGTGGCCTGTGGAATGTTGGTCCACTCCTCTTCAATGGCTGTGAGAAGTTACTGGATATTGGCAGGAACTGGTACACGCTGTCGTATACGCCGGTCCAGAGCATCCCAAACATGCTCAATGGGTGACATGTCCGGTGAGTATGCCGGCCATGCAAGAACTGGGACATTTTCAGCTTCCAAGAATTGTGTACAGATCCTTGCAACATGGGGCCGTGCATTATCCTGCTGCAACATGAGGTGATGTTCTTGGATGTATGGCACAACACTGGGCCTCAGGATCTCAACACGGTATCTCCGTGCATTCAAAATGCCATCAATAAAATGCACCTGTGTTCTTCGTCCATAACAGACGCCTGCCCATACCATAACCCCACCGCCACCATGGGCCACTCGATCCACAACATTGACATCAGAAAACCACTCACCCACACGACGCCACACACACTGTCTGCCATCTGCCCTGAACAGTGTGAACCGGGATTCATCCGTGAAGAGAACACCTCTCCAACGTGCCAAACGCCAGCGAATGTGAGCATTTGCCCACTCAAATCAGTTACGACGACGAACTGGAGTCAGGTAGAGACCCCGATGAGGACGACGAGCATGTAGATGAGCTTCCCTGAGACGGTTTCTGACAGTTTGTGCAGAAACTCTTTGGTTATGCAAACCGATTGTTTCAGCAGCTGTCCGAGTGGCTGGTCTCAGGCGATCTTGGAGGTGAACATGCTGGATGTGGAGGTCCTGGGCTGGTGTGGTTCCACGTGGTCTGCGGTTGTGAGGCTGGTTGGATGTACTGCCAAATTCTCTGAAACGCCTTTCGAGACGGCTTATGGTAGAGAAATGAACATTCAATACAGGAGCAACAGCTCTGGTTGACATTCCTGCTGTCAGCATGCCAATTGTACGCTCCCTCAAATCTTGCGACATCTGTGGCATTGTGCTGTGTGATAAAACTGCACCTTTCAGAGTGGCCTTTTATTGTGGGCAGTCTAAGGCACACCTGTGCACTAATCATGGTGTCTAATCAGCATCTTGATATGGCACACCTGTGAGGTGGGATGGATTATCTCAGCAAAGGAGAAGTGCTCACTATCACAGATTTAGACTGGTTTGTGAACAATATTTGAGGGAAATGGTGATATTGTGTATGTGGAAAAAGTTTTAGATCTTTGAGTTCATCTCATACAAAATGGGAGCAAAACCAAAAGTGTTGCGTTTATATTTTTGTTGATTGTATATATGCTTTTGTTGTGTTTTATAAATGTAATAAAGGTTTACAATCAGAAATAACAAAGGAAAAAGTAAAGCGGAAATAATTTTCCACACACATTTATTCAAAACACACAGCAAACTATAATAAGCAACTGGTTTGACACTTTATAAAGGTAATTTCAGATCTTGTGTGAAAGACTGTACAACAAAAAGGTTCAAACAATAAACACAAACGCACATTTTGAACAATATATACAAAATGGTCTATGTGGTTTTTTTGTTTTTTTGCAATTTCTGTCTGCTATTACACAAAGGCTGTATCACAAACTTCTACTTTTACTATGTTTTGGAGTGTTCTGTGCTGCTCCTAAAGCAGCTTTCATTCATACTTTGGCTCCTTACAGTCTGAGGAGCAGCCCACCCCCTCACTCCACTGATATGGTAAACAGTGCGTTACCCCGAGAAAGCAACAGAGTTATCCAGTAACATTCACATGCAAACTAGTGGAGCAATCCTGATAGTTACACACTCTTTGTTTGTGCACGTGAGATTGTCATCAGAGGCTCTCCATCTGCTTTCACTGAGCGCTGTGTGTAATGGTGAAGGGCGCATTGGAGCCCAATAGTATGGACTCATTGGAGCACCCAGGGAGCTATTCAAACGGGCCAACTAGTAACATATCACTCCTGAAAATGATCTTTGGCTTTTCACGTGAGGTAAATCTGCCCTACTATTGGATTTTGGAAAACCATGTGATGGTGAACCAATTCCATTGGACACTCACATTACACATGTCATCACACAGCTTCTATGAGGAGTACAAAAATGGCTGATGGCTGGCTCGAAAGTCTGCGGAGTTAACTTTTCAGCAAAAAAAGTATGTTTCTATCTCATATCATTAAAAAGTTATTTATAATTTAGTAAAGCTTGGTCTTAGCCATCGTATACGATGGCGTTGACCCCAGAGGGTTAACTGCAGACCCGGCAGCGGGTCTGTAATCAACTGCTTCTGCAGTGGCTGTGCTTGAAGTAGGGAGGAGTGTTATTTCAAAAATTTCTGAAATCTATACATTTTTGCATAGAATATGGAAATATACATGGAATAAACCATAACAGTATAATTTTTGGGTCATTTGGTTCCAAAAACCCATATGGAGAGAGCGTTTGAAAATTTCAAGTAACGCGTGTGTCCTATATGTGCTGTTGACGTAGAAAACCACTCTGTTGCTTATAATTAGTTCATTGTGGCCATGTCATTCTTTACATGTGATACTTTACATCTGATACTCAACTGATGTTCCTGAAATAAAAACTACATAGATTTTGTTTGTTACAATTGATCTTAACATATGTACTGAAATTAAGTGTTTTTGTCAATTACTCTTAAAAAACACCAGATAGGTGTATTGTTACTATAGAAGTTGAATATAAACTTGGGGTCAAGCAACATTTGGAGCCAAATTTCAAGTCTCTAGGTGCAGCGGTTCTCAAGATATGACATTTTCGTCGATATTTTTGGCGATTTTTGAACCCGATATCTTCACTGGCTCCGTCCATATGGGTTTTTGGAACCAAATGACCCAAAGTTTATCCTGCTATGGTTTATTTGTGTATATTTCCATATTCCATGTAGACATTTATAGATTTCCAAATTTTTTTAAATAACACCCCTCTCTAATTGAAGCTTGAAGCAACGAAGCAGTGCTCCAACCCGCTGCTTTGTTGGTTCTCTGCTTCACTGCTTTTCCGAACTGGCAAGTCCGTTTCTTAACCCATCTCAAAGCCACTAAAATATGTCAATTGTGAGTCATTTTTGTGTGGATTAAAGTCATTAACTGGGACGCTTGTCGTGCTGTGGGCAAGAAAAGAGACTCATCCTCCAGTCCGTTTGTACCGCTCCAAACGCTGCGCCACTCTCTGTGCCGAGTCACGTTTGAAAGATAGAGTCCAGTCAGAATTAATAACTTCAAAGTGAATCACCATTTTGAATCAAATGACACTTCTTTCCAAATGTTGTAATACAGACAACAAACAAAACTTTTTTTTCTCCCAAAATGAGACGTCATCTGTGTTTTATGAATTATATCCTGATGTGCAGTGCAGCCGGCTGAGCTCAGCTCAGAGGTATGGCATTACATTTGTGCCATTAATCTCTGAAAGTAAATGCTTTTGACAAAAACTACAGATTTTGTTTATTTCTATTCATGTCCAGAGACTGGCGTCCTGTCCAGGGTGTACCCTGCCTCACGCTTTATGACTGCTGGTATAGACTCCAGCCCCCCGCGACCCTTAACTGGACTAAGTGGTTGAAGATGAGTGAGTGAGTGAAATGGGACTGTGCAAAAAAAAAGGCAGGGTAAGTGGGTCTCTGGCATTATTTATTAGTCTAGCTGTGGAAGGAAAGAAGATGTTTTGTGTCTTGAGGTTTTAGTCCTGATGGAGTTCAGTCTCTTCCCAGAGGGGAGACTGGCAAAAAGTTTGTGGCCTGGGTGGAAGGTATCGGCCAAAATTTTCCTTGCTCGCCTCAGGGCCCTGGAGATATACTGGTCCTGTAGGGATGGCAGACTGCAGTTGATCGCCTTCTCTGCTGCATGGATGATATGCTGCAGTCTGCTTCCGTCCTTATCAGTGCCAGCAGTGTACCAGGCAGTGATGGAAGACCAGAGTGTGGACTCAATGATGGCAGTGTAGAAGTTCACCATCATTGTTTTTGGCAGGTTGAACTTCCTCAGCTGCCGCAGAATGTACATCCTCTGTTGTGCTCTCTTGATGAGAGAGCTGATGTTTGGCTCCCACTTGAGGTCCTGGGTGATGGTGATGCCCAGGTAAAGGAAGGACTCCACAATGGCGACTGGGGAGTCACACATGGTGATGGGGTGGCCAGAACTGGGTTCTTTCTTAAGTCAACAGCCATCTCCACTGTCTTGAGGGCGTTGAGCTACAAATTGTTCTGTCTGGAAACGACACCAGGTGGTTGATCACCCGTCTGTAGGCAGACTCTTCTCCATCAGAGATGAGCTCAATGAGGGTCGTAAATAAATGCTAAATGGACTGCATTTATATAGCGCTTTTCCATCTGCATCAGATGCTCAAAGCGCTTTACAATTATGCCTCACATTCACCCCGATGTCAGGGTGCTGCCATACAAGGCGCTCACTACACACCAGAAGCAATAGGGGATTAAAGGCCTTGCCCAAGGACCCTTAGTGATTTTCCAGTCAGGCAGGGATTTGAACCCATGATCTTCTGGACTCAAGTCCAACACCTTAACCACTAGACCATCACCTCCCCTAAGTCCATATCGTCGTATCGTCCGCAAACCTCGGGAGCTTCACAGACTGGTGACTGGAGGTGCAGCCGTTGGTGTACAGGGAACAGACTAGAGGAGAAAGAAAGCAGGCTTGTGGGGATCCGGTGCTGATGGACCGTGTGTCGGAGACGTGCCCTCCCAGTACCCCTTTTTTTTGGCTATTTCGAACCCCAAGATGGATTAAGTAGATGTTTTTGTAGACCGAGTTTTTCCCCTTGTCTGCAGTGGATTATCACCATCACTCCTTTGTGGATTTTGTTATATTTTTCATCTCATTTTCTAACATGGCCCTCTGACTATGACAGATGTGAAACCTTGGATTCTCAAAAAACATTCAAGGAGCTGCAATAAACACTTTGTTAACAGCGTGTTAACAGTATGTTTATAGGATTAATTTTATTTCTCTTTTATTTTTCTAATTTAAAATCGCATTTTATTTTTCAAACAAGGCAGGTAATTGCTCCAGTTTCAGATTCAGTGACAAAAATTACATGACATATGTCTAATTTAACATGAAATTAAAGCAAGTTATACACAATCAACATACAGTGCATCCGGAAAGTTTAGTTTAGTTTTTTGTTTTTACATTTTCAGCATCTCCTGAAGAAAAAAATCTCAAAAGAAGGGCATATTTAAATGATCCTAGATTCAACCTTTCATTTGAACTGTCAATGATAATGTTGAAATAACAGAATATGACATGGAAGTAGGACCTGGAATGATTTATCTTTTAATTGTAAATCAAATTATGCATTAGCTCAGAATGCATAATTCTGAGAGACTAATCTCCGAGCGGAGTGTCGGAGTGTCAACACAAACCATTTGGAGGATGGGGGTTTCAGCAGAAACCATTCAAACCTGCACGTCTTAAACTGGCAGGTCCGCTAGGTGACAGCAAATATGCTTTTAAGTTCACCAAGCCGGACTGAATGCTTTGTGATGAAACTCCCACACTCCACCCGGGGATTCTCTGCCGTGTTCATGCCGGCTGTCCTCAGACGTGGTTAGATCCCACGATATAACATAGGGGATCAAACGAGACTGTGTTGCCCTATTGTGTCCCTGTACAGTGGAGGAAAAAATGACAGCCTTGAAAAAAATTAGATGCCAGCGATTTAAAGAAAAGATTGTCAAGTGTTCAAAAGAGATTCAGACACAGGTTTTGCCACAAACTTCAGGTGCAGCAAAGTACCGCTACATGTCTTCCATCAAATATGTGAATGGAAAGGAGAAAACCACCGCCACTGAATATGGGTGGAAGGAAAAGAATGGCAAGTTCATTCCAGTACGAACAGACCTGCCTCCAGCTCCTGATCACCTACTGGAAATTATTCACTGTAATTGTAAACCTGATGCAGTACTTTGAAATGCACTTGTCACAAGCACGGCCTTGATTTGCTTGTGGAGACTGCAAAGGTTCTAGCTGCTTTAATGCAATGGATACAGAAGTTGTAACTGAAGTTGATGAATGAACAATCACAGAGTTTCAAAAAGTGTTTCTGTGACCTTCAAATCACCTCTCTCCGGGTTTTGTCTTATCTGGTATGAGGTGTACTTTTTGTTTAAGCCATATTTGCATAATTACAACCGCTTTAGGAAAGTTGATGAATGCTCAAAAAAACACCTGTTTGGAACATTCCACAGGTGAACAGGTTAACTGGGTATAAAAGTTCGTGACTGGGTATAAAAGCAGAATCCCCAAAAGGCTCAGCCATTCACAAGCAAAGATGGGGCGAGGATCACCACTTTGTGAACAACTGCGTGAAAAAATAGTCCAACAGTTTAAGAACAATGTTTCTCAATGTTAAATTGCAAGGCATTTAGGGATTCCATCATCTACAGCCCATAATATAATCAGAAAATTCAGAGAATCTGGAGAACTTTGTACATATAAGCTACAATGCCAAAAACCAACATTGAATGTCTGTGACCTTCGATCCCTCAGGCGGCACTGCATTAAAAACCGACATCATTGTGTAAAGGATCTTATTGCGTGTGTTCAGGAACATTTCAAAAAACCATTGTCAGTTAACACAGTCTGTCGCTACATCTACAAGTGCAAGTTAAAACTCTACCATGCAAAGCGAAAGCCATACATCAACAACAGCCAGAAACGCCACCGCCTTCTCTGGGCCCGAGCTCAATTGAAATGGACAGACGCAAAGTGGAAAAGTGTGCTGTGGTCTGATGAGTCCACATTTCAAATTGTTTTTGGAAATCATGGACGTCGTGTCCTCTGGACAAAAGAGATAAAATACCATCCAGGTTTGTTACCAGCGCAAAGTTCAAATGCCAGCATCTGTGATGGTATCGGGGTGTGTTAGTGCCATTGGCATGGGCAACTTGCACATTTGTGATGGCACCATCAATGCTGAAAGGTACATCCAGGTTTTGGAGCAACACATGCTGCCGTCCAAGCAACGTCTTTTTCAGGGACGTCCCTGCTTATTTCAGCAAGACAAGGCCAAGCCACATTCTGCACGTGTTACAACAGCGTGGCTTCATAGTAAAAGAGTGCGGGTACTAGACTGGCCTGCCTACAGTCCAGACCTGTAGCCCATTGAAAATGTGTGGTGAATTATGAAGCGTAAAATACGACAACAAAGAGCCCGGACTGCTGAACAACTGGTCGTACATCAAGCAAGAATGGGAAAGAATTCCACCTACAAAGCTTCAACAATTAGTGTCCTCAGTTCCCAAACGCTTATTGAGTGTTGTCAGAAGGAAAGGTGATGTAACACAGTGGTAAACATACCACTGTCCCAGCTTTTTTGAAACGTGTTGCAGGCATCCATTTCAAAATGAGCAAATATTTGCACAAAAACAATAAAATTTATCAGTTTGAACATTAAATATCTTGTCTTTGTGGTTTATTAAATTGAATATAGGTTGAAGAGGATTTGCAAATCATTGTATTCTGTTTTTATTTACATTTTACACAACGTCCCAACTTCAATGGAACTGGAGTTGTACAAGATTTCCAGTTGTTTGTCTGGTTCCTATAGATTAGCATATTTTGGGCCCCACATACAACTTCTTTTTTTTTTTTTTTTTGCAATTAGTGGTGGGCCAAGTCTCAATATGACTGGACTAACACCAGAGTGGGCAATGTAAATAAACCAATATCCCTGTGCTGTGAAAATCCAACTAAATTGCTTCTTAATCCAGTGCCTTAAACGTCTATTACACGTTCTGCGCCCAGACAGGTGACCTCACTGCACCCAAAAGACAGACAAAAATACTGTTCTTTTTTTAATTGCAAAAATCTAAAACTCTGAAGAAACTTGCATCAGAATTGCATCATTTTAACTCTGTGCTACAACAATGTGTCATCAATATCCAGTCATTCTCACCATTCACCTTCTTCCTCCCTTCTCCTCCTCCTCCTCCTCCTCATCAGCTGTGCTACTTTTGGCTCCGCTCACATGTGGATGAAGAGCAGGTGACATCTGTCAGTGACTTCATTAATCTGTATTTTCATCCCCTTCTGTCACTGACCCACGATCAGTTTTCTCCTCCCTTACAGCTGCTCCATTACCGACCTGTCTGTACTTCTCACCAATATGTCAATCTTTTCATCACAAACTGTGCTTCCCTCTCTGTTATTCATACATTCCTGAGCACTATGGCATTCTCCTCTCTCCCTTTGGTCTGGGTCATTATCCTGCCGTTATCACTTTAATTAGCTGCTCATCAAGTCAATTATGTGGAGTGTTGGTTTTTTTTAATGACATAATTGACTCTGGAAAGTTCGAGGCACTAGAGCGGATACACTAATGAAAACAGTGTGTGCCAAACAGGTGATAGAGACAGGTGTGGAATGAATACAAATTTGAAAACTGGAACAAACTCACCAATTTCACAGCCAGCTTACTTTAGACAAGTCAGGGGATGGATACAGGAACATTTTCAAGTCAATGAATATGGTTTTGACTTTATTTACATCCATGATCCATAAATACAAACAGTATAATACTGTAAGGTAAATCTGTCTGCAGTATGACCACAAACAGAGTGATTGCAAAAGAAGGAAAACAGTGAGGAAAGCCACCAAGACTTCAACTTTAATGGAGTTTTGGCTTCTGTGGCTGTAATTGTAGAAACTGTGCACAGTGCAACTTTGTTTTTCCTTAACTATTTTTTATTTTTCAGAACACAACACCAGCAAGAACAACAGCAAAAACAAACAAACCAGTGCCCTAATAGTCTCTGTACAATCAACTAGTCAAAATCCGTGGACGTGTGAGGCTGGTAGTCACTCAGTCAGTCAGCCAGTTAGAGGGGATTCGCAGGTTGATGTCACACAGTCCTGAGGGAAAGTGGTGAGTGAAGAGAAGAGCCCCGCTACTGAGGGAATATTGGGGGTGTGAGGCCGGTAATGGCCCCCATCGCACTGGGGTCGGGTTGTTTGAGATGAGAGATAAACTTCATCTAATTAGTGATATGCTTAAATTCAACGGGTCGGCTCGTCTGATCTGAGATCATAGTCGATAGGTGTTGGTTCGGTACCACCGCCGGTGACCACTGCTTGTTGACCTCTTAACTCACAACGCAGGCAGGCGGCACACGGAGGTCTACAGTACAGGGGTGCTCAAGTTCGATCGATTGTCTCCCTGCTCCAACACACCTGAATCCAATGAAAGACTCGCTAGCAGGCTTTTAATGAGTCTTTCATTGGATTCAGGTGTGTTGGAGCAGGGAGACAACTAAGAGTATCAGGAAGGTAGCTCTCGAGGACCAAACTTGAGCACCCCTGCTACAGTACGCTGTAGGCTAACAGTCAAGTGAAATATTTGAATAGCAAAAACGACCACAAATGAACAACAGTGCTATTTTAAAATTCTGAATGACAGGGGAAGCCAACTTCACGCAGATTGAGGTCACGCATGTAAAAAAATGGGCCTAAGCTGCACTGAAAAAACAGCATGTTTGAACCAACTTAAAAAAAGTATTACAATTTGTAAAAACCTGAATGAATTCAGTTGCTTGAACTTAAGTTTGTAAGTCAGAGTTGATTTAACTTTCAAACTTAAGTTCAAACAACTTAATTCATTCTGGGGTTTTTTTTTACAAATTATAACACTTTTTTAAGTGGGTTCAAACATGCTCTTTTTTCAGTGTGTGAACAGGTGAAACCGTAAGAGCACAAATGTTTCATTTAACAGCACCAATGAGCACAATCGTAGCAAAAATGATAGAGACCAGTTTGGAGCAAATTGGATGTGGAGGGGGGCTGATTGACACGACGTGTGTGAAAAATAAGCTGTAAAAGCAAAAAAATGATAAAAGCACAAACGTTTCTTATAACAGCATAAATGATAGAAACCAGTTTGGAGAGATTTGGACGTGCGGGAGCGGGGGCGGGGAGGCTGAGTGATGTCATGGGTGAATTACTCAAAAGCTTTAACAACACAAACAAAAAAATTTACGGCACAAACAAACAACAGTGCTACTTTAATATTTTGAATGGGGGGGGGGGGGCAACATCACGCAGGTGAATATGATACCACATGCAGGTTTAGTGGATCAAACCCATCAGGTTGGATGAGGAATGTCGGTGCACAGCCATTTTCAGATCTCTCCAGAGATGTTCAGTCAGATTCAGGTCTGGGCTCTGGTTGGGCCACTCAAGGACATTCACAGAGTTGTCCTGAAACCACTCAGTTGATATCTTGGCTGTGTGCTTTGGGTCATTGTCCTATTAAAAGATGAACAGTTGCCACAGTCTGAGGTCAAGAGCGCTCTGGAGCAGGTTTTCATCCAGGATGTGTCTGTACATTGCTGCATTCATCTTTCCCTCAATCCTGACTAGTGTCCCAGTTCCTGCTGCTGAAAAGCATCCCCACAGCATGATGCTGCCACCATCATGCCTCACTGTAGGGATGGTGCCTGGTTTCCTCCAAACATGAAGCCTGGCATTCACACCAAAGAGTTCAATCTTTGTCTCATCAGACCAGAAAATGTTGTTTCTCATGGTCTGAGAGTCCTTCAGGTGCCCTTTGTCAAACTCCAAGTGGGCTATATGTGCCTCTTACTTAGGAGTGGCTTCTGTCTGGCCACTACCACCATTGGTGGATTGCTGCAGAGATGGTTGTCCTTCTGGAAGATTCTCCTCTCTTCACAGAGGAATGCTGGCGCTCTGACAGAGCGACCATCATGTTCTTGGCCCTTCTCCCCCTATCGCTCAGTTTAGATGAGCAGCCAGCTCTAGGAAGAGTCTTGGTGAATCTGAACTTCTCCATTTATGGATGACGGAGTCCACTGTGCTCAATGGGACGTTCAGAGCAGCAGAAGTGTTTCTGTACCCTTCCCCAGATTTGTGCCTCGAGACAACCATATCTCAGAGGTCTACAGACAATTCCTCTGACTTCATGCTTGGTTTGTGCTCTGACATGTAGGACCTTATATGTAGACAGGTGTATGCTTTTCCAGATCATGTCCAATCAACTGAATTTACCCCAGGTGGACTCCTATTAAGCTGTAGAAACATCTCAGTGGAACCAGGATGCACCTGAGCTAAATTTTGAGTTTCATGGTAACATTGTGAATACTTATATACATACGATTTCTTTCTTTTTATTTTTATGAATTCATGAAAACTTCATAAAGCTTTTTCACAATGTCATTGTGGGATACTGTGTGTAGAATTTTGCAGAACAAAAATTAATTTCATCCATTTTGGAATAAGGCAGTGACACAAAAATATGGAAAAAGTGAAGAGCTGTGAATACTTTCTGGATGCAGCGTATGTAAGCAAGCGTGCGCTCATACAGCAGACGGTAGAAAAACAGACGGAGGTTGACTGACGGAGTGAGAGTCACTTTGGCAAAGCACAAAGTTTGAGGTCTTTTACATTATTGGGATACGTATAAATTAGTTTCAGTTCATTATGACGATAGGACAAATCAGACAACAGTGGATGGCCACATTGTAAACAATTAGTGGGAAACCCTGGGATCTGCTAGCTGTCATGAAATAAAATGATTTGTGCAGAACGCACACAATAAATATCAGAAGGCTAACAAACCATACATGCCAACAATTGCTATGGAAATAAAAAGACAATCCAGATGGTGATGATGAGAACGAGAGCACTGTCGTTAATGAAACCATGAAACCAGGTAAAAATTTTTCCGAAGCAACTTCTTGCCTGGAAAAACAGCTTTGAGGGTTGCGTCCATGAAGTCTGCAGACTGTCAGCTCATTTCTCTCCCCATGCAGAGATAATTCACATCACGACTGACTAATTGGCAAACATCTCAATTTAAAGTTCCAAAACAACTCTGTTTCACATTTGAAGTCACATTAGGTGGCAATCAGCAAACACATTTAATCAGCATCCACAAAGTGAAGTCATGGTTATGGTGAAACGGAAGGACGAAAGGTCTGCAGTGCTCTCTCTGGTGTTGCACTGAGTCCTCCACTGAAAGCTTAATTAAATCGCACAGTCAGGGTTACAGCCAGCTCTCCCTCCGCTCCCTTAATGTGCTACCTCCAGTATCTACTTCAGCCTTTGTCACATGTTATTACCGCTCCAATGTCTCCAGTCTCATTGTAAAGCTTTCTCTCTGGCTTTTCCTCCAGCTTATTCTTTGGTCTCAAACGATTCTCTTCTGATGACAACATCTACACATTTCACTCAACATCTTATTTCTTCATATACTCAACAAAAATATAAACGCAACACTTTTGGTTTTGCTCCCATTTTGTGAGATGAACTCAAAGATCTAAAACTTTTTCCACATACACAATATCACCATTTCCCTCAAATATTGTTCACAAACCAGTCTAAATCTGTGATAGTGAGCACTTCTCCTTTGCTGAGATAATCCATCCCACCTCACAGGTGTGCCATATCAAGATGCTGATTAGACACCATGATTAGTGCACAGGTGTGCCTTAGACTGTCCACAATAAAAGGCCACTCTGAAAGGTGCAGTTTTGTTTTATTTGGGGGGGGATACCAGTCAGTATCTGGTGTGACCACCATTTGCCTCATGCAGTGCAACACATCTCCTTCGCATAGAGTTGATCAGGTTGTCAATTGTGGCCTGTGGAATGTTGGTCCACTCCTCTTCAATGGCTGTGCGAAGTCGCTGGATATTGGTAGGAACTGGTACACGCTGTCGTATACGCCGGTCCAGAGCATCACAAATATGCTCAATGGGTGACATGTCCGGTGAGTATGCCGGCCATGCAAGAACTGGGACATTTTCAGCTTCCAAGAATTGTGTACAGATCCTTGCAACATGGGGCCGTGTATTATCCTGCTGCAACATGAGGTGATGTTCTTGGATGGCACAACAATGGGCCTCAGGATCTCGTCACGGTATCTCTGTGCATTCAAAATGCCATCAATAAAATGCACCTGTGTTCTTCGTCCATAACAGACGCCTGCCCATACCATAACCCCACCGCCACCATGGGCCACTCGATCCACAACATTGACATCAGAAAACCGCTCACCCACACGACGCCACACACGCTGTCTGCCATCTGCCCTGGACAGTGTGAACCGGGATTCATCCGTGAAGAGAACACCTCTCTAACGTGCCAAACGCCAGCGAATGTGAGCATTTGCCCACTCAAGTCGGTTACGACGACGAACTGGAGTCAGGTTGAGACCCCGATGAGGACGACGAGCATGCAGATGAGCTTCCCTGAGACGGTTTCTGACAGTTTGTGCAGAAATTCTTCGGTTATGCAAACCGATTGTTTCAGCAGCTGTCCGAGTGGCTGGTCTCAGACGATCTTGGAGGTGAACATGCTGGATGTGGAGGTCCTGGGCTGGTGTGGTTCCACGTGGTCTGCGGTTGTGAGGCTGGTTGGATGTACTGCCAAATTCTCTGAAACGCCTTTGGAGACGGCTTATGGTAGAGAAATGAACATTCAATACACGAGCAACAGCTCTGGTTGACATTCCTGCTGTCAGCATGCCAATTGCACGCTCCCTCAAATCTTGCGACATCTGTGACATTGTGCTGTGTGATAAAACTGCACCTTTCAGAGTGGCCTTTTATTGTGGGCAGTCTAAGGCACACCTGTGCATTAATCATGGTGTCTAATCAGCATCTTGATATGGCACACCTGTGAGGTGGGATGGATTATCTCAGCAAAGGAGAAGTGCTCACTATCACAGATTTAGACTGGTTTGTGAACAATATTTGAGGGAAATGGTGATATTGTGTATGTGGAAAAAGTTTTAGATCTTTAAGTTCATCTCATACAAAATGGGAGCAAAACCAAAAGTGTTGCGTTTATATTTTTGTTGAGTGTATTAACACTTGAGACAGATGAAACAGAGATACCAGACAGATAAGGAGATGTAGGTTTCGACAGCGTGTCAGAGGCAGAAACCTGCGATGGGACAGAAATCACAGGCGACATATCTTAATAGCTGAAGACTGCAGTACTCCCACAGAGCTAAAAAAGACGGAATGAGGGCTTTAGCTATATGTTTTTATTAATTTAATACAGTTTTATCCAGACTCGGTTCAAGACCGAGGTTTATGAAGTTGATGTTCTAGCAGTTGCATGTCTGACGATGACTTCTCATGCGTCATCACATCTTTTTAAGTCTGAAAATGGCTCAGGTGGCCGAGCGTTAATACACAATTTGGGGAACATTTGGTGCCAACAAATTGTGAGGCTCTTCCTGCAGGAACTACAACAACAGATGTTTTGCAATGCTGTTCTTCCACTCGCTTCCCTCAGGCCATTTTTTCCTGCTCTCCTCACAGGTTTTGGAGGCTGGTCACAACATGAAAGACGATCTGTTGCCTCCCATCTCAAAGGCTTTTGTGTGGACACAGCAGAATTGAAAATTGACATTTTCAACATAGCTTTTCCTTGATCGGTTCTGCATACTTTTCTTAGGATGCCATGTTCTGGCTTCAAAATAATGTGACATACCCCGTGGTGCTGAGCATTAACCACAATAAGCTCAACACTGGTGGTTTATGCTCTCTAAAGGACATTCAAGTTAGTAACCCTGTCTTGACCCATGATCCCCACTATTCAAAAACTGATTTTATATCTAACACCTCTGGCTGTCTACATGTCTTCAATACAGAATCAAAGTCTCACACCCATACAACAAGATAAAAAGCATATCACTAGAAAATGAAATGTCAAGTGCGCTGATTATTCTAAGCAGCAGTGATATTCTACATGGAGGCTGTAAGGAAACACAGGAGGAGACCTCTTAGGGATGCATCTCCAAGGTTATGTATTTATTACTTGGTGGTTTCAATCTTATTTAGACATATTTAATGTGGGGTTTTATTCTGAATACAAAAAGTAACCCATAATGATGTGCTGTTGTAAATCTGAGCATGAAACTAAGTTGCCACAAACGCAGCGGAGTCACCTTCAGCTACCTAAAAGTCGGTAGCTAAAAGGTTACGTAATGATTATGGATAAAATGGCTATTAATCCATGACACTGTTGTGTGTTGGGGGGTTTGGCTGGACATTTTGGTGTTGTTTTCTTTTCTTTGCTCTCCAAGTGGTATGCAAACTGGTTTTTTGTCTGTGGAGAAGGTGCTGGCAGAAGAGTCCTTCACCCTCATCAGCATTATTGGCTGCACTTGTGGAGGATGTTCACGTGCAGGCCTAATGACTTGCAGCAGCTGTGGATGATGCTCATGTGCAAACTTAAAGACTTTCAGCTGAAGCAGATAATGAGATGGCGTTCTGCATTTAAGCCATGAGTGATTCGAGCAGAATTGCCGGGAACTCGACCTTGTGATGTTCGTTTGTGAGATGCTGAGGACTGCGCCAGGGTTTGACACATCGTGCCTGTGAAGGAGGACGGGTGAGGGACACATGCTGTCAGCACACATCAGAGGTGATGATTGTCTGAATAAGTGTTAACAGTAATTTGGTATTTTGTTAAGCAGTATATTTGAACATTGATGAGAATTGTGCAGCTCGCTTCTCACTGCCGTGGCGTACGGAATGATGATCCTCCACCTGTTGTGAGAAGCTGCTCATTTACATAAAGCTTAAATTCAGACCTGAATGTGTTGCTGATAGTGTGTGCCTTTGAAGGATATTTGTTGTAGCTGTTGACTTACCTCACCTTTTCCATCCTTCACAGAGTCAGTTTGTCGTATCCACCTGGGGGGTGTTTGACGGTGAGTCTGGGTCCAGAAGCATCGGGCTTCGATCCATTTGGGCGCTGGAGAGCGCGCCGTCTTTCACCTCGCCAGACAAACTGCACATTTATGTTGTACACAGTTATTGCACAGAAGGGAAATAAATGTTTTGTTTTTGGAAACGCTTTCTGGTTACTTTAGCGCTGGGTTCAGTCAGACGCTGGTCGCGCTCCTCAACTCGCGTCTGCACATAACAGTAGTTCCCGGCCATTCCAAAATGGACCCAGCGGCAGAAGCGGTTCCTTTTGCTGAAAAAGTTCAAGAATACTTGGAGAAGATATGGGAGCAATTACGGCCTCTCGCAAATCAAATTAAACAAACAGATGCTCGCATTACGGAGCTTGCAGCACAAGCCGTTCTGCTTCCTGCTGCTCCAGCTGCGGCACTATCGATACCGGTGCAGATAAATCCGTCACCCAAGGGGAGGTGGAGTGCGGCGGATTATTTCGTGGATTTCCGAATTTTTTCTGCTCAGTCCGGTTGGAATGCCGCAGCTTTGAGAAGAGTGTTTGTGGATGGTTTGAACGATTCATTAAAAGACGAGCTAGCAGTCCGTGACAAACCAAAAGATTCAGATGAGCTGATATCTTTGGCTATTCGTCTAGATGATCGGATAAAGGAGCGTGGATGCGAGAGAGGGCGGACATCAGAGGGGGTCTTTTCGTCTCGGGGCTTTCCCCGACACAGATCAGGGGTGCCTCTTCTTCGCCCCTCTGAGACTCCTCCGACGGGACCTCTGGCTCCTCTTGCGGATGAGCCCATGCAGCTCGGACGAGCTGAAGCCACCATATTGCCCCGGTCACATAAGCGTCAAGAAAGAGAACAATGACGTATCTCCATAATGGACACAAAAAAAAAAAAAAAAGGGGGCAGATCTTTGGTTGTTTAGTTATTTGGGCTGTTTTGTTTTCATGTAAGGGGTTATAAATTGTTTGGGGATTTAGAGGCGGTTCTGGTGGAGTGAACGACTGGCGGTTCGGAGCTCGGCTGGACTCAGGTAATCATTATTTGAAGTTAGGTAATTTTTGTTTGAGGATTGGGTCATTTTGTTTTGTTGTTTTTTATTTCCCTGCTTTCCCTAACCCCAACCTCACATGCTCTAAGACCGTTTGTCTTTTGGGTTGTGGGGTGGTGCAGGTTGGTTATGCTGAGCATTTCTCAGAAAACCTCTGCACCTAGGGGGGGGTTGTCAGGGGCGTTTTTTTGGATTTGGTTGATGCCCGGTTCCACTCCAGCCCCGGTGGGCCTTTGACCGTTCGTCATTGGTGTTACCGGGGTGTGGTGCAGCGGGAACGTACCTCAGTCGGAGTGGTGGGCCGATCTGTGCCGTTCGCCATTTCGGTAGTTCCACCCCTCCCGATGGGCTGGTGGTATGGTCGGTTTGGGGCACCGGACGTATTTTACGGTTTTCCGCTGCGCTTAGGGGATGGGACTGGGTTAGTTTTTCCTGTTTCCTTCCCCAGCTGAGTAGTTTTGTGCCGTTCGCCAAAATTGAGCTGACGATAGGCTCAGGGAGTGATCTGGGGTCTTTCGGTGTGCTGGGGGGGGGGGGGGGGGGGGGGGGGGGGTAACAGGGTTTGCCGGTTGTTTTATTTGCCCCCGGGGTGGTTTAATGAAGTCCGCCGGGGGTTGGATGTTGTGTTCCTGGGTTGTGGGGAGGGTGCCTCCTGGGGTTGATGGTACGGTCCTCTGGGGGGCGCTGTTGCTCCATGAATACCTGGGGACCTCTGTGGGATTCCGGCTTTGGCTGTAACTCCTGGAACTGGCGGTAAAGGTCTTCTGGGGGGTGTTGGGCTCTGCAAGTCATTCTGGGGGGGTTGTTTGTTATTTTTATTATTTTTCTTTGTGAATTTATGTTGGTATTGTGTTGTTGGGGCTATGTTGGGTTTTTGGATTTGGGTGTTTTTATTTTCTTCCCAGGGTTGGATGGGACGGTCCCCTGGGGAGGGTTTGGGTGGGTTTTGTGTTTTTTCTTGTATGTTGGGTTGTATATGGGACTTTTTGTTTTTTTTTTGTTGATGCCAGCCGGCCTTTCAGCCGCGGTGCCCTGTCCTGCTGTCTGCGGTGGACCTTGGGAGCGTTACGCCGTCTGCTTCCTGACGAGGACCCCGGAGGGAGGTGCTGTTCTCGGGCCTGGTCTGTTTGGTCGCCGGGAGGCTTCCCGTTGATGGGGGGGTACTGTTGTGTGTTTGGGGGTTTGGCTGGACATTTTGGTGTTATTTTCTTTTCTTTGATCTCCAGGTGGTATGCAAACTGTTTTTTTGTCTGTGGAGAAGGTGCTGGCAGAAGAGTCCTTCACCCTCATCAGCATTATTGGCTGCACTTGTGGAGGATGTTCACGTGCATGCCTAATGACTTGCAGCACCTGTGCATGATGCTCACGTGCAAACTTAAAGACTTTCAGCTGAAGCAGATAATGAGATGGCGTTCTGCATTTAAGCCATGAGTGATTCGAGCAGAATTGCCGGGAACTCGACCTTGTGACGTTCGTTTGTGAGACGCTGAGGACCGCGCCAGGGTTTGACACATCGTGCCTGTGAAGGAGGACGGGTGAGGGACACATGCTGTCAGCACACATCAGAGGTGATGATTGTCGGAATAAGTGTTAACAGTAATTTGGTATTTTGTTAAGCAGTATATTTGAACATTGATGAGAATTGTGCAGCTCGCTTCTCACTGCCATGGCGTACGGAATGATGATCCTCCACCTGTTGTGAGAAGCTGCTCATTTACATAAAGCTTAAATTCAGACCTGAATGTGTTGCTGATAGTGTGTGCCTTTGAAGGATATTTGTTGTAGCTGTTGACTTACCTCACCTTTTCCATCCTTCACAGAGTCAGTTTGTCGTATCCACCTGGGGGGTGTTCAGCGGTGAGTCTGGGTCCAGAAGCGTCGGGCTTCGATCCATTTGGGCGCTGGAGAGCGCGCCGTCCTTCACCTCGCCAGACAAACCGCACATTTATGTTGTACACAGTTATTGCACAGAAGGGAAATAAATGTTTTGTTTTTGGAACCGCTTTCTGGTTACTTTAGCGCTGGGTTCAGTCAGATGCTGGTCGCGCTCCTCAACTCGCGTCTGCACATAACAGACACATTTTTCTGATGTATTCTGGCTAAGTTTACTTAAATCAGTTTTATCAGTGCCCGCACAAGTTAAAGACTTGGAATAAAAGCATTAAAACGCTTTCATTTTGGTTGAGAGAGGAATTGTGCCTGATGTACACACTACATTGTGTCTCATACCACATTTTGCTCTGAACCCCCCACCATGCTTCCAAGAGAGCTACATCCAAGGTAGAATTTATGAGTCTATTCAGACCCCCAGCAAGGATTTTCCAAGTAACAGATGGCAGTGATATTCTTTGATAATGGTGCCAATCTTCTTTCTTCTAAAATGAGACAATACCTATCTTCCATAAAATCTCATAACTGGTTTTTCCCTCATCTGCACACAAAAGCTGATGATGCTAAAACAAGATGATAATATATTGTTAAGATGTCAACAAAACAGCACAGATGTTAACATACCAAAGCATTCTTGTGTTCACTGAGTCCATTTGACTCAGCAAGTGTAAATATGTTCAGGGAAAAGAAAGATATGGAGAAAAATTTCTTCATGACACAGAGTATGGAATAAAAGAGCAGGGGTGTCATGTACCAAGAATTGTGTGCATCCCCCACTGAAACATGGTGTAAGCCAAAACCCAAATGCTGGCGTAAGCACAAAAATATCCAAATGTATCAAAGTGTGCATCTTTCACACTGTTAACGGTTCCCAGCATCACTTCTACCTGTCGACAGTGGAACAATAGCAGTAGAAACGTGCATACGCCAGTCAGGATTTTTGCGTGATGCACCACACATTTCCACAGTCATTTCACTTTTGATACCTAGAGGTGGTGGCCAAGTGGTTAATGCGCTTGGTTTCAGTGCAGAAGGTTCCGGGTTCAAATCCCACCCCTGCCACATTTCTCCATGTAATGTGGAGTTGCGTCAGGAAGGGCATCCGGCGTAAAACCTGTGCCAATTCAACATGTAGATCCACCTTGGATTTGCTGTGGCGACCCCGAGTGCAAACAAGGGAGCAGCCAAAGGGACTTGCTATTTCACTTTTGATACCTCTGAACATTAGCGTGGAAACAGACATGCACCAAGTTTTTTTGCGTATGCAGGCTTTGTACCTGAGGCCCCAGGTGATCCAAGAGTAGTTTTGTTCATATGGTATAGTGCAGTGGTGTCCAAACTAGTCCAGAAAGGGCCGAGAGGGTGCAGGTTTTCTTTGCAGCCACTGACTCCAACAGGTGATTTCATTGATTAACTTCCCTTTGAACAGGTGGAGTTCATCAGTGAAATCACCTGCTGGAGTCAGTGGCTGCAAAGAAAACCTGCACCCTCTCGGCCCTTTCTGGAATAGTTTGGACACCACTGGTATAGTGGATCAAAATATATGGGGTATTTGAATATTAGTTTCTGAACAAGTAAACTGACTGATTAACCAATGAAGTTAAAGAATTCTAATAATTGACTTGTTTAAGTCATTCAGGCTCATAGTAATAGATTATGGTAATGGTCACCAATCTCTGCAATCTCAGACATAAAACAGGTAAACTAGTAACTGATCTTATTCATTAGTAGGCCTGTCAGGACAATTACTATATTGACTAATTGTTTGATATACAAAGATGAACATGATCATTTTGCTGGCCTTAATAAATTGCTTTTTACATGTGTATTTCAGTGAGGTGCAGTCCTTCTGTCCCTCTGGCTCCTGTTCACTGCAGAAGGTGGGATCAGACCTGGAGGTACACAGGACAAGATGCAACAACAGCAAACCAGCTACAGTGGGGTAAAAAAGTATTTAGTCAGCCCCTGATTGTGCAAGTTCTCCTACTTAGAAAGATGAGAGAGGTCTGTAATTTTCATCATAGGTACACTTCAACTGTGAGAGACAAAATGAAAAAAAAATCCAGAAAATCACATTGTAGGATTTTTAAAGAATTTATTTGTAAATTATGGTGGAAAATAAGTATTTGGTCAATAACAAAAGTTCAACTCAATACTTTGTAACATAATCTTTGTTGGAAATGACAGAGGTCAAACGTTTCCTGTAAGTCTTCACCAGCTTTGTATATACTGTAGCTGGTATTTTGGCCCATTCCTCCATGGAGATCTCCTCTAGTGCAGTGATGTTTTGGGGCTGTCACTGGGCAACATGGACTTTGAACTCCCTCAACAAATTTGCTATGGGGTTGAGGTCTGGAGACTGGTTTGGCCACTCCAGGACCTTGAAATGCTTTTTACGGAGCCACAACTTCGTTGCCTGAGCAGTGTGTTTGGGATCACTGTCATGGTGGAAGACCCAGCCATGTTGCATCTTCAATGCTCTCACCGAAGGAAGGTGGTTTTGGCTTAAAATCTCACGATACATGGCCACATTCATTCTTCCCTTAACACAGATCAGTCGTCCTGTCCCCTTTGAAGAAAAACAGCCCCAAAGCATGATGTTTCCACCCCCATGCTTCACAGTAAGTATGGTGTTCTTGGGATGCAACTCAGCATTCTTCTTCATCCAGTCATGACTATTTGAGTTTTTACTAAAAAGTTCTATTTTGGTTTCATCTGACCACATGATATTCTCCCAGTCCTCTTCTGGATCATCCATATGCTCTCTAGCAAACTTCAGATGGACCTGGACACGTACTGGCTTAAGCAGGGGGACACGCCTGGCACTGCAGGATTTGAGTCCCTCTCTGTGTAGTGTGTAGCCTTTGTTAATTTGGTCCCACCTCTCTGCAGGTTATTCATCAGGTCCCTCCGTGTTGTTTTGTGATTTCTGTTCACCATTCTCATGATTATTTTGACCTCACGGGATGACATCTTGCGGGGAGCCCCAGATCGAGGGAGATTATCAATGGTCTTGTATGTCTTCCTTTTTCTTACAATTGCTCCCACAGTTGATTTATTCACACCAACCTGCTTCACTATTGTAGATTCACTCTTCCCAGCCTGGTGCAGGTCTACAATTTTCTTCCTGGTGTCCTTTGACAGCTCTTTGGTCTTGGCCATGGTTGAGTCTGACTATTTGAGGCTGTGGACAGGTGTCTTTTATACAGATGAGTTCTCTCACTTATTTTCCACCATAATTTACAAATAAATTCTTTAAAAATCCTACAATGTGATTTTCTGGATTTTTTTTTCTCATTTTGTCTCTCATAGTTGAAGTATACCTATGTTGAAAATTACAGACCTCTCTCTGTTGTGAAAGTGTAGGGACACAGACCCACAACGGGGGCGAAAATGAACGGACAATGGAATAAGCCAAAATATAACAATTTAATGTTGTGAATGTGCACAACAGAGCAACAGACAACACAACTGAGAGCAACAGTCAATAAGTCACGGTGACGTGTGGGCAGGCTCGAGGATAGAAGACGCCCGTCCAGAAAAGAACCGGATCCCACACGCGTTCCACTGCCACTGGATCTGAAGCACCCCGGAGCCACCAAGCGCTGGGTCCCCAGGTGGCCACTGCCTCCGGCTGTCAGATCGGGTACTGCTGGCAGGAAGAACAGACAGGTGATGGTAGGTGCGTGAACACCCAGCAAACAGTCAGAAAGGGTGGGAAACACCTCCACCTCTCAATCACAGTCACACAGGAACAAAAACGTGCAGCGCCTGAAGGACTACTTATCCGAGGAGTGAAGACGTTGTCTCCTCCCAGCTTCCAGCTGCTGACCAGTCAAACAGGTACGTCTGCAAATGTTCAGAAAATTGTATGACACCAAAACCACGGCTGAGTGTTTACCTGATCGGCAGACGATTTCTCGGCAGTGGGCTGAAGATGCTGCCCGGCTTTTATGGAGATGTGGTTGATGATGATGAGTGACAGCTGGTGCTTGTTGATGAGTGACGGCTGTCACTCCTGGTTGCTCCGGCGCCCTCTCGTACCTGAAGCCCACACTTCAGGCAGGGCGTCCTTTGGTGGTGGGCCAGCAGTACCTCCTCTTCAGCGGCCCACACAACACTCTCATCTTTTAAGTCAGAGAAGTTGCACAATCATTGACTGACTAAATAATATTTTCCACCACTGTAGCAGAAGCAAAGCGACGACATTGTTCCACCCAGAAATTTTGGAAGCATAAAAGGAAGTTGTTAATTTACCTTTTTCTTCTAAAATCTTAACCTAAATGCCAAAGCGTATGATGGACATTTGTGTTGAATCACTGTCCCCGGATGAGATCAGTGTGTTGCATGCGAGTTTGAACAGATGACACCACCAACTACTTAAAAAAGTTGATCTGAATTAGTGTCAGATTTCACAGACGGAATGGTCGCCAAATAACAACACTGCATACAATGATTTCAAATCGATATGGAGTGAGGTTTTATGAGATGCTGTCATTTTAACAAAAATCAACCTTAATATTGAGAAAATATTAACACACACATAAGCACAGTAAATTCAATCAACATGAATGACAAGAGCTAATCCAATTCAAAAGCATTTAACAAAAAAAAGTTTATATTTACTCTGTCCCACGGTGCTTTAGTGCCTGAGAGAGCTCTCTGTCTCACTTGATAAAAGCTGCTGTTTTGAAGATGGGCGCAAATGCTATATTATTTAATATTAATGTGTTTTTAACCTTTTAAACATCATTCTGATCTATTCAAAATGAAATATAACAAAAAATAGTTAAATATGAAATATGCATCATATTTAACTTTAAATTGGCTCGGGGTGGTGGCCAAGTGGTTAGTGTACTTGTTTTCAGTACGAAAGGTTCCCGGTTCAAACCCCACCTCTGCCACATTTCTCCATGTAACTGTCAAGATTCGTTGTCACGTGACACAGAAGGTGTTTGGACACAAATGCAAACTCTCAGACGATGCGGTGTAATAATAATCTTTATCTTACAGACAGTCCAGGGCCAGTACACAGAAAGGCAGGCCGCGTAGCAAAGGTACAGATGAGGGCAAGGCAAAATACGTGGTCAGGAACAGGCTGAGGTCGAAGGCACAGTGAGACACAATATCAGAGTCAGAGGCAAAGAGCAAAATCCGGAAAAGCAGAATGAGGTCAAAAAACCACTGAGGTATACGAGACGAGAACAGGGCTGGAACGAAGATACGAAGATCAATGAGCTGGCACCGCAGTGAGGGAAGTGAGCGCTAAATAACAGGTGATGAAACCAGGTGCACGTGTGATCAAGGGTTCTGGAAGGAGGTGTGGCTGGATGCAACAAAGATGAGGGAAGCAGGTGCAAGATAGTGCAGTGGAGACAACACAAAGTGGAATGACGTAAGGTGCAAAGACACGTGAGCCAGAGTAAGGAGCGTGAGTGGATAAATACACTAAACAGACAGAATGGGTGAGGGATGATGACATGAGACAGGTCCAGTGACGTGGAGTGAAAACGAAGCAGATCAAAAGCAAAAGGAGTCAGTGAATGAAAACCAATGGTGAAAGTATAACATGCCCACAGACCAACAAAAGGAAACGTGAATCGAATAAAGGGCCAACTAGGAAACAGAGTGACAGACCTAAAAATAGCACAAGAATAATAAGACTAAAAACACCACTTGAACTGAATCTCAATCTGACATCACAGACAGAGAAAATAAGACAGAACTGATTAGAAGAAGAACAGAAACAAAACCAGAACCTACAGTAAAACAATGGAAAGACTAGAACCAATGATCGCAGAAAACAAAAAGAATACAACAAGATAATAAAACACCAAAGATACATAATAAATGCAACCAGAGAAAACATAATACAAAAATGATCAAAAGGGTAACCAAAAGGATCAAATCCGGGGAGGCAGATGACAATAGGGTACAAACCCATAACCTCGCCCTGAGCCCGGACCCACCCTGACAGTAATAAGGAGTTGCATCAGGAAGGGTGTCCGACGTAAAACATGTGCCAATTCAACATGCAGATCCACCTCAGATTTGCTGTGGCGACCCTGAAGGCAAACAAGGGAGCAGCCAAAGGGACTTACTATTTAACTTTAAATTGGTTCAAATTGTCGCACTTTCAATAGATAAAACATACGAGAAGTCTTGAATTATTTATTTTACTAGCAGGAACTTTGTATTTATATAAAAAATTGGTAGCGTAAATAGATTTTTCATAGATGCTTGTATGAGGCTGTGTTTGAAGATGGGATGTACAAAGAGGTGTACTTCCTCTTACATAGTTTTATCAGACAAAGTGTACATTTGTTAAGACATGGTTGACATTGAGATACAAAGAGGCACACACATAGTTATTTTAAGAAAAAGATTGACATTCATCCAACATGGTCAAACAAATAAACACACATAGAGATATAGGAAAGGAATAAACACAGTTAGTATGCATAAAGTGCAAACATATGGGTGTGAATACAGCAGTTATGTAGGGCTGGGTGTCCATTCAACTTTCAAGAATCGATTCGATTCTTAAGATTCAGAATCGGTTATTTCAATTCAATTCAATTCAATTTGATTTGATCCGATCCAATATCGATTTGTGTTAATGTTATTAAAACAGTTTTTGAGCTGTTACCAAATTGTCTAGTTATGCAACATATTAATGTTAATATTATAGTGACATTTGACAGCAAATGAATAGAGTAGAATGATAGAGTAGTATTTTTATTTTACAAATATGCTGAAGGGCAGAATTTCTGAAGAGATCCAGGGCAGCCAAAAAAGGGTGCCAGAGGTACCTGGTTCATTGCCCCTGACACAGGTTCATTCCTACAAGCTTCCATGTTTTGGCCTGATGCCTTGTTTCTTTTGGCTTTAAAGTAAGGCTGTAACAAAGATAAAAAAAAAAAAAATGGCTTTACTTCACAAAATTTGACCCTCAAAATGCAGGCTATGGTGTTTCAGAGAGTTCTAAATTTAAAAATTTTCCGGGTACAAATGGTCCTGGTCTCCCCTACAAATGCTCCCTTCTGCAGCACTGGTTGTGTGGCATGCTGCAGGAGAACTTCTCCCATAGCCGAGCAGCGAGTGCTGGTGGAAAGACTGATTGAAAAGTAAGTCTACACCAGAGAACCTTCATGCTTCTCTTCATGGAAAAGGCAGGTTGTGAGGAACGAAAGAAAAAAAAAAAAACTACTGTGTAAATTAAACGCTGGAAGAGTCTCAGTCAACATGATTGACATCTTTAAATATCTTTGACAAAGGTTGATGAATAAATTGTGGACCTGCTTCTAAATCAGAAGCAGTGAGTCCACAATCAATGTAGAGAAATGATCATCTTCACACCCTTGAAAACACCGTAATGGCTCAACTGCAGCGTCATTTTTCAGGGACGCTCTTCCAACGCTGGTGAGAAGTGCAAAACCTCCCTTCTTCCTGCTCGGCAGTAAACAAGCAGAGAGAAAACAATAGCAGTTGAGAGGATTCACAGTGACTCTTCTCCAGTATCGGAAAATGGCGCGGGTTGGATAGGTATTTTCTGATAAGTGAATTACATCGGTATCGGATTCCGATACCGATCCATGATCGGATCGGTCCCATGCCTAATTGGATAGTCACCATTTCTCATCAAGGAGGAGCAGTAGTTGCTGGTGACTCGGGAGGAGCTCAGAGTCGAGCCGCTGCTCCTCCATGTCTAAAGGAGCCAGCTGAGGTGGCTCGGGAATCTTTTCCGGATGCCCCCAGGACACCTCACTGGAGAGGTGTTCCGGGCACGTCCCATTGGGAGGAGGCCCCAGGGAAGACCCAGGACACGCTGGAGGGACGACGTCTCTCGGCTGGCTTGGAACACCTCGGGGTACCCCCGGAGGAGCTGGGGGAGTTGTGTGTAGATCGGGAGGTCTGGGCGGCTTTGCTTGAGCTTCTGCCCCCGCGACCCGACTCCGGATAAAGCGGAAGAAAATGGATGGATGGATGGATTTCTCAACAAAGTGGTAAGATATGGATACTACTGAAAATTGCAGCTTCTCCTCAACAAAATGACAGAGAATGTTTTGTGATGCTGTGACCACGAGTAAAATACCACAAAAAACAAAATTATTCAGGGACTACATTTTAACAGTGGTTTTCCATCTCATGCAAAACACTCAGATTGTAAGTAAGTAAAGTTTACTTGTATAGCACCTTTCAAGGTAACTCACAAAGTGCTTCACAGTAAAAAAAAAAAAAAATAGAAACACAGAAATAAAAACAGTAGTAACATAAAAGTACTTAAAAGTAAGCCTGTACGAGTTCCAACAGAGTCCACAGAATGTAGATGCAGTGGCAGTGCGTTCCACAGTTTGGGTGCCACAACATCAAATGAACAGTCTTGTTTGGTCTTCAGCCTTGACCTATGGACAACCAACAGGTTCTGGTCTGAGGACCTCAGAGACCTCCTTGTTACATAAGAGTGCAAGAGCTCACTAGTGTTGAGTGGCATTTGACCTTGCAGAGTTCTAAAAGTCATCACCAATATTTTAAATTGCACTCTGAACTGAATGGGGAGCCAATGCAAAGAGGACAGACATTCTGAACAGCATTCTGGACCATCTGTGAGTGATCCAGAAAAGACTTACTGAGGCTATGGAACAGCAAATTACAACAGTCGAGATGTAATGAAATAAAAGCATGGATGATGATTTCCAGCTCATTATGAGACACAATGTTTCCAATGCAGGCAATGTTCCGTAAAACAAAGAAGCAAGATTGCAAAGTAGAGTAACGTGTCAAAATTGAGAGCCTGGTCAAATGTAAGACCCAGATTTATGACTGCTGACTTCAGAGGTCAGAGAACAGAGGTCCTTAATCTCTGAGTGTGCTACACTAAACCGCCTCGCATTCACTGTGTATGTGAGTGACTGAATGAATATTAAGGGTGTAATGGTACATGTATTGAACTGTTTCAGTACGGGACGTTCGGTTCAGTACAGGGCTGTGCACGGGTGAGTTTGCGTTGCGTGAGTTTACATTCAGTGTTGCCAACTTGGTGACTTTTTTGCTAAATCTGGTGATTTTCCAAACCCTCTTGATGACGTATTTTGTCAAAAGCGACTAGCGACAAATCTAGCTATTTCCTGTCATTACCGGAGACTTTTCTGATGTTTGGCGACTGAAAGTGAAAGTTTTAAGGTGGTTTTACTCACTTTTTTGCCTCTCCCACAATGTTTTTGTTTTCAAAATTTTATTTAAAAAGATACTCAACTCAACTCAAGCTTTATTGTCAAATGCACAGTAAAGAAACACGTTTCCCTGCACAATGAAATTCTTACTTTGCCACCCTACACTGAATGCCAAAAAGAAAGAAAAATAATATCAATAAAATAAATCTAAGTATAAATCTCAGGATAAAATATGTACATGAAAGATAAATAAGCAATGTTCATACATGTGCGGTGCACTACATTCACTAATTATAAACCTGTGCAAAGTATTCTGTGCAGTGGAATAAAATGATCATAATCAGGAAATCTCACTATATCAATCGAGCTCATTCTTTAAAGTGGGAGCTCTCAGAACAACTGTTTAACAGTCTGATAGCCACTGGAAAAAAGAGTTCTTGAATCTGGTGGTTCTGCATCTCACACTCCTGTATCTCCAGCCTGATGGGAGAAGTGAAAACAGTACATGTTGGGAGTGTGTAGAGTCTCTGATAATGGAGGCAGCTCTTCTGTGGACTCTGTGGTGGAAAATGCTCTGCAGAGAGGGCTGTGGTGTCCTGATGATCTTAGACGCAGTTTTTACCACTCTCTGCAGGCATTTGCAGTCCTTCACAGTTGAGTTGCCATACCACACAGTGATGCAGGTGGTGAGGACGGACTCAATAATGCAGCTGTAGAAGTTGCCAATGATCTTGGGTGACATGCCGAATTTTATCAGCCTCCTCAGAATGTACAGCTGCTGCTGAGCCCTCCTCACCACCTGTGTAGTGTTCAGTGTCCAACTGACGTCATCATATTTAAAACTGCTCACCCTCTCCACTTCAAGGTCTTGGATAAACAGTGGCTGATGAGGTCCCCTCTTCTTCCTCATGTCCACTATCATCTCCTTGGTCTTGTCTGTGTTGAGAGTGAGGTTGTTGTCCCCACACCATGTCACCAGACTGCCCACCTCCCTCCTGCAGGCCACTTTGTCACCGCCAGTGATACATCCTATCACTGCGGCGGCATCAGCAAACTTCAGGATCGTGTTGTCAAGGTGGGAGGCGACACAGTCATGAGTGAACAAGATGCAGGGAATAGGGCTAAGGACACAGCCCTGTGGGTTCCAATGTTGGTGGTCATGCTAGATGAAGTCCTGTTCCCAATCCTAACAGACTGAGGCCTGCCGGTCAGGAAATCCAGGAGTCACTCACAAGGGGTGGGGTGAAGTCCAAGTACTGACAATTTGTGAGTGAGTTTGTGGGGGACAACTGTGTTAAAAGCAGAACTGTAGTCAATAAAGAGCATCCTGGCATAGGAGTCTTTCCAAGTGAGAGAGGGAAATGTGAAGAGCAGCTGCGATGGCATCGGAGGTGGACCTATTGTGCCTGTAGGCATACTGCAAGGGATCAGTAGTATCCGGTATACTGCTCTGAATGTGGGCCAGTACCACTCTCTCAAAGCACTTCATAATGATTGGAGTGAGTGCTGCTGGCCGAAAATCATTCAGGCAGGATGGGGGATACTTCTTAGGGAGTGGAACAATGGTGGTAGTCTTGTAACAGGTGGGAACGATGCCTTGACTGAGGGAAAGGTTGAAAATGGATGTAAGAACATCAGCCAGCTTGTTAGAACAAGTTCTGAGGGCGCGTCCAGGTATATTGTTTGGCCCGGCGGCTTTCCGGGGCTGGATGCTCCGCAGGGCTTTAAGTACCTGGGCTGGTGTAATAACTAGCAGGGGGGAGGGAGGTTGAGTGGCTAAAGTGACTGATGTGTGTATATATATTCTGAGGGAATGGGGGAGGGACTGTCAAAACGTGTGTAGAATGCATTGAGGTCGTCTGGCAGGCTGTCTGAAGAACTGATATGGATGATTCGATCCAGTACTAAAATCTGCGATGTGGTCCAGGCATTGCCACATCCTCCTGGGATCAGCATGAGAGTAGAAATCTTCCGTCCTCTCTCTATGCTGTCTTTTGGCCGCTCTTATGGCGTTCTCCAGTCTGTACTGCACAGCTTTGTACTCAGCTTCATTGCCAGATCTAAATGCAACCGATCGAGCACGCAGCAAGTGCCATACATCCCTGTTAACCCAGGGCTTCTGGCTGGAAAACCTCCTGACTTGTATGGTGGGCACGATGTTCTCTACACAAGTGCAAATGTACCCAGTCACAGACTCGGCGTAGTCCTCTACACTAGAGGAGTCTTCCCATGTTGCTGCAGCTCGGAACACATCCCAGTCTGTTGTAGCAAAACAGTCCTGCAGAGTGCTCTCAGCCTCCAGTGTCTATATCTTAACCTGTCTGATGACAGGATGAGACTGTTTGAGTCCTTGCCTGCAGGCTGGATACAGAAACAAGACGATGTGATCAGAGTCTCCAAAGGGGGGGTGAGGGCAATACTGCACCACATATGTTGCTGTACACATGGTCCAAGATGTTTTTGCCCCGGGTGGGAATGTCCACATGTTGGTGGTATTTATGGAGTACAGTCCGTAAATTACACTGGTTGAAGTCACCAGCCACAATAAAAACAGCATCAGGATGAGCCGTCTCCAGTGCGCTGATGACGTCATAGAGCTTCCTAAGAGCCTCTGTGTAGTTGGCGCGCGGATGGATATAATCAGCAGCCAAAAACACACATGTGAATTCCCTTGGTAGATAAAAGGGACGGTATCTCAGCAATAAAAACTCCAGATCTTGTGTACAGTGTTTGTATACAGTCTGCACATCTCTACACCACAGGTTGTTCACACACACACACACACACACACACACACACACACACACACACACACACACACACACACACACACACACACACACACACACACACACACACCTCCCCCTGTTGTCTTACCAGAGCCTGCAGTCTGGTCCCCCCGGTACAATGAATGAGTCTCCAGCTGAACAGCGGAGTTCGGGACGTTCTGTAGAAGTCAGGTTAAAATAGCAGCACAACACTCTCTCATCTCCCTCTGCGATGTAATCCAAGCTCATAGTTCGCCCAGTTTGTTCTCCAGAGACAGCACATTAGCTAACAGGAGGCTGGGGAGCGGTGGTCTGCTCGGATGAGCCTTGAGCCTAGCATGGACCCTGCCTCTCTTGCCACACTTGTGATGCCGTCTCCTCAGCACTGTCCTCGAGGCCGATGTCTCAGGGCCCTCCTGAGGATGACGACGGTGAATATATGGTCCGACAATAAGTTGCAGTTCAGGCGGAATATATCCAATAAATTCCGCACTGTGTGGAGCAATGTCCAAAAGTGCCTGCTTATTATAAGTCAGCAGTGTGTGACAATTAAAAACAGAAGAAAACATACAATAAAGAAAAAGATAAAAATAAAAAACAACATTAACAAACATTAAACAAACAGTTAATAGAAAGAGATAGAAAATAAAATTAATTGTACAAAAGGAAAGGGATTCTTTAACATAAAAAATTCCTTATAGAGTGTGACAGTTTGGGCTTTGGACAAGTTAATTTTTCTGGCAAAAAAATATGAAGGTTGAATAAAATTGAACAAGCCTTCATGCTGGAACCGTTGTGCTGTGCTTTACTTGTGGAAAGGTGCTGTTAAAAGCTGTTTACTAGGAAATTATTTTTTATAATATTTCATACATTCATACTTTGTTGTTTATTTGAGAACATTTTATTTAACTTATTACCAGGCAGCACTTTGCAATTATTTTATTATCTGGTTTGTATAATGTGACAATAAATTGTTGGTTTAAACAACAAGCAAATTTAGGTTTTGCATTTTATTCCCATACTGTACCGAAAATAAACCGAACCGTGAACTCAAAACCCAGCTACGTACCGAACCGTGATTTTTGTGTATCGTTACACCCCTAGTGAATATAGCTGTCAACCTGACTCCAGAGGGCCAACAGCGTGCAAGTTTTCTTTGTAACGGGATGAGTTCATCAATGAAATCATCTGGTGGAGTTGGGGGTTACAAAGAAAACCTGCACCGTCTTGGCCCTTCTGGAATCAGGTTGACACCTATATTAACTCATTCACATACACAGATGTGAGTGTGCCTTGCAAAGTACACGACTGCACACCAAGAGCAATTTGGGGAGAAACGATTTTGCTCAAGGGCACCACAGTGATTTTCCTGTGTGATTGAGAAACAATCAGAGAATCCTCTAGTCACAAGCCTATCTTCCTATGATACACACATCTTGTGTGTGTGTGTGTGTGTGCGAGGCCACCAAAATTAAAAATGCTGCATTAGTTGCAACATGTTTGCCGTTAACATATTAAATAACTCTTCAGGATGTTTTCCCCTCCTTTGATGCACCTGAGATCATTGTTTTGTCGCGTTGAAAACACATTTCAAAGAAATGTCTATCAGATTGCTTTTAACATTCAGTTTAATATTAACTATGAGAACTGGATTTGCAGTTGTGAATTAGAATTTCTGTATTTTTTCCCTTGGCTTTGGAAAAGTCAAGGAGTTGACATTGAACTGGTGGAGAACATAGGAATATGGGTGTTTTAAATACAGCATTTTGAAGGCTCACAGCAGGTGACAGTGTGATGTGATTTCATCCCAGTGCTCTGAATGTTAAAGTGAAGGAGGTTAACCAAACACAGGTAAACAGTGGGAGTGACTATGACTCTCTTAAAAGAGCCAAATGCCTCATCTTACAGAGACTAAAATAAGTACTGATCACCACACCATTTGTCTCAGTAAATATGTTTCTAAAGGTGCTATTAACATAAAATTTTCAAAAGATGTCAGTATAATCCATACATACAGTACAAATGAATCAAACTATACGGTGCACCCAGAAAGTATTCACAGCACTTCACTTTTTCCACAAATTCATTTTCCCCGCCAAATTCTACTCATAACACCCATAATGACAAGATTATTATTATTATTTTATTTATTTTTTTTGCATGAACATAAGTATTCACTCCCTTTGCTCATACTTTTTTGATGCACCTGGGGCAGCAATTACAGCCTCAAGTCTTCTTGGATATGATGTCACAAGCTTGGTGCACCTATCTTTGGGCAGTTTTGCCCATTCCTCTTTGCAGCACCTCTCAAGCTCCATCAGGTTGAATAGGGGGCGTCAGTGCACAGCCATTTTCAGATCTCCCCAGAGATGTTCAATCGGATTCAGGTCTGGGCTCTGGCTGGGCTACTCAAGGACATTCACAGAGGTGTCCTGAAGCCTCTCCTTTGAAATCTTGGCTGTGTGCTGAGGGTCACTGTCCTGCTGAAAGATGAACCATCGTCCCAGTTTTCTGGGACATTGCTGCATTCATCTTTCCCTCAATCCTGACTTGTCTCCTAATTCCTGCTGCTGAAAAACATCCCCACAGCATGATGCTGCCACCACCATGCTTCACTGTAGCGATGGTGCCTAGTTTCCTCCAAAGATGATGCCTGGCATTCACGCCAAAGAGTTTGTCTCATCAGACCAGAGAATTTTGTTTCTCATGGTCTGAGAGTCCTTCAGGTGCTTTTCAGCAAAATCCAGGTGGGCTGCCGTGTGCCTTTTACTAAGGAGTGGCTTCCGTCTGGCCACTCTACCATACGGGCCTGATCGGTGGATTGCTGCAGAGATGATTGTTCTTCTGGAAGGTTCTCCTCTCTCCATAGAGGAATGCTTGAGCTCTGACAAAGTGACCATCGGATTTTGGGTTAAGAGGTCTACAGACAATTCCTTTGACTTCATGCTTGGTTTGTGCTCTGACATGCAATGTCAACTGTGGGGCCTTATATGTAGACAGGTGTGTGCCTTTTCAAATCATGTCCAATCAACTGAATTGACGTCAGGTGGACTCCAATTAAGCTTAGAAACATCTCAAGGATGTTGTTGTTTTCCATTTAGCTGCTCCCGTTTTGTTCAGGGTCGCCATAGCAGATACAGCTAGATCCACATTGGTATTTGGCACATGTTTTACGCCGGATGCCCTTCCTGACGCAATTCCAGTGTAACCTCTTCCATCCAAGGACTAACCAGGCCCCATGCTGGTTAGCTTTTGAGATCTGACAGGATCAGGCTGATACAGAGCAGACCGGCTGCTCTAGAAACATCTCAAGAATGATCAGTGGCAACAGGATGCACCTGAGCTCAAGTTTGTGCTTCATAGCAAAAGCTGTGAATACTTATGTTTAACCCCAATTCCAATGAAGTTGGGACGTTGTGTAAAATGTAAATAAAAACAGAATACAATGACTTGCAAATCATCTTCAACCTATATTCAGTTGAATATACCACAAAGACAAGATATTTAATGTTCAAACTGATAAACTTTATTGTTTTTGTGCAAATATTTGCTTATTTTGAAATGGATGCCTGCAACATGTTTCAAAAAAGCTGGGACAGTGGTATGTTTACCACTGTGTTACATCACCTTTCCTTCTAACACACAATAAGTGTTTGGGAACTGAGGACACTAACTGTTGAAGCTTTGTAGGTGGAATTCTTTCCCATTTTTGCTTAATGTACGATTTCAGTTGTTCAACAGTCCGAGGTCACGGTTGTATTTTGCGCTTCATAATGCGCCACACATTTTCAATGGGCGACAGGTCTGCACTGCAGGCAGTCCAGTCTAGTACCCGCACTCTTTTACTATGAAGCCCCGCTTTTGTAACATGTGCAGAATCTGGGTTAGGATTGTCTTGCTGAAATAAACAGGGACGTCCCTGAAAAAGACGTTGCTTGGATGGCAGCATGTGTTGCTCCAAAACCTGGATGTACATTTCAGCCAGTGGTGGGCACAGCTAACCAAAAAGTTAGCTTCGATAACTGGTAATCAGCTAACTGAAAAGTTATCTTTTTTAACGCTAAACCGATAAACTGCCTAAAAAATTATCGGAAGCTACAGATAACCGATAACTTTCAATTTCGCCTCCCACACACTCTCAATTGGTAAATGGACTGCATTTATATAGCGCTTTTCCATCTGCATCAGACGCTCAAAGCGCTTTACAAATAATGCCTCACATTCACCCCGATGTGAGGGTGCTGACATTCAAGGCGCTCGCTACACACCGGGAGCAATAGGGGATTAAAGACCTTGCAAAGGGCCCTTAGTGATTTTCCAGTCAGGCTGGGATATGAACCAAGGATCTTCTGGTCTCAAGCCCAACACCTTAACCACTAGATCATCACCTCCCCCCAAAATGCTGCTGCACGCTCTCAGCTACTAAGAAACTGATTTTGAGTTTAAACACCACCAAAGCTTCTAACACAATCAAAGGCGATCACAAACCCAAACAGCAAATGAGCCAGCGCTCATCTTTGTGCACGCTGCCCCCTGCTGTAGAGAGGGTCATTTAGCCTGACAGGATACAGTGGTCCAGCGATGAGGCAGAGATCTTGAAATGGAAAGCAGGTTTGAATTATGGTTTTGCTTTAAAAATAAAAATATTCTGGATAGAATAACTACATTAATGTAAACTCTTAAAATGTACAAAGTGATATATATATATCTGTTAATTTTAAAATAATGCACCAATTCTGAAGATTTGAACATTAACACACAGATGGATTATGGGTAACTAAGCCTCTGCTCATACGGATTGGTTGATTCATTCATTCTATGTAAAAACCAACACAAGTGAATCAATGTAACATGTGTTGGTGTTTACAAATAAATGTGCTTTTGTAAAATATGTAATTTTTTTCATGTATAAACAAAAGAAAGAAATTTTCAAGATCCCACAAGACAGCGCCTAAGCGCACACGTGATGACATCACAACTCTTAGGGAGACAAGGTTTCTTTCAATGACAAGAACTGTCAAAAAACTTTCTCGTGTGTGGTTGGAATTGTGTGGCGATAGAAATCGCCATTTGAATGCTTGAATAATGATGTCAGTCGCACAAAGAAATCAAATAATAGTGAAAACATGTTCATTTGCGCCCAGAATGTTGGTATTTTGGCCGTTGAACTTTGCAGTGCGGTGTTAATAACGCATCGATCAGTCACTCCGTGTGGTTTCATAACATCCGATCGGTTAGCGGCTCCGTGCAGTGTTATAACAACGAATCAATCAATTAGTCGCTCCATGAGGCGTCATAACATCAAACCTGGTTCACATGGCAAGATAATGAGGCTGAGACCCGATCTTCCCCTTCTGACAATCTTAAGGACACCCCGACAATCGTGATGATGCTAAATATGAGGTATCTTATAAAACTAACCGGCAGTTTTATAAAAAAAACTATATGGATTTGATTGACATGCGATTACACCAATCATGCTTGAACCCTCGTGCGCATGCGTGAGTTTTTTCATGCATGTCGGTGATGTCATTTCCCTGTGGGCAGGCCTTGAGTGAGATGTGGTCCCGCCCTCTCGGCTGAATTCCTTTGTTTCACACGCTGTTCCAGACAGCACGCGTTGCTTTATCAAAATCTTTTTCTGGATCTGTGAGGAATATCTGAGTGGATACTATTCGAGAAATTAAGATGGTTTTCGGTGAAAAGTTTAACGGCTGATGAGAGATTATGGGGTGTTTCTGTCGGTGTAAGGACTTCCCACGGACCGGGACGTCCTGCAGCGCTTCCAGGCACCGTCGTCGGCCTGTTTCGACCTGAAAACATCCTAATTTAAGGCTTAATTCACCCAGGACGTCGTGAGAGAACAGAGAAGATTCAGAAGAGGCCGGCATGAGGACTTTATGCGGACATTCCACTGTTTAAGGACATTTTTTAATGAAAGACGTGCACGCAAATTCGCCGAGTCGTTTCCGTGACGACTCGGTGAATCTGTATGCGCCGCGACAGGAAAAACACCTCCGTGTTGAAAACCATTTGTAAAATTCAGGCGGTTTTTGATGGCTTTCAACAAGTGAGTAACTGAGAAATTGTTGAACAGCTTGGGCATGTTCCAACTTGCCCGTTAAGGTTTCCAACGGAGGTGTTTTTCCTGTCGCGACCCCCCGCGGTCGGGTCCGGCCCGACATGCGACTCTGCCCGCACGTTCTTTCATTACAAAATGTCCATTAACAATGGAATGTCCGAATAAACTCCTCATGCCGACTTCTTATGAAAGTTCTCTGTTCTCTGACGACTTACTGGGTTAACAGAGCCTGAAATGTGGAAGTTTTCAACTTGAAACGGTGAGACGCTGCCGCCTCGAAGCGCAGATTGCCGTCAGGCGCCGTGGGCCGTCCTTACGGCGACACTACCAGACCAAAATCTCTCATCAGCCGTTAAAATTTTTACCGAAAACCAGCTGAATTTATCGAATGGTGTCCACTCAGTTGTGCCTTACAGTTTTGAAAAAATTTTGATCAAACAAAGCAGCAGTCTGAGCCATTCCTAAACAATGAAAAAAATCGACGAGAGGGTGGGCAACTACTCACTCAAAGACTGCCCACAGGTGAATGACGTAACCGACAGGCGTGAAAAAACTCTTGCATGCCCACGAGGGTTCAAGCATGTCTGATGTAATCACACGTGATTCAAATCCATATGGTTTTGAAAAAAATAATAAGGTCGGATACTTTTCTAATAGACCTCGTATAATCTTATCAGATATTCCTGCCATGTGTGGTGAGTTAACCCTCTGGGGCCGACGCCGTCGTATACGATGGCTAAGACCAAGCTTTACTAAATTATAAATAACTTATTAATGACATGAGATAGAAACTTACTTTTTTGTTGAAAAGTTAACTCCCCGGACTTTCGAGCCAGTCATCGGCCATCTTTGTACTCCTAATAGAAGCTGTGTGATGATGTGTGCAATGCCAGTGTCCAATCAGAACTGGTTCACCATCACATGGTTTTCCAAAATCCAATCATTAGGGCAGATTTAGCTCACGTGAAAAGCCAAAGATCGTTTTCAGGAGTGATGTGTTACTAGTTGGCCCGTTTGAATAGCCCCTGGGTGCTCCAATGAGTACATACTATTAGTACAAACTCAGTGTGCCCTGCGCCATTATGCACAGCAAAGGAAGAGTACAAGGAGCAGACATGGCAATCTAATGACAATCTCACGTGCTTAAACAAAGAGTGTGTAACTATCAGGATTGTTCCACTAGTTTGCATGTGAATGTTACTGGATACCTCTGTTGCTTTACCTGCGTAAAGCACTGTTTACCATATCAATGGACAACAAAACACATAGACCATTTTGTGTATATTGTTCAAAATGTGCATTTGTGTTTATTGTTTGAACCTTTTTGTTGTACAGTATTTCACACAAGACCTCAAATTACCTTTATAAAGTGTCAAAACAGATATATTTAAAGTTTAGAGGACAAGTTGGGACATGCCTATCTCGGCTTTCAGTGCTTACCAGTCGAGTGAGTATAAGAGAAATTGTGGAGAGCTGGACATGTCCCAACTTGTCCTCTAACACTCCGAAACAGAGGTGTTCCTTTGTCTCGCTTCATCAGCGAATCGGTCGTGACGCGCGAAGCCTCCGCGCGGCTTTCCATGACAAAATCTCTTGTTAAAAGTGAAATCTGCCGGAAAATGGCTGATGTAAAGCTCTTGTGATAACCAGAGAAATTGCACACGATGGTCCCGGCTCCACACAGCGATCCGTTTAGAAATGATGTGGTGGTTTCTGCCTCTCGATGGCGGCTCGGAACGCGGCGCGCCGTGTGCCATTGTGGGGCGCCCGTAAAATTTTCACCGACAGCCAGATAAATTTTTCTAATGGTTTCCAGCTGCCTGTCTCTAACAGTTTCTGAAAAAATTCTGATGGAGAAAAAGCCCAAATCATTCCGCTATTTCCTCGCAATGAAACAAGGACGAGAGGGGTGGAGCAGTGCTCACTCAAAGCCTGCAAACAGGCGAATGACGCAACCGACAGGCGTGGAAAAACTCACGCATGCGCACAAAGGTTCACGCTTGGCTGAGGTAAAAACATATGAATCAAATCCATATAGTTTTTGAAAAAAATAAAAAGGTCCGTTACTTTTCTCACAGACCTCGTATCTCATATTTTCACTTTATAAAACTTCAGACGTGACATTAATTTAAATAACTTGTCTGAAATTAGTATGGTTAAAATTTTAACCATAAGTTAAACCTGTATGCCTCTGGATGACTTGGGTGATATTGCTTGCATATTAGTATGTGGTCAAAAGAAATTCTTTTCTATGACCAGTTCTCCTTTGCATGCAGAGGATAGAGCGGTTTCTTCTGGAACCAGCTCTTCTCTGTTTGTAGAGGATAGAACTGTGCATCTACTACAAAAAGCTATGTCTGCAAAAATGTTAGCGGTCTAAAAAGTATCGGACCAAAACTTATCGGAAAATAATTGGTCCAATGATGGTGTTTAAATTTATCTGAAAAGCTAATCTGATAATGAAAAAAATTATCTTAGATAATTAGCGGTTAGCATATTAGCGGCTTGGCTTTTGAACTTTGCGCTGGTAGCAATTTGGATGGTCTTTTTCCTCTTTTGTCGGGAGGACACAACGTCCATGATTTCCAAAAACAATTTGAAATGTGTACTCATCAGACCACAGCACTCTTTTTTCACTTGGCGTCTGTCCATTTCAAATGAGCTCGGGCCCAGAGAAGGCGGCGGCATTTCTGGATGTTGTTGATTTATGGCTTTCGCTTTGCATGGTAGAGTTTTAACTTGCACTTGTGGATGTAGCGACAAACTGTGTTAACTGACAATGGTTTTCTGAAGTGTTTCTGAGCCCACGCGGTAAGATCCTTTACACAATGATGTCGGCTCTTAATGCAGTGCCATCTGAGGGAACGAAGGTCACAGGCATTCAATGTTGGTTTTTGGCCTTGCCGCTTATGTGTAGAAAGTTCTCTGGATTCTCTGAATCTCCTGACAATATTATGGACTGTAGATGATGGAATCCCTAAATTCCTTGCAATTGAATGTTGAGAATCATTGTTCTTAAACTGTTGGACTATTTTTTCACGTAGTTGTTCACAAAGTGGTGATCCTCAACCCATCATTGCTGTGAATGGCTGAGACTTTTGGGGATGCTCCTTTTATAGCCAATCATGACACTCACAATTAGTGTCCTCAGTTCCCAAACACTTATTGAGTGTTGTTAGAAGGAAAGGTGATGTAACACAATGGTAAAAAATAACACTGTCCCAGCTTTTTTGAAACTTGTTGCAGGCATCCATTTCAAAATGAGCAAATATTTGCACAAAACAATAAAGTGTATCAGTTTGAACATTAACTATCTTGTCTTTGTGGTGTATTCAATTGAATATAGTTTGAAGAGGATTTGCAAATTATTGTATTCTGTTTTTATTTACATTTTATACAATGTCCCAACTTCATTGGAATTGGGGTTGTACATGTGAAAAAAAAATACTCACAATAACACAACATTCGAAATACGTCCATTAATGAGGTTCATTGATTGGCTCAAAGCTGCAGTCCTCATGCAAACAGACTGTTTCAAATATTAAAACCATTCACACACAGAGTAAATATAAATTCTTATCTTACCTGTTTATTTCAGTCAGATTCATCATCACAGCATGGGGTAAACGTATCCACATAAAGTGTCCTGATTTTGGAAAATGACATCTGAAAATACTTTAATTCCTTGTCGCGGCTGGAAATGCAGCGTTTTAAAACAAGTCCCTCTGTGGTTTGTCTGCTGGTCCAGGTGCATTTCTTAGCCTGAGCATGCCGGTGTCTCGGTCTAATCTGTCCCTGTCTGATCAGTCAGACGGGGGGAGTTGGGGGACCGATCTGTCAACAGGGGGAACTGATAAGACCGTGGGCGTACAGATCAGATTGCGACCGGCGCTTTAAAAGTTGAAAAAGTCACAGCGCTTCATTCATTCATGGCAGCGTTGACTCATCAACATTCTGCATGCGATGAAAATACATCCCATTATCCACCAAGACAAAAGTAAAATAAAATAAAATCATGTTAAATTACACTGTTTTGCCTCCATGTGGAGTGGAGATGCCGCGTGACAGCGTATGTGCACTGGATGACATGCTCATCAATATTTCATTGTTCCACTGGTCAAACAAAAGGATTCTGTTGGCAGCAGAAACATAAACCAAGCCAGATTTAACCGTTATGACCCACACCACACCATGCAGTACCTACCCAAACTAATGGGACTGTCAGCATATGCTGACTAAATATTTAAGGTGTAACAGCAATTTTAATGCGGTCAGCATATGCTGGCTAAATCGTCAGTGTGTGACAGGGCCCTAGGATGTCTTATAGGCACACAAAAGGTTTTTTATTGATGAGCAGTTCACCATTGCCAAGATAATCCATATCAACACACTGATTAAACAGCATAAATACTGCACAGATGCGCAGTGGACTGGATACAATAAATGCCCACTGTAAAATGTGCAGCTGATCTTCAAAAATAATCATCAGGTGAAACAGCTGGATGTGGCGGTCCTGGGATGGCGTGGTTATATGTGGTCTGTGGCTGTGAGACTAGCTGGAAATGACATTGGAGACAGCTTATGGTAGTTAAATTAGCTTAAAACTCTGAGACTGTAATGCAGTCAACATGCCAGATGCACACACCCTTAAAACTTGTGACATTTGTGCAGCTCAGCTAATCAAATAACAGATAATTAGCAAAGCTCACGTTTATGTTAATGGAGTAACTTTTCAGCTAACTTTGAAAACCACTGGAGGACCAGTTACCTTCCACAAAATTTAATTTTAAGTTAGCTAACTTTTTTTTTTACAATAATGTTTAATGGTCAAAAATATTTGTTAACCCTAAAAATTATACATTTGTTCCTTCTGTAGCTCATACACGAATCCAGTAAACAAAGTGACACATTGGGCAAAGGCAACACAGTCAATACATTAATTTGATTGTATTTTCATATTTTATATATATATATATATATATATATATATATATATATATATATATATATAATTTGTTTAACACTGTGAATAAACTATATGTAATTTTATTTATTTAATTATGTGCATCATGACCATCTCGGGAACTTCTGTGCTTACGCTACAACATGGTATTACCAGTACTCAATCACTCACTCACTCATCTTCAACTGCTTACTCCAATTAATGGTCACGGGGGACTTCCTATCCCAACAGTCAGGAAGCGGGGTACACGCTGGGCAGGGCGCCAGTCTGTCACAGGGCATTACCAGTGCTTCATTTTCTTTAATGTGGACCAATATATTCATGTTTGCTATCAATTCCTGTTATTTGTTGATTCTGGCTTATATCTACTGGATTTGACAGGTCTGAACACCAAATTTAGCAACAAAAGTGCTATGACATGAACGTACACTCAAACATTTTGGGAAACCACACACTCATCTTCTATGAAGGGTCAAAGTGATCAAAATTAATTGAAATATTGAATGTGGTAAATATGAACGCAGTAAAACATAGATTGTGGTAAAAATTAAAGCAGTAAAACTTTGAATGTGGTGAAAATGAAAGCAGTAAAACAATTAATGTGATTAAAAGTGAACGCAGTAAATATTGAATGTGGTTAAAAAATCAAAAGGGTAAAACTGGACCTGATAAAAATGGAAGGTGTGAAGTACTACACATGAAAATGAGTGACGTAAAAAACATCTCATTAATACTGCCCCTTGGAAAATTAGAATCGTTAAATTTGGATGCCATTAAAATCACATTATGGTAAATATTAATCTTATAAATATTATGTCTTAAAAATATAACATTGGCTAATTTAATTCACTGCCTCGATTTTAGTACAGCTACTTTACCCACTTCAATTGTATCATTTGCTGTACTCAATTTAATGGTGAATGTTTTCATTCACTGCCTCAATTTTAGCAGGTCCGCTTTACCGACTTCAGTTTTATCATTTACCGCGTTGACTGTGCAATTTTGCTCACTTCCGCTGGATCGGAATACGGCAGCAGCCACTGTTGCGACAGCGGAAATTTGTAGTTCAGAGCCACTGCGCATGTCACTGACTGCGGGGTGGCGCCATTGGGAATCGCAGGCAAAGAGCGCCCAAATCTAAAAGCGCTTTTCTACTTCACAAAAGTAGCACTACTCGGCTCGAATCTACTCAGTTTTTTGCTTTTCTATTAGGATTACTACCTGGTACCGAGTGCTTTTTTTACATACCTGCTCAGGAACGGTTCCAAGTGAGCCGAGCTGATACTAAAATGTGACGTCAACAGGCTGCCGGCCACTGATTGGTCAGAGAATGTGGTCACTGGATGAGTCATGAGCGCACCGTCCGAGACGAGAATCAAACATGCCATTTTTAAATAGTCACAGCGGCGTTACAGAAACCAGGTATTAGATAAATTATACGGTCAAAAACATGTTTATCGATTATTATCATCTATTAACATCTGCTCATTTGCAAATTGTTCTTTCTGTATGTTAAAAATCTGCAGACTGTTTTCTTTTAGATATTCAAAGCTGCAGCCTGTTTATAGTTTTTAGCAAGCTTCAGCAAAACCACTCACTCTGTACAAAATCAGGAATGATTCAGTTGTTTGCACTAATGACACAATGATTCAGTTGTCACTCTGTACAAGATCGGGATGATTCAGTTGTTTGCAAACGTATCTACACATGACACATGAATGATTCAGTTGATTACAAATGTATCTGCACATGTTGTGACAATGGACTCAACTCACTCCTCTTATCTTTTGTTTTCCTTACTCAATAAAAGAGACCGCCAGGAGGTCACAGTCAGAGAACTGCACGAGGCTGTCAGGCTCTGTGTTTTTGTGACTTTGTCTGTAGTCTGCTAGAAAGCACCGTTGAACGTTACTTATCCCATTGGTGGGAAGCACACCTTAACGACGATTTTGAGTCTAAACGTGTGTTAACGTAACATCGTTGTCTCATGTATGCAGACACAGCGAGCTAGCTGACTGCTAACTAGCGAGCTAGCTAACTCTGTGCTCCGCTTTAAAGTATTAACTTCTGACAGAAAAACATCTCAAGTCAGTATAACAACAAACGTTTACATCTAATTTATTGCCATTACTGTATTTTTTAACATGTCGTGATTTTGTGTTTTTGTTGAAGAATCCAGTTCCATAAGTGAGGAGGGTTCGAACATCAACGTCCAGCACCACACAGCAACGTGTCATCACTGGAAAGAATAATGTCTCACATCACGTAGCTTTTAGCTCTAAAATGTTATATATATATATATATATATATATATATATATATATATATATATATATATATATATATATATATATATATACACACACACACACACACACACACACACACACAGGGTGACATCCCCCCCAAAAAGGAAAGAAAGCCATAAAAATATTGTAAAAAAAAAAAAAAAAAATCCCACTATGAAATTTTTGGGAAGGTCCAGCAAAATTTGCTGGACCTTCCCAAAAATTTCATGTTGTGAAAGTGTAGTGACACGGACCCACAACAGGGGGCGTAAATGAACGGACAATAGAAGGAGTTAAATTTGAACACTTTACTGTTGTGAATGCCACAACCACACACAGCAGATTATAGAATAAATACAAAGTCAATGGATAAAGGTGTCGTGTGGGCAGGCTCGACGATAGGAGACGTCCGTCTAGAGAAGAACCGGAACCACACGATTTCCTCCGCCACCGAACCCGAAGGATACTGGAGCCGCCAGGTCCCGAGTCCCACAGGTGGCCACCGTCTCCGCGTGTCGGATCTGGTACTGCTGGCGAAGAGCAAAGACAGTCAAGTGTGGGTGTGTGTACACCCAGTAACAACAATGGTGGGAATTCCACCTCCACCTCTAACACACTCGTGCAGCGTCTGTCTATTCACTTATCTGGCGGAAAGCAGAGCGAAGCAGTCGCGGCCCACGCCGGTCCTCCGGGGAGACAGCTGCAACAATGTATCAACTGGAATCAATATTGGAATATTCAGGCTGAGAGTATTACCTCCGTAGAAGAACGATATCTCGGCGACGTGGTGGAGGTGTCATCCTGCTTTTATCCGGGGTGAAGTGTAGATGATCGGTGACAGCTGTCACAGTTGATGAGTGACAGCTGTCACCTCGGCTGTTCCTGTGAGGCAGCAGCGCCCTCTCGTGCCTGAAGCCCGCACTTCAGGCAGGGCATCCTCTGGTGGTGGGCCAGCAGTACCTCCTCTTCTGGCGGCCCACACAACAGGACCCCCCCCTCAACGGGCGCCTCCTGGCGCCCGACCAGGCTTGTCCGGGTGGCGACGGTAGAAATCGGCCAGGAGGGCTGGGTCCAGGATGAAGCTCCTCTTCACCCAGAAGCGTTCTTTGGGTCCATACCCCTCCCAGTCCACCAAATATTGGAAACCCCGGCCCATTCGACGGACATCCAGGAGCCGGCGCACTGTCCAAGCTGGCTCCCCGTCGATGATACGGGCAGGAGGCGGCGCCAGACCGGGTGTACAGAGGGGTGAGGTGTGATGTGGTTTCAATCTTGAAACGTGGAATACTGGATGGATCCGCAGTGAGGCCGGAAGTTGGAGCCTCACTGCGGCGGGACTGAGGACCTTGAGGATCTTGAAGGGCCCTATGTACCAGTCCTTCAGTTTGGGGGAATCCACCTAGAGGGGAATGTCCCTTGTGGATAGCCACACCTCCTGCCCGGGCCGATATGCAGGGGCCGGGGACCGTCGACGGTCTGCATGGGCCTTTGCCCTCGTCCGGGCCCTCAACAAGGCCGAACGGGCGGTGCACCACACCCGACGGCATCTCCGCAGGTGGGCCTGGACCGAGGGTACACCGACCTCTCCCTCCACCACAGGAAACAAAGGGGGCTGGTACCCCAGACACACCTCGAACGGGGAGAGGCCGGTGGCAGAGGACACTTAGCTGTTATGCGCATACTTGATCCAGGCCAGGTGTTCACTCCAAGCCGTCGGGTGTGCGGATGTGGTACATCGCAGGGCCTGTTCCAGCTCTTGGTTAGCCCGTTCAGCCTGTCCGTTGGTCTGAGGGTGATACCCAGACGAGAGGCTCACGGTGGCCCCCAGCTCCCGGCAGAAACTTCTCCAAACCTGCGAGGAAAACTGGGGACCACTATCTGAGACGATGTCTGTTGGTATCCCATGCAGACGTACGACATGGTGGAAGAGGAGATCCGCTGTCTCCTGGGCCGACGGGAGCTTCGGGAGGGCCACGAAGTGGGCCGCCTTGGAGAACCGGTCCACTATCGTGAGGATGGTGGTGTGCCCCCGGGACGGCGGGAGGCCCGTGACGAAATCCAGACCAATGTGGGACCAGGGGCGATGAGGCACAGGAAGCGGTTGAAGGAGTCCCTGTGCCTTTTGGTGGTCCGCCTTGCCCCTGGCGCAGGTGGTGCAGGCCTGGATGTAAGCCCGGACGTCAGCCTCCAGGGACGCCCACCAGAAGCGCTGCCGGACCACTGCCATGGTCCTACGCACCCCTGGGTGGCAGGAGAGCTTGGACCCGTGACAGAAGTCCAGGACGGCAGCCCTGGCTTCTGGTGGGATGTATAGTCTGTTCTTTGGCCCTGTTCCGGGATCCGGGCTCCGTGCCAGGGCCTCCCGGACAGTCTTCTCCACGTCCCAGGTAAGGGTGGCCACGATAGTGGGTACGCTGGGTTCCGGTGGATCCGACAGCTTGGTTTTGACTTCATGTTCATGCACCCGGGACAAGGCATCCTACCTCTGGTTCTTGGTCCCGGGGCGGTAGGTGATTCGGAAGTCAAAACTGCCGAAGAACAGTGACCAGCGGCTTGCCTGGGGTTCAGCCGCCTGGCGGTCCTGATATACTCCAGGTTCCGGTGGTCAGTAAAAACCGTGAATGGCACTGACGCTCCATCCAACAGGTGTCTCCACTCCTCAAGAGCCTCTTTCACCGCTAGGAGTTCTCGATTGCTCACGTCATAGTTCCGTTCTGCTGGGGTCAACCTGCGGGAGAAATAGGCACACGGGTGAAGAACCTTATTGGTCTCTCCGCTCTGGGATAGCACGGCTCCTATCCCTGAGTCAGAGGCGTCCACTTCAACCACAAACTGGGGACTGGGATCGGGCTGCACCAAGACGGGTGCAGTCGAGAAGCGCTGTTTCAACTCCCTGAACGCGGCATCGCACCGATCCGACCAGGCGAAGGGGACTTTCGGAGAGGTCAGGGCTGTCAGTGGGCTAACTACCTGACTATACCCCTTAATGAACCTCCTGTAAAAATTTGCGAAGCCGAGGAACTGTTGCAGCTTCCTACGGCTCGTAGGTTGGGGCCAGTCTCTCACCGCCGCGACCTTGGCCGGATCCGGGGCGACGGAGTTGGAGGAGATTATGAACCCCAGGAAGGACAAAGAGGTGCGATGAAACTCACACTTCTCGCCCTTCACAAACAGCCGGTTCTCCAACAACCGCTGCAGGACCTGACGTACATGCCGTACATGAGTCTCAGGGTCCGGAGAAAAAAATGAGTATATCGTCCAGATACACGAAGACGAATCGGTGCATGAAGTCCCGCAAGACGTCATTTACCAAAGCTTGGAACGTCGCGGGGGCGTTAGTGAGGCCGAACGGCATGACCAGGTACTCAAAGTGACCTAACGGGGTGTTGAATGCCGTCTTCCACTCGTCTCCCTTCGGGACCCGAACTAAGTGATATGCGTTCCTAAGATCCAGCTTTGTGAATATTTTGGCTCCATGCAGGGGGGTGAACACCGAATCCAACAAAGGCAACGGGTATCGGTTGCGAACCGTGATCTCGTTCAGCCCCCGATAATCAATGCATGGACGAAGACCGACATCTTTCTTGCCCACAAAAAAGAAACCTGCTCCCATCGGGGAGGTGGAGTTCCGGATCAGCCCGGCAGCTAAGGAGTCCCGGATGTAGGTCTCCATCGATTCGCGCTCAGGTCGGGAGAGGTTGTACAGCCTGCTGGACGGGAACTCTACGCCTGGAATCAAATCGATGGCGCAATCGTACGGACGGTGCGGGGGAAGGGTGAGTGCCCGATCCTTGCTGAAAACGTCAGCAAGATCGTGGTACTCAACCGGCACTGCCGACAGATTGGGAGGGACTTTGACCTGCTCCTTAGCCTGGGAACCGGGAGGGACCGAGGATCCTAAACACACCCGATGGCAGGTCTCGCTCCACTGTACCACCACCCCGGACGGCCAATCAATCCGGGGATTGTGTTTTAGCATCCATGGGAACCCCAGAATCACACGGGAGGTAGAGGGAGTCACAAAAAACTCTATTTCCTCCCGATGATTCCCTGACACCACCAGAGTTACTGGTAGTGTCCTGTGTGTGATTAAAGGGAGTAGGGTGCCATCTAGTGCTCGCACCTTCAATGGCGAAGGCAGTGCCACCAGAGGGAGCCGTACCTCCCTGGCCCATCTGCTGTCTAGCAGATTCCCTTCTGACCCTGTGTCTACCAGTGCTGTGGCCTGAAGGGTTAAATCCCCGCTAAGGATTGTAACTGGGAGCCGTGTGGAAATATGTGTGTGTCCCACGTGAATTTCTTGGCCCACCCTAAGCCCAGTTTCTAGGGGCTGTCGTTGGTGTTTAACCGTTCGGGGCAGTCTCTCAATTGGTGCTCAATTGAGCCGCAAACAAAACACGCCCCGCGGGGAAGCCTCCTCTGTCTATTCGGTGGTCTGAATGTGGCCCTGCTCGTGTCCATAGCTTCGTCAGCAGGGGGAGCTGTAGCCACACGGGGCGTAGAGGCCATGAAGCGTGGGAAGGGCGGACCTTTTTCGGACCCGGAAGGAAGAGGGACGGCGCGTGCCCGGCCACGCCCTTCGTCTCGTTCCCGACGGCATTCCTCCAACCGATTGTCTAACTGTATAACAAGATCGATAAGCCCATCTAATACCCGCGGTTCGTCCTTGGCCACCAGGTGCTCCTTCAGGACTGACGACAGTCCGTTTATGAAGGCGGCGCGGAGCGCAGCGTTATTCCAGCCGGACCTCGCAGCCGCAATGCGGAAGTCGACTGCATAATCGGCTGCGCTCCGGCGTCCCTGTCTCACTGACAGCAGCACAGTTGAAGCGGTCTCTCCCCTGTTAGGGTGATCAAACACGGTTTTGAACTCCCTCACAAACCCAGTGTACGTATGAAGGAGCCGTGAATTTTGCTCCCAAAGCCCCGTAGCCCAAGCGCGTGCCTCTCCTCGAAGCAGATTAATCACATAAGCTACTTTACTAGCTTTAGACGCGTACATGACGGGACGTTGTGCAAAGACGAGCGAACACTGCATGAGAAAGTCTGCGCACGTCTCCACACAACCTCCGTACGGCTCTGGGGGGGCTTATGTATGCTTCAGGGGATGGTGGGAGGGGTTGTTGAACGACCACTGGAACATTTATATCCTGCACAGGGTCGGCAGGAGGAGGAGCTGCAGCAGCGCCCTGAGCGCTCACTGCCACCTGTGCGGAGAGAGCCTCCACCCTGCGGTTCAGGAGGATGTTTTGCTCGTTCATCTGATCCAACCGAGCCGTAAAGGCGGTGAGGATGTGCTGCAACTCACCAATCACGCCTCCTGCAGACGCCTGTGCACCCTGCTCTCCCATTGGCTGTTCAATCGCTGGGTGACGCCCCTCGGAGTCCATGACACTGGCCGAGATATCCTGTTGAGAAAGTGTAGTGACACGGACCCACAACAGGGGGCGTAAATGAACTGACAATAGAAGGAGTTAAATTTGAACACTTTACTGTTGTGAATGCCACAACCACACACAGCAGATTATAGAATAAATACAAAGTCAATGGATAAAGGTGTCGTGTGGGCAGGCTCGACGATAGGAGACGTCCGTCTAGAGAAGAACCGGAACCACACGATTTCCTTCGCCACCGAACCCGAAGGATACTGGAGCCGCCAGGTCCCGAGTCCCTCAGGTGGCCACCGTCTCCGCGTGTCGGATCTGGTACTGCTGGCGAAGAGCAAAGACAGTCAAGTGTGGGTGTGTGTACAGCGTCTGTCTATTCACTTATCTGGCGGAAAGCAGAGCGACGCAGTCACGGCCCACGCCGGTCCTCCGGGGAGACAGCTGCAACGATGTATCAACTGGAATCAATATCGGAATATTCAGGCTGAGAGTATTACCTCCGTAGAAGAACGATATCTCGGCGACGTGGTGGAGGTGTCATCCTGCTTTTATCCGGGGTGAAGTGCAGATGATCGGTGACAGCTGTCACAGTTGATGAGTGACAGCTGTCACCTCGGCTGTTCCTGTGAGGCGGCAGCGCCCTCTCGTGCCTGAAGCCTGCACTTCAGGCAGGGTGCCCTCTGGTGGTGGGCCAGCAGTACCTCCTCTTCTGGCGGCCCACACAACATTTCAGTTATCTTAGTTGCTTTGCATAAAAGTCAGGCTCTTTCAAATTCTGCTCCAAATGATCTGATTTGTTAGAGCAAAATTTTGAAAAAACATAACTTTTATGCAAAGTGACCAAGATAACTGAAAGTCTGGAGAATGATCATATAGAAACTGAAACTTTTTTTTTCATTACAATTCTTATTTTTTTTGGGGGGGGGGGGGGGGGGGGTAATCACTCTATGTATGCGTGTGTGTGTGTGTGTGTGTGTGTGTGTGTGTGTGTGTGTGTGTGTGTGTGTGTGTATATATATATATATTAGGGGTGGGCAAACATAAAAAATCTTAATCGCATTAACTCAATGACTTTCTGTGATTAATCATGATTAATCGCATGGTATATGTGAAACCCAAAAATGAATTCAAAAGCCGCTTAAAAGCACAGTTTTATTTGAAAATGTAAATGAACATTGCATATATTTGAAAATGTAAATTTCAACTGAAACACACTAATGAAATCAAATATAAAACCACTGGCAGGTCATTTGTTATCCTGTTTCATATCAAAATAACAATATTCATGTCCATGACTAAATGTACTAAAACAAATACGTCACAACTGTACACATACCACAATTTGATATGTGTACAATTGTGATGTATTTGTTTTAGTATATTTAGATTTTGTTATGATTTGGCACTTTATAAGCCGATTAAATTGAATTGAAATTGAACATTTTATTGAGTCTTAAAGTAAATAAATATGAATTTGGTCACTGGATCCTTAAACTTTGTACATAATGAACTCTACATGGTGAATCCTTGATCTCTGGACATAAATAGGAATAAACAAAATCTGTAGTTTTTGTCAAAAGCATTTCCTTTCAGACATTGGCATGAATGTGTTTCCATATATCTGAGCTCAGCTCTTACAGGTGCTGTGCTTCACTTCAGGATGTAATTTGAACAGAAAATACAGCACGTTTCATTTTGGGAGGAAAAAAAAAAAATATTATAGTCGATTGTAGTTTCTTGTCTGTATTACATTTGGAAAGAGGTGTCATTTTATTTAAAGCAGCGATTCATTTTGAAGTTATTAATTCCGACCGGACACTGTCTCAGCCGTGCAGCGTTTCGAGCTGTGTGAACGGAACAGAGGACGATTCTCGTTTCTTGACAGCAACAAGACAAGAGTCCCAGTTAGTGAATCCACACAAAAGTAACTGACGATATTTTAATGGCTTTGCGAGGGGTTAAGAAGCGGCTTGCCGTTTCTGAAGAGCAGTGAATCAAAGAACCAACGAGCTACTGGATCGAAGCATTGCTTCAATGGTTCATGGTTTCAAAGTGGACCCGCGCTGCAGAAATAGTTTATTACAGACCAAACCCTGAATATCCGACTTTATTTGTACGTCCGTATGACTCTGAAACTCGGAAAAATCCGTATAATTTACGGACTATAGGTTGACATGAAAACCACTGAAAGGCTGTGTTCACCACGGGGACACGTTCGGCTATTCGAGATTATTCAAGATTTTTTTTTTACCGATGATGAACGATGCGTAAAAAAAAAAAATTGACCAATGCAGCTGCATCGGTCCAAACCGGTCTGGATCCGGGCCTGATCCTGTAGAACTTTGTACCGAAAATGTCAAAAGTTCGGCGTCTTTCTGCATTTTGTTTTGTTGTGCATTGCATAGCCTGTACTTTTCTCGATCCTTGTGTCGTTTTCTGTGTGAACTCAGCTATCAGCAGGAAGCAGCAGCATAAGCTCGCCCCCGACCGACACTTTCAAAATAAAAGGCAACGAGCAACAGTCATAAAAGGCTAAAAAAAAACAAAAAACCGCAGCGTTAAGGGGAGGAACAAAATTGTCGGCGATAATGACCTCAATAATTAACGCAACGTTAGCGCGTTAACGTTGCCCAGCCCTTATATATATATATATATATATAATTTTTTTAAACTTGCTTTTGTTAATCACTTCCCATTTCTACCTTCATTATTGTCCAGGCAAGAGTAAAAGGAGCCTGTTCCAGCAGGAGAATCTGTCCATCCAGCGATGTTGAGGTTGAAGCTGAACTGGGTTCGGTGTGATCGACACATCCGACTGATCCTCGAAGAAGCAACGGAGGTGGAAGCTGCGTTTAATCGGGCAATCCTTGACGTGCTGGGCGAGCTTATCCACGCGATGCATGACCGGGGTGTGTGTCCTGCGCCCCCACCCCAGCACTATAGACACATGGAACTTTTGTATAGTTTGTGTTGCACAGATTAATGTATTTATTTATTTGGGGGGGTAATTTGCTCTTCTTTTAGTTGCAGTAAACATTTTGACTTATGTAATTGTATCATAATTTGTCATTTCTGGCTGAGTCAACAGTAAAAAACATTTTGTCATTGACGTTTTGGTACGATGATGGTTCATTTCTAAGAATTTTAATTTGGGATTTGCTACTCCAGAAGACACTGCACATTACACCTGGCTAAATCTTTACAAAGATGCTGGAATAATCATGTCTGAGATTTTAGCAAATGGTATTCAACATGAAAAGGTTTAGTCACTTCAGTGATAGCACTATTACATCAAGGAATTCTGGCTATACTAGGTTTAGTGTTTGATGTGATGTAACACTTTACCACAAACTATTGTACTGTGGTGTATAATTCTGCTGGATGACTTATACCAAACCAGAAGTAATTTATTCATATATTTTGAACAACCAGTTTTACTGTCTGTTTACTTCCATTTACATTTATGACACCATTAAATGTAAAACTTATTTTACTACTGGATTTTGCTTAAACAGCTTTTCAAACTGTTAGCATTTAATTTAAATCCGTAAACCTTGGTAACTTTTACAAATCAAATTAATGTTACACAAAAGTGGAGAAATTTTAGCAAAAAGTACAAATGTTTATTCAAAATTCACAGTGAAACATAACCGGTGTATGACGTGTAGGCAAATGACAGGTATCCCATTCCATGGCATGAACTTTTGCAGCGGTGTGTCTGAGAAAACCATCTGAAACACACACATACAGCATACATATTTTAATTACTGCTGTCAGGTTATTAAAAAAAAGATGTAATTGATTACAGGGTTTGTGATTAGTTAATCTAAATGAATCATTTAATTGCAGGTATATTTAAAAAAATATGTGTGTGTTTGGGGCATTTAATAATCTGGTAAACAGGGTGTGGGTTATTTCTGTTACACATCAAGCAGGTATTAAGCTGTAAATTGATCTTAAATTGGGAGAAGTGTCTAACTGTAATTTGGATGGGTTAAATGCAGACAAATTTCATTGTATTTATGTGTACAATGACAATAAAAGGCTGTATTATAAAGAATGCATATAAAAACAGAATTGTGGGAGTTTGGAAGCTGATTCTTTCTGCACAATATGACGCCTTTAATAATTATCTTATGAGATTTCATATTTAAATTTGTCCATTGAACATTAACATCTGGATGAAAAACAAATCAAACGTTTTTAATGCGTTTTCAGTGACGACGTTAATTAACGGTCATTAAAACCGAATTAACATTTTCTGTATGAACGTCAGTAAACGCACAAACTCCCACATTTGATTTTTAACAATAGTTATCAAAGCAAGTTACTTCAGTATAAAAACTTTGACATCTAACACATTTATTGCTCTCAGAAACGTCTTCATTTACAGACCAAGTCACTGACGTCTAAACAAAATGGAGCAAAGTGTGACAGGTGCTGTAATTAATTAATCTAAATTAACGCTTTATTTTGACAACCACAATTTTAATACTTAACAGCGACAGCCTGCAGTTATTACTTATTTATGAGCTAACGATTAGCTTACCATCATGCTTTGTCTCTTCGTCTCTAGCAGCTCATATCTTCTCGTCTTCATATTGTTGTATGAATTCCCAAAGTCTTCTGTACTTTTCAAGCGTGTTTCGTCGCCAGCAACTTTCTCTTAAAAACTCACGGAGCAGCAAACACACGGAATCCGCCATTGTTTATGTTTGTGTCGCGTATAAATCAAATCAAATCAAATCAATTTTATTTATATAGCGCCAAATCACAACAAACAGTTGCCCCAAGGGTCTTTATATTGTAAGGCAAGGCCATACAATAATTACGGAAAAACCCCAACGGTCAAAACGACCCCCTGTGAGCAAGCACTTGGCGACAGTGGGAAGGAAAAACTCCCTTTTAACAGGAAGAAACCTCCAGCAGAACCAGGCTCAGGGAGGGGCAGTCTTCTGCTGGACTGGTTGGGGCTGAGGGAGAGAACCAGGAAAAAGACATGCTGTGGAAGAGAGCAGAGATCAGTCACTAATGATTAAATGCAGAGTGGTGCATACAGAGCAAAAAGAGAAAGAAACACTCAGTGCATCATGGGAACCCCCCAGCAGTCTAAGTCTATAGCAGCATAACTAAGGGATGGTTCAGGGTCAACTGATCCAGCCCTAACTATAAGCTTTAGCAAAAAGGAAAGTTTTAAGCTTAATCTTAAAAGTAGAGAGGGTGTCTGTCTCCCTAATCCGAATTGGGAGCTGGTTCCAGAGGAGAGGAGCCTGAAAGCTGAAGGCTCTGCCTCCCATTCTACTCTTAAAAACCCTAGGAACTACAAGTAAGCCTGCAGTCTGAGAGCGAAGCACTCTATTGGGGTGATATGGTACTATGAGGTCCCTACAATAAGATGGGACCTGATTATTCAAAACCATATAAGTAAGAAGAAGAATTTTAAATTCTATTCTAGAATTAACAGGAAGCCAATGAAGAGAGGCCAATATGGGTGAGATATGCTCTCTCCTTCTAGTCCCCGTCAGTACTCTAGCTGCAGCATTTTGAATTAACTGAAGGCTTTTCAGGGAACTTTTAGGACAACCTGATAATAATGAATTACAATAGTCCAGCCTAGAGGAAATAAATGCATGAATTAGTTTTTCAGCATCACTCTGAGACAAGACCTTTCTAATTTTAGAGATATTGCGCAAATGCAAAAAAGCAGTCCTACATATTTGTTTAATATGCTCATTGAATGACATATCCTGATCAAAATGACTCCAAGATTTCTCACAGTATTACTAGAGGTCAGGGTAATGCCATCCAGAGTAAGGATCTGGTTAGACACCGTGTTTCTAAGATTTGTGGAGCCAAGTACAATAACTTCAGTTTTATCTGAGTTTAAAAGCAGGAAATTAGAGGTCATCCATGTCTTTATGTCTGTAAGACAATCCTGCAGTTTAGCTAATTGGTGTGTGTCCTCTGGCTTCATGGATAGATAAAGCTGGGTATCATCTGCGTAACAATGAAAATTTAAGCAATGCTTTCTAATAATACTGCCTAAGGGAAACATGTATAAAGTGAATAAAATTGGTCCTAGCACAGAACCTTGTGGAACTCCATAATTAACCTTAGTCTGTGAAGAAGATTCCCCATTTACATGAACAAATTGTAATCTATTAGATAAATATGATTCAAACCACCGCAGCGCAGTGCCTTTAATACCTATGGCATGCTCTAATCTCTGTAATAAAATTTTATGGTCAACAGTATCAAAAGCAGCACTGAGGTCTAACAGAACAAGCACAGAAATGAGTCCACTGTCTGAGGCCACAAGAAGATCATTTGTAACCTTCACTAATGCTGTTTCTGTACTATGATGAATTCTAAAACCTGACTGAAACTCTTCAAATAGACCATTCCTCTGCAGATGATCAGTTAGCTGTTTTACAACTACCCTTTCAAGAATTTTTGAGAGAAAAGGAAGGTTGGAGATTGGCCTATAATTAGCTAAGATAGCTGGGTCAAGTGATGGCTTTTTAAGTAATGGTTTAATTACTGCCACCTTAAAAGCCTGTGGTACATAGCCAAGTAATAAAGATAGATTGATCATATTTAAGATCGAAGCATTAATTAATGGTAGGGCTTCCTTGAGCAGCCTGGTAGGAATGGGGTCTAATAGACATGTTGATGGTTTGGAGGAAGTAACTAATGAAAATAACTCAGACAGAACAATCAGAGAGAAAGAGTCTAACCAAATACCGGCATCACTGAAAGCAGCCAAAGATAACGATACGTCTTTGGGATGGTTATGAGTAATTTTTTCTCTAATAGTTAAAATTTTATTAGCAAAGAAAGTCATGAAGTCATTACTAGTTAAAGTTAAAGGAATACTCGGCTCAATAGAGCTCTGACTCTGTCAGCCTGGCTACAGTGCTGAAAAGAAACCTGGGGTTGTTCTTATTTTCTTCAATTAGTGATGAGTAGTAAGATGTCCTAGCTTACGGAGGGCTTTTTTATAGAACAACAGACTCTTTTTCCAGGCTAAGTGAAGATCTTCTAAATTAGTGAGACGCCACTTCCTCTCCAACTTATGGGTTATTTGCTTTAAGCTGCGAGTTTGTGAGTTATACCACAGAGTCAGGCACTTCTGATTTAAGGCTCTCTTTTTCAGAGGAGCTACAGCATCCAAAGTTGTCTTCAATGAGGATGTAAAACTATTGACGAGATACTCTATCTCACTTACAGAGTTTAGGTAGCTACTCTGCCCTGTGTTGGTATATGGCATTAGAGAACATAAAGAAGGAATCATATCCTTAAACGTAGTTACAGAGCTTTCTGAAAGACTTCTAGTGTAATGAAACTTATTCCCCACTGCTGGGTAGTCCATCAGAGTAAATGTAAATGTTATTAAGAAATCATCAGACAGAAGGGAGTTTTCAGGGAATACTGTTAAGTCTTCGATTTCCATACTATAAGTCAGAACAAGATCTAAGATATGATTAAAGTGGTGGGTGGACTCATTTACATTTTGAGCAAAGCCAATTGAGTCTAATAATAGATTAAATGCAGTGTTGAGGCTGTCATTCTCAGCATCTGTGTGGATATTAAAATCGCCCACTATAATGATCTTATCTGAGCCAAGCACTAAGTCAGACAAAAGGTCTGAAAATTCACAGAGAAACTCACAGTAACGTAATCCTCTGCCTCGGCCCGTGCTACGAGCGTTCTGGCAGTTAGTTAGTGTGACTCGGGGGTGTTGACTCATTTAAACTAACATATTCATCCTGCTGTAACCAGGTTTCTGTAAGGCAGAATAAATCAATATGTTGATCAATTATTATATCATTTACTAACAGGGACTTAGAAGAGAGAGATCTAATGTTTAATAGACCACATTTAACTGTTTTAGTCTGTGGTGCAGTTGAAGGTGCTATATTATTTTTTCTTTTTGAATTTTTATGCTTAAATAGATTTCTACTGGTTGTTGGTGGTCTGGGAGCAGGCACCGTCTCTGCGGGGATGGGGTAATGAGGGGATGGCAGGGGGAGAGAAGCTGCAGAGAGGTGTGTAAGACTACAACTCTGCTTCCTGGTCCCAACCCTGGATAGTCACGGTTTGGAGGGTTTAAGAAAATTGGCCAGATTTCTAGAAATGAGAGCTGCTCCATCCAAAGTGGGATGGATGCCGTCTCTCCTAACAACACCAGGTTTTCCCCAGAAGCTTTGCCAATTATCTATGAAGCCCACCTCATTTTTTGGACACCACTCAGACAGCCAGCAATTCAGGGAGAACATGCGGCTAAACATGTCACTCCCGGTCCGATTGGGGAGGGGCCCAGAGAAAACTACAGAGTCCGACATTGTTTTTGCAAAGTTACACACCGATTCAATGTTAATTTTAGTGACCTCCGATTGGCGTAACCGGGTGTCATTACTGCCGACGTGAATTACAATCCAATTCCTTCAATGTCCCCTGCTCTGGCCCCCGGAAGACAATTGACTATGGTTGCTGGTGTCGCTAACTTCACATTTCTCAAAACAGAGTCGCCAATAACTTTTGATCCTCGGTGGGTGTGTCGCCGAGTGGGAAAAAAACGGTTAGAAATGTGAACGGGTTGGCGGTGTACACGGGGCTTCTGTTTAGGGCTACGCTTCCTCCTCACAGTCACCCAGTCGGCCTGCTTTCCCAGCTGCTCGGGATCTGCCAGAGGGGAACTAACGGTGGTTAAGCTACCTTGGTCCGCACTGACTACAGGGGCCTGGCTAGCTGTAGGATTTTCCAAGGTGCGGAGCCGAGTCTCCAATTTGCCCAGCCTGGCCTCCAAAGCTACGAATAAGCTACACTTATTACAAGTACCATTACTGCTAAAGGAGGCCGAGGAATAACTAAACATTTCACACCCAGAGCAGAAAAGTGCGGGAGAGACAGGAGAAGCCGCCATGCTAAACCGGCTAAGAGCTAGTAGCTGCGCTAAGCTAGCGGATTCCTAAAAACACACAAAGTGAATAATGTGTAAATAATTTAGAGGTGATTCAGCAGAGGGAGTGCTTTAGTTAAGGCACGTGAAGATTACACTGTGAAACAAATCGTTATCTAGTTATCTAGATCAATCTAACTGCGCAGATTAAACAGCTAACAGATACAGCAAAACACCGCTGTGCTCCGAAACAGGAAGTGATACAATACCGCAGTGAGAGCCAACCACCAGTAGAGGAAAGCAAGAGCTTTGATGTGTGAAGATTTTTTTCATATATATTATCATCATATACGTCATTTGGGCGCTCTTCGCCTGCAACTCCCAATGGCGCCACCCCGCGGTCAGGGACATGCGCAGTGGCTGTGGACTCAGGGGCGGATCTACTGGGGTGGCATGGGGTGGCAACTGCCACCCTAAAAATAGCTCTGGCCACCCCAGTTGCCACCCCAATCAGAAGTGGGTGACATTTTTTTTCAAAAAAGGGACCTCGCGAATGACTTTAACCGGCGCAAACTGTGCTCTCTGAGCGCCCTTGAATGCAGCACAAGCTGCGCTTCGCGCTTTCCCTGCCCCCCCCCCCCCCCCACACACACACACCCACCCCTGTTGTGACGGCGAACTTTCCCTAAAAGACACGACGACACGCCAGCACACACGGCTGCCAGGAAAACTTTGCGGAGAAAGAAATATAAAATTGATACATTCACCAAGTATAAATTAATAAACAATGAGGAATAACTTTTCAGTGGTATTTTTATTGGGGCGGAACCTCTTGTTTCCCTCGTCGTTTCAGGTGAACTGAAAACAAGGACGGACGTCAACACTGGTCACATCAGCCGGCAAAACTTTCTTTGTAGCTAGACTTCAGCTTTACTTGTGTCTCTCATAGATATTAGGGATTCGTCACGTGACAGTGGAGCACTTTTTTATTGCTGAGGGGAGAAAACACTTTGTTGTGGATTTAGAGGAACATTGGAAACAAGAGAAGAGGGTGTGAGGAGAGGACAGAAGGATGGACAGAGGACAGACACCCTTGAGGTGTGTTTCTGTGAGTCTTCAGCTCAGGTAAGACTCATACAGCTTCTCTGCTGTCATTTGATTAAATATGTTGTTTTCTACTATAGTGGTGCAGCTTAGCTAAAGGGCAATTCTATGGTAACGGAATTACAACAGCAGCAAAATCTGGACATACTGCATCTAACGACTACAGATTAGGTCATATTGTAATTCCGTTACCGTAGAATTGCCCTAAAATTTCCATAACAATCATTCAGTTTGTGATAAAAGCATGAAATGTGGCACAAATACTCTAAATGAACTAATATTTATTTTCAGATATGGAGGCATCCTGGAGCTGACCTCTAATGAGCTACAGGGGTCAATAAAGAATTACACAGGAGTCAAACTTTCACAATGCTCCAATAATATTGAAAAGTATACCACATTATTTATCTGATTACACAGCTTTCAAAAAGGTATAGTTTGGACTATCTATGACTGAATGTTCTGGAGTTATGGGGTAAAAACAGCAAATATGGTGACAAAGGTCAGTTTCAGTTTGTATAGGGGTCAAATGTTAAACTTGCTCCAATTTTGGTAAAAAATTATGCAAAATCTTGGTTTAGTTAATAGTATTTTAAAAAGGAATAGTTTGCACCATCTGTCACACTAAGTTATCATGTTACGAGGTAACATATGTCACATGTCATAGAATCCAATGGACGTCAACCTTGTTTGACCTTTACTTTGGAGACCAAGCATTCGACATAGTCAAAACTATTCCATTTATTAATCCTATTCACTCAACCAATAATTTGCATCACTTTTTACCAAAACTGAAGTAACTTTAACTTTTCACCCTTGTACAAACTGAAACTGACCTTTGTCATCATTTTTGCTGTTTTTACCCCATAACTCCAGAACATTCAGTCATGGATAGCCCCAACTATACATTTTTGGAATCCTTATGATCACACAAATAGTGTGGTATATTTTTCAACATGATTGGAGAATTTTTATATTTTGACCCCTGTGTAATTCTTTATTGACCCCTGTAGCTCATTAGAGGTCACCTCCAGGATGTCTCCATATCTGAAAATAAATATTAGTTCATTTGTTGTTTTAGTTATCTGCTGCACTACTACAGCAATGTTCATTTTGTGATCATGAAAACACAATTTACAGATCTATGACGCCCATTGGAGCGCTTGAAATTACCATTCCACTCACGCATTTTTTACACACATTTTTTTTTATAGTTTTTCTATATTGGTCTGCAAAAATGTTGTTTTAACGTTACATGAAAATTGGTCCGTGGCGCAAAAAGCTTGCGGGCCGCTGTTCTAGGCTATATGAAACTTGGACTCGTGACGCTATAATCCAGATTCCTGACCTATAATAGCATAATACATAAACATTACATTGCCACCCCACATAATAGTGGCTGTCCCTGCTTGCCACCCCATGAATTTATCTCTAGATCCGCCCCTGTCTGGACTACAAATTTCCACTGTCGCAACGGTGGCTGCTGCCGTATTCCAATCCAGCGGAAGTGAGCAAATTTGCACAGTCGACGCGGTGAATGATAAAACTGAAGTCAGTAAAGCGGACCTGCTAAAATTGAGGCAGTGAATGAAAACATTCAACATTAAATCGAGTACAGCAAATGATACAACTGAAGTGGGTAAAGTAGCGGTACTAAAATCGAGGCAGTGAATTAAATTAGCCAATGTTATATTTTTAAGACATAATATTTATAAGATTAATATTTACCATAATGTGATTTTAATGGCATCCAAATTTAACGATTCTAATTTTCCAAGGGGCAGTATTAATCAGATGTTTTTTACGTCACTCATTTTCATGTTTAGTACTTCACACCTTCCATTTTTATCAGGTCCAGTTTTACCCTTTTGATTTTTTAACCACATTCAATATTTACTGCTTTCACTTTTAACCACGTTAATTGTTTTACTGCTTTCATTTTCACCACATTCAAAGTTTTACTGCTTTCATTTTTACCACAATCTATGTTTTACTGCGTTCATATTTACCACATTCAATATTTCAATTAATTTTGATCACTTTGACCCTTCATAATCTTCAACCGCTTACTCCAATTAATGGTCACCCTCCACCTATTCTCGATATATGTGATCAGTAAATCCCCTCAATGTCTGAGTGTGAAAGCTGGCCAATGCTTTGCCAAAATAGAAAATTACACATGTATCAGGGTTCCTGGACCTCAGCTTGGCTGGTTTGTTGGTTTGGCTTCCTAAGCTGAAGTAAGAAACTACACACTCAGTTGTGTTGTACTGTAAAAGGAAGATGCACCAGAGTTACAATACAAATTACATGACCATTTTTGCAATTAGAAACATAATTAATTGGGTTATAACACAGTAATGCAATCTGAACACTTCTGGATTACTTCAAAATCAATTTCTAAAACAATGAGGCACATAATATGAAAACAAATGGACACAACCACAAATATTCTTTTGTTTCTTTCCCCATTGTTATCTCAAATTATGAATGAAATTGTGAATTAAAAATAAAATATCTTAGAATATATCTCTTTCAATTATCTGAAAATGTCTGTTTTTCTCCTTCAAAACTAATCCCACAAATTGCACTCAACATGTAAATTCAAAATGTTTAAACTCAAAATAATATTGTCAAGAATCAAAAGCTGTTTTCCAAGTTTCAGAGATCAATCCTGTTGCTTGAGTCCTCAGCCTTGTGTCCAGTTTCTTCCTTCACTTTCAAGCATTGCAATTAGTCTTAAAAAAAAGACAAATTATTGTTTGAAGATTGACCTCCAGTGGCTACATGGGATGAGTTGGTTTTATTTCACTTCTAGTTGAGGAATTAATAGTATTGGTTCATTGGATAAGGTTCCATAACTTTAAAATTAGCATATTTTAATGATGATAATAAAATCAAATAATCTTTAGAGATAGGTATCGATAAGATTTTATTGATATCGATACCATTATCGATTCCGCTTATCAATCCGATTCCTTATCAATTCCCTTATCAATACCTCTTGTGATTTTTTTTTGTGTACTGAAAGTAGGCTTTACAGGTTTTCTATGTCAGCGGGTCAAAGAGCTTTTTCTTATCGTGCACCCGCTCTGTGAAACGGTCTTCCTGCGACCGTGAGGCAGTCAGAGTCTGTGGACATTTTTAAGTCAAGACTTAAAGCCTATTTTTATTCTCTTTCTTATGAATAGTTCTTTTTATTTTTTATCAGTTTTATTCTTTTACGTCTGTTTTTAATTATGTATTTGAAATTTTTAATTTTTATTTATTTATTTTAATTTTTTATGTTGAACTGTTCTATGTGAGGTGCCTTGAGACAGCTTTTGTTGTGATTTGACACTTTATAAGCCGATTAAATTGAAATTGAACAACAATTTATTGAGTCTTAAAGTAAATAAATAAGAAATTGGTCACTGGATCCTTAAACTCTGGACATAATAAACTCTACATGGTGGATCCTTGATCTCTGGACATGAATAGAAATAAACAAAATCTGTAGTTTTTGTCAAAAGCATTTCCTTTCAGACATTAATGGCATGACTATCTTGCCACACCTCTGGGCTGAGCTCTTGCAGCTGGCTGTGCTGCATGTCAGGATGTAATTTATAAAGAATGCAGGTTGTCTCATTTTGGGAGGAAAAAAGTTTTAGTCAATTTTAGTTTCTTGTCTGTATTACAACATTTGTAAGAGGTGTCATTTTATTTAAAGCAGCAATTCGTTTTGAAGTTATTAATTCCGACCGGACTCCGTCTCAGCAGAGAGCGGCGCAGCGTTTGGAGCTGTGCCAACAGAACAGAGGACAATTCTTGTTTCTTGACTGCAACAAGACAAGAGTCCCAGTTAGTGACTTTAATCCACACAAAAGTGACTCACGATATTTTAATGGCTTTGAGAGGGGTTAAGAAGCGGACTTGCTCTTTCTGAAGAGCAACGAATCAAAGAACCAAAGAGCTAGTCAATCGAAGCATTGCTTCATTGGTTCACGCTTCAAAGTGGTGTCGCGCTGCAGAAACGGTTGATTACAGAGCCGCTACAGGGTCTGTAATCAATGTACAGGAATGATCATTTTCCCAACAAACACCCTCAAAAACAATGGCTGCTCTGAAGGACCGATAAGGGAATCGTTAAGCAAAAAGGCTGTTGATATCGGTGGATCGAATCATTTCTTAACGATACTCGAAAAGAACCGGTTCTCGATACCCAACCCTAATAATCCTTAACAATGTAACTTAAATGTTACACATTTTTTTCAATGAAATAGGTAATTACAGTTAAAATCTGATTTATTAAACCCAATTACATATCATTTGTTACTACCCAACCGTGGATGGCACATAACTAGTGTAATGTGAGCCTGTTAAAAGGGTGAATAGGAACAATACACACTGAGAAAGACAGAGACTGAGAACAGGACTGTAAAACTCCAGTGAATGGCAGAGGGGACCAAAACACACCTGTTCAAAGAACTCATCCATGAAGCCTTTCTCCATACCCACGGCGACTTCATCTTCCTCTTCTGCCGTCTCCTTTCCCTGCACACATAGTTCACAGGGAGATATTTTTATTTATTTGGATAATTTGGGAGAGTGCACACTGATAAAATTTGCTTGAAATGTGTCAGAATTTGTTGATTTTTTTTCATTCATACTTCTGGGTCAGATGATGCATCATGAACCAAAAAGAATATAAAGGAAAACAGTTTCAATATATCACAAGTCAGGTGCAGAATAAAACATGCAACCTTGGGCCACTGTGAGAGAAAAAGCAAACGCTGTTTGCAAACATGTTGTAATTCTATCAGTAATGTATCAATATACAGTGCATCCAGGAAAATACTCACAGTGTTTCACTTTTTTATGTTACAGCCTTATACCAAAATGGATGAAATTCATTTTTTCCCCTCAAACTTCTACACACAATACAAAAGAGTGATGGATAGGCCATTATTTAAGACTTTGGGGTAAAGTAACCCTGACTACTATAAATCTCTGCCTATCACACATATAACAGCATGTACAGTGACCGTAAGTTCATGTGACCGTAGGTTCAGAAATATCTGGACACTGACGGAGTTCTTCTCAGTTTAGTGTTTTACCACAGATTATTGGAGTAAATAATGAACCTGTGCCGTATACTGTCAGCTTTATGTTGTGGCCAGTTTTATCCAAATGAGTTAAACCCTCTGGGGTCCGAGGGCATTTTTTGGACAGTTCACTCGCCTGGCATAAATGTTTTATTATTGCTATTAACAGCTCTCCCTGCATCCCAAAATCAAGTTTTATGTCTCTTTTTTTCAGGACAACCTGTGCTTTCAGAATATATATGTTTTTGTTGTGTTTTATAAGTGTAATAAAGGGTTACAATCAAAAATAGGCAAGGAAAAAATAAAGCGAAAAATAATTTTCCACACACATTTATTCAAAACACACAGCAAACTATAATAAACAACTCTTTTGACACTTCATAAAGGTAATTTGAGGTCTTGTGTGAATGACTGTACAGCAAAAAGGTTCAAACAATAAACACAAATGCACATTTTGAACAATATATACAAAATGGTCTATGCGTTTTGTTGTCCATTGATATGGTAAAGCATGCTTTATGCAGAGAAAGCAACAGAGTTATCCAGTAACATTCACATGCAAACTAGTGGAGCAATCCTGATAGATGCACACTCTTTGTTTAAGCACGTGAGATTTTCATCAGAGGCTCTCCGTCTGCTCCTGCTTTCACTGATCGCTGTGCGTAATGGCGCAGGGCACACTGAGTATGCACTGATAGTATGTACTCATTGGAGTACCCAGGGAGCTATTCAAACAGGCCAACTAGTAACACATCACTCCTGAAAACGATCTTTGGCTTTTCATGTGAGGTAAATTTGCCCTACGATTGGGTTTTGGAAAACCATGTGACGGTGAACCAATTCCGACTGGACACTCACATTGCGCACGTCATCACAGAGCTTCTATGAGGAGTACAAAGATGGCCAATGGCTGGCTCGAAAGTCTGCGGAGTTAACTTTTCAGCAAAAAAAAGTAAGTTTCTATCTCATATCATTAAAAAGTTATTTAGAATTTAGTAAAGCTTGGTCTTAGCTATCGTATACGACGGCGTCGGCCCCAGAGGGTTAAAAGCAGTAACAATTAAGGTGGTGCTGTATTTAAGGAACCAAAAGTACTTGGGCAGTTGACTGTGCAGCTTTTCTGTGGACAGTTGACTGATATTACTGCCGTTGAGTAGGTTATATTTTTGTGTGTTTGTCAGTCAGGTATGTCAAGAGGATATGAATGGAGTTCAATGAAATTTGCGAGACAATTAGGCTTTGGGTGAAGGAAGAGTTTATCCAGATCCAGATCAAGAGGTGGATTTAGCTTTTGTTTTTTTAATCTTTGAACTTTGATAATGGACCCTTCATCCAAATTCCTTTGATCCTGGAATCAAGATTATCTATATCATTTACAGCATCAAAGCCCAACAGAGAAATAGCAACAAAAACATTGCCTCCACCAAGGAGTCAAAGCAGCAAATAGGATCAACGTACAGCAATAAGGATCAAAGCTCAGCAATCATAATCTAAGGACTTGATCAAAAATGAATATTCAACAACAGCAATCAGGATCAAAGGTTGGCAATGAGAATTTAGGGCCCCTTCACACATAGTGTGAATATGTACAGTTCAGGACGACTCACGGTAAAACAGCTCGTATGAGCGAACCACGAAGAATTGCACCGACGGGCAGGCATGCATGATCCTGGTACGATGGTTTGTGCAAGCGACGGTTTCTTTCGAGCAGGAACACAGCTGCTCGCACTGTGTTCCACGGGACAAAGTGCACCACATCGCACTGCTGATGTGGAGGAAAATAAAATAAGAGCCAGCTGTATAATTAGTGAATATCACTGGGTTGATATAAATAACACATAAAAGGGGATGCAATAGAGAACCCCGCGGTTAAATAACCCTGGTTAAATAAAGAAAAATGCCATGGTATTGGAACCCACACTCTCTGATTAGCAGATGGAAACTTTACAACTGTGCTACAATCACTGTCTTGTAACAGGAGTGTGAAATGGCTAAAATCAACAAGCAGATAAACACATTTTCTAAAAAAAGAAAAAAGTGCTGTGATAACTGACCAAACGGTGTTTGGTACGGCGTATTTCTGCTGATATGTGACTGAAATTGGCGTATTTGTTGGGGAGAGTGTAGTGACACGGACCCACAACAGGGGGCGCAAATGAATGGTCAATAGATGAGCCAAAAGGTAACAATTTAATGTTGTGAATGTGCACAACGACTATACAGACAATCTCAGAATATGATAGCAGTCAATACACAAAGGTGACGTGTGGGCAGGCTCGAGGATAGAAGACGTCTGTCCTGAGAAGAGCCGGAACCACACGATTTCCGCCGCCACCGAACCTGGTGAATACTGGAGCCGCCAAGTCCCGAATTCCCAGGTGATCACCGTCCCCGACTGTCGGATCTGGTACTGCTGGTGAGGAGCACAAACAGTGAGATGTGGGTGTGTGCACACCCAGTAACAAAAACAGTCAGAAGGTGGAAACTCACCTCCACCTCTAATCACACACTCGTGCAGCTCCTGTTAACCACATATCTGGTTGGAGTGTGAAGTGAAGCCGTCGCTGATCACACCAAACGCCAATCCCACAGATAAAGAAACACTTACAGGAAAACAGCTGCAAAGAAGTTCAGACTATTAGTCAGTGTTTTCAGTTTAGCAGAGAATTACCTTCACAGGTAGATGATATCTCGGCAATGAGGTGGAGATGACGCCCGGGTTTTATGGAGTAGTATGATGAAGCGTAGATGGGTGATAGCTGTCATGAGATAATGAGTGACAGCTGTCACCCCCGGCTGTGTCCGTGGCGGCAGCGCCCTCTCGTGCCTAAAGCCCGCACTTCAGGCAGGGCGCCCTCTGGTGGTGGGCCAGCAGTACCTCCTCTTCTGGCGCCCCACACAACAGTATCTGTCATACTGTTGGCTTGTCCTGGTCCTGCGGCGCGTTGCTCACAGCTCTCACAGCCCGACATGCGTGTCCTGTCAGACATGACATTCAGATTGCCTGCTACATGTCCAAATGGACTGATGGCCTGTTTCTCCTCCCATCACAAAAGTGATATATGTTTTTATGTATTTCCACACAAGCACACACACGCGTGTCCGTCAAAACACGGGATGTGTGCTGCAGCTGTGATGTCCAGAACCGGAGACAGCTGTGGGCAGCCAGCCACGCCCCCTGTCCTGTCTGAGCACAGAACAACATGTCACTCTGTGATCAGAGGAGAGATGCCTCACCTGAGGGGTGGTGAACCACATGCACAGATGCGTTGGGGGGGGGTGAAGCACATGCACACGTGTTGTGGGGGGAGCCGACACTCTGGCATGCCCACATGTGCACTCGGCAACTTCACAGTCATGGGGCACTTAAGACAAATTTCGCATCCACCTCGATAGTGATTGTCTGCAGACTGTTTTCGTGATGATAGTACAAAGGGCCACAAATTTTTAAAGTGCCATGTGAACGATGCCATGTGAACGGTGCCTCTGTGTGGGAGGTGCGTTTCGGCGCTGCCGGGCCATTCCCCTGGTGGTTTGTCGTGCTGCCCCGGTGGCTCTTGTGGCTGCCCTTCCTGGCCCCTGTGCCCTAACGCTGCCCTTTTTCTCCAGGTTTCCCCCGGGGCCCTGCATCCTGCAAGCGGTATGGCTTCTGACGTGCCAGAGTGGTCCACGACATATGGTAAAGTTCTGTACTTTTGTCTTGGCCCACCCAACCTGGTCTGGCGGCAAGTCGTGATTGTGTTTGTGGCCGTCACCATAATTCGGTTTTCGGTGCTCTCAAAGGAGTCAAGACTCTGGTGTCCTAGATTAGGGTATACATGCTCACTAATTAGACAACAGATTGTTGTTGTCACTACTTCATGTGTGGTTGTTTATCCTGGTAAGTTGTATGGTTGGGGCCGTTCTCCTTGGTGTCTCACTTCTCATCACTTCAAAGTTATTGTCTTCACCACTTATCTTTCATTCTTGTCTGTGTTTGTGTTGTTTTGGTGGTCGGCCCTTCATGATAGAAGTTGTTGGTTGGCCTTGAGTAGGATGCTGTAGGCTGATCAGGAAGGGCGGATGAGGGTCACACCCGCACACCAGGTTCACTCACGCACTACATACCTTCTGTCTTGCAAGAATAAATTGCATATATGTGTATTAATGTACATAAATGGTTCTGCCAGTGTGGCATTTACCATTACTGTATATGCAGACAGGGAAAAAAAACATATTCATGTGTGTCACCTGGAATTTGGCCGACACCTGCTGTGAGAGGGTTCGATGGGCTTGCATAGAGCACACTCTGTCTTTCAGCCGCTGGTGTGCGCAAACAGCTGTTGCAACAAGTGTACGAGGTGTTAGAAGCAGCTACGATTCTACACGTTTTGTATACGATTCCTGCTTCATGTGCACTTTATGCACAAATCGACCAAATTCGCACTATGTGTGAAGGGGCCCTTAGGTTAAGCAGCCAAGATGAAAACGTCATCAATCAAGATCTAAGAATGTTTGAATTCAATATTGAAAAGACCATTTGGTGTACATTTTGCATTATATCATGATCAAAAGTGCCTCAGTCACTGTCATTTGTGACAAAGAGGTGCAAACTGGCACTGTCAATGAATAGACTAAGTTTGATCTGCATCACCGCATCTGATCCGTATTGCGGATTTAGCAGATATTTGATATTGAAAAGCACTTTTGATATATAGTTTTGCTTATAAAAAGCCACTTCTAACTTCTAACAAGATTTTGACAGAAAATTTTTTCCACGGTAAAAATTGCGGAAGTGGAAACTGGAAAGTGGCGGAGGTTTGCACTCTATGAGCACAGTGCTCTAGTTTCTTTTTAACCTTTTTTTGGGTGGCATAAATTTTATCCAACCGAACACACTGTGTCTTGTATATATTTTTAGTACACTACTTACAAATTTTCTGTATGAAATCTGAGGTATTTCAGGGTTCTGTTTTAGACTAGATTGTGTTTTGTATTGATATACAGAAATTCTTTTCTTTGTTTTTATTCAAGTTATATGTGCAGCAGGGCTGGACAGTTGGATGATTGTATCATCCACTGTCAACTGCTGGCCAACATCAGATTTACAGTACTGTGCAAAAGATTTGGGCACCGTAGCATTTTGATAAAAAAAAAAAAAAAGATTTTTGTCATTGTATTACCATTTTGTGAACAGAAATTTAAATTTGAAATGCTCAAACACTCCCATTTTACTAAAAAGTTTTTTTCTATTCAATTAAAGTGGAGAGCATACTGACATACTGTCTGGGTGTGTTCTACCCAGGCTCCACAGCTGAAGACATGAAGGCGGTGCAGAGGGTCATAAAGATTGCCCTATAGATCATCTGCTGCCCTCTGCCCAGCCTGGAAAACATCACCACATTCTGTTGCCTTTGGAGAGCCAAGGCCATCACAGGAGACTCATCACACCTTGCCTATACCCCCTGTTTGATCTGTTGCCCTCCAGGAGACACTATAGGTCAACAAAGTACCACACCAGCAGACCCAATCAATCAATCAATCAACTTTTATTTATAAAGTGCTTTACAGCACCAGATGGTGTCCAAAGTACTTAATAGTAAAATAAAACACATATACAATCAAATTTAAAACAGTACATAAAAACAGAACATGTTCACCTCCCCACTAAGTGTTAAAAGCCAGCTTACATAATTAAGTCTTTAGTAGCTTAGACTTAAAAAGTGCTAGGTCAGCAACAGTGCATAAAGCCCAGTCACAACCCACCGTGCGTTTTTTTTCGCTGTACGTTTTCTGGGGATGCCACAGCCACTACGTTTTTGTGAAAACGTATGGAGGCAGTAGCAAGAGGAGGGAGGGAGTACGTTCAACGCACGTCTCTAGGAGTGTAAGGATAAAGAGAGTTGACAATAAAGCAGTGTGTGTGTGGGGTCACTTTTCTTTTTTATGAGCGGGACCGGAGTGGCAGGTGTTTTTCGGCATCGGCGATGCATGAGCATGTCCAGCCTGCAGCGGTCAGTTGTACGAGTGTTTACTTGCCTCGAAAAGTTACAGCTAGTTATCAGACTGAAGCTGTGGAGTGTCTGTGTTGCTGAAGTTTGGAAATAAAGTCCAAGTTCAAGTGAGAAGCTGCGTCGTGCATGCAAGTCTGTCGGTATGTGGTGAGTGCCGTAATCCATACTGCCTCCGTATGGATTTGGTTAATTCAATAGTAATTGAATGAAAATGTGCTGCTTTGAATCCGTACTGAGGCAGTACTCACAACATGTGTCATCTATACTGCTGGTGAAGCCGCAGCCTGAACGCAGCGAAAGTTCTGCATGCACTAAAACCTCTACAGCGTGTCTGTGTGTGTCTGCGTGCTCCTAAATTCGTACTGAGGCAGTACTTACGACGTACGGATCTCCAAATTTTAGCCCATGTTTTTGCAAGTAGACTGCACGCACGTGCAAGTACGGCGCATTGTGACCACGGCTTAATTCGAGAGGTAGCTTGTTCCACAATCTGGGATCGGCTCCCGCAAAACCACGATCACCCCAGAATTTATATTTTGACCTTGGAACAACTAAGTAAAGCTGGCCAGATGCCCGTAATGTCCTACTGTAAGTGCGCATAGTTAAAATTTCAGACAGGTAAGGAGGTGCAAGGACATAAATGGCTTTAAAAACAAACATTAAAATCTTAAAATCAATTCTAAAATGAACTGGAAGCCAGTGGAGTGAATACAGGACAGGTGTAATATGCTCACGTCTAAAAGTGTTTCTTAAAAGATAAGCAGCAGCATTCTGCACCAAGTGGAAACGTGCAAGAGAAGACTGACTAATGCTAGAATAAAGTGCATTACAATAATCAAGTCTAGAGCTAATGAACACATGAATGGCCGTCTACTGAGGAAGTGCTTTACTTTAAACAGAGGATGAAGCTGGAAAAAAAAACTGTTGATCAAACTTCAAAAAGCTGTCAAATATTACTCCCAAATTCTTGACAGGTGGTTTTACATAACCATACCATAACATAGCCATAGCACCAAAGTTTGGTGTTACCATATTTGGTTTGCCAGAACGCTCAACACAATGATCTCAGTTTTACCATCTTTCAGGAAAAGGAAGTTTTGGTACAGCCATTGCTTTACATCATGAACACAATTAAATAATGATGACAATGCATCACTCCCATTAGTCCTCATAGCCTAATAAGTTTGCAGATCATCCGTATAGCAATGGAAGGACAGGTTGTGCTGAACTATAACTGACCCCAATGGCAAAATGTACAAAGAAAATAGAATAGGCCCAAGAATAGAACCCTGTGGCACTCCACAACAGAGAGGAGCAGTTGATGAGAAGAAGTCACCAATTATAACAGAAAATCTCCTTTCAGCCACATATGATCTAAACCACTTAAGTATAGTACCTTGAATGCCAATAAAATGTTCTAACTGGGAAACAAGTACTGTATGATCCCCAGTATCAAAAGCTACTGTGAGGTCCAACAGAACCAGCACAGCAGGATTCCCTGTATCCACCGATAAAGTGATGTCCTTATGAACTTTTAAAAGTGCAGACTCAGTGCTGTGTCGTGAGCTAAACCCGGATTAGAATTTTTCAAAGATGTGATTGTCTTCTAAAAATGATGGTAACTGTATAACGACAACCTTTTCTAAAACCTTAAACAAAAGCGTTGATAAAAGTTAGGAGACCTGCCCCAACAGTATTAAAAACCTCCTTCAACACCTTAGCTGGAACAACATCTAAAGGACAACTTGTAGGTTTTGTGTGTTTCACAACTTCGCCAAGGGATGAAAAAGAAATGGGTTCAAACTGATTGAGCACAGCAGAATGTGCACGAGTAACAGACAATTCAACATTATGCCGCGTTCACACCAGATGCCACACGAGCGACGGCGGCGAGAGGTTGCCATGTAATCCCTATAGAAGGACGCATTGTGGTGCCACAGAAGTCCAAGGCACGCAATGCGACGCGATGAATGCGAATAAAGCGACGTGAATAAAGCAATTTTGAGCGACTGGCATGTTTGTGGCGCAATATCGCGTTGTATCGCGTCGCGTCGCCCTCTTCCCCAAGTTGAAAAATCTGAACTTTTTTGTCTTGTCGTGCCGCGATGCCCAATCAGGGACTGTATATGTAGTGACGTGGAGATGTCTGGAGTTTACACTTGATGTGGACATGTCCTGTCTCTGGCAATCAGCCTGTGAGCAGGATTTATGTCCCTTTTGTCCTTTATTTATTTAACACAATTATGACAGAGTTGGAGAGAAGAGCGATGAACTGCAGCAGCAGCCAGTTTTTTTTTTTCGTTCATACATGCGCACACGAACGAATCGTCCCTGAAGATAATTTTATTAACTACACAGATGTATAATAAAACAAATGGTGACTGGTTTACAACACAATTATGACAGAGTTTGATGGGAGAGCAAGGAACTGCAGCAGCAGCAGCCAGTTTTTTTTTTCTTTGTTCACATGTGCACACGCACACGGGACAGGAGGTCCTCAAACTGGGTCCTGGAGAGGCGGAAGTACCGCTGAAAGCGGCTGTCATCCAGACGCAGCTCCTGCAAAAAATGATGAATTTGTGGCATTGCGTGGCATCCGGTGTGAACACGGCTCAAGCAGAGCGACACGCTGGGCAATGGTGGCGCGTCCATCGCCAGGCGAGGGATGCGAATTTGTGTCGTCACGTAGCGTCCGGTGTGAACATGGCATTACAGTTCTGATCAGCCTTCTGTCTAACTGATGCTATTTTGTGAATAAAAAAAACTGAAGAAACTCCTCACAGGTTGTGGTTGTAACATCCATCAAAACAGAGGTGCATGGATTCCCAACTGAGTTTATAGTCTGAAATAACATACCAGGACAATGACAACTGCTAGAAATAATATGAGATAGATATTGTGCTTTTGCTTCCTTCATGGCCTTCTGGTAGTCAGAGTGTCCCCAGAACACCCAGAGACACCCGTAATTTGTCCTTTTTTCCACCTTCTCTCTGCCAGTCTGCAACGTTGCCTGAGGTCACGGGTCATGGCATTTAACCAAGGGTCGGATTTTGATTTACTGGATTTGCAGCGCATCGGTGCAACAGAGTCCAAAATTACTGTGCATGTGGAGTGGAAAGAAGAGAGGATGTTTTCTGGGAGTAATAGAGAAACCAGTCCATTCACAGCATAAAACTGAGAGTCCATGAAGGCAGCAGCAAATTCCCCTGCCGTCGAGGAGGTGACCAAACAGCGGTGAAAGGCAGGAACAAGTGGCTTGCCAGCAGATGGAGGAGCAAGAAATTCAAAGTTAACAGGAAAGTGATCTGAATGCCACGTTTACACATAGGCAGGACGTGTTACGAATGTCATATTTGCGTCATTCTTGGAACATTCCTGACATTCTTAAGGTGACTTAATGCATCTGAATAGGTTTCTTAATAGTGCATGTTGGTGCGTGATATTCTTCAACTGTCAAAAAAATCTTCCGCAAATGTCAAGCACCACCCTCATTTCACCTCATGTCGTGGAGGTCGCAAATGAGCGTGTTGATCTGTCTTGATTAGTGGTGATCCTTAATAGAGCATGACAGCGTTCTTCTCTGATGTGCGCACAATTACACCCTGCTGCACCGCATTCAGTTTCATTGCTGCAGTTTGCATAAGAAGGACAGTGATGCCAAGTCGGCTAAAAGTCTTGTTCCAATGGTCCTCAGCGCACTCCTGCAGGTGTTCCACCTGCTGCTGCTGTGCCTGATGTTTGGGAAAATGAGCAAGATGAGAGCCACGTGGAGCCACACATCTGGCTCTCTCCATCTTCTCCTCTCTGTGCCACTCCATGGCACAGAGCCCAACTAAGCATGCAATCACAAAGTTCTTCTGCTGTGGATTAATCTAGATTTTGAGGAGCAAACTGGAGGGATCTGAATTGTTCAGCAGCTGATAGTAGGATAAATATGGGTGTGTGTGAGACAATTCGCCTCATTCACAATGTGACAGAACATAATGATGTACTGTTATGCACAATAGCGCGGAACAGCGAGCAACAGCGTGGAACATTATTCTTGACCGTGTGTAACGGTTCCTGATAATTCTCCAGCAACATGTGTGGTTCCTGAGAACACCTGATGCCTCTGCCTCAGATCGTCGCATTCGTGATCAGCGGCCAAGAATGTATTCTTCGTGGCATTCGTGGCTGTGTCCAGGATTATGTGTTGTCCATCCACAACTTGTCTTACACCAAAAGACTTCAAAAGGCTTTTAAAATCATCAGCCAGCTGATTAGAGGGACAAAAAAAATATGAATATTAAAATCACCATAGACCAAAGGTTTGTCATATTTTGGGATAAAATCTGCTAAAAGCTCAGAAAACCCCAGAATAAAATCCTTATTAAATTTTGTGGACGATAAATAACAGCATAGAGCATGGGTCAGGCAAACTCCACCACAAACAGCTGAAATTCAAAAGTGGAGTAATCATTAGGAGATAATAATCGGCAGTTAAAGTTCTCTTAGAAAACAGTGTGCAGACCACCGCCTCAACCTGATGCTCGCGGGGAGCTAAAAAATAAACAGCCGGGGGGAAGAGCTCAAAAAAGGCACTATTTTCACCTGGTTTCAGCCAGGTCTCCGTTAACAGGAGAAAGTCCACAATGACTGGAGAAAAGGTCATTCAAAATGAAAGTCTTTCTTGTCAGTGATCGGGTGTTGATGAGCGAAGTGGGTGCATGTCAGTCTGCTGGGAAACATGACTGAGTGTGCAGAGATTCTCCTGCATGGCGCCATCTGCAGGTCCTCACAGGATGGCGATGTGAAGTAGAGACCCGGCATCCTGGATCACCGGCCGGAGCTACCAATAGCCAAATGCCAGGGAACACCCACATGTCATACCAGTCATATGGTGTGAATAACCTGACCAAGAAATGCCTAGGAGCGTGTTTGCAGGAAGAAGCCAGGTACACTCTGAACCAACCCCGGACTCCTCCTCTCTTCCCACCTCCCCTGTGGCGCAGACACCGAGGTAACACGTCAAGCGGCCACTGCAGAAAGTCAGGTACGGACACCAGGACAGGCGGCGGCGTCCCTGGCAGTTTGTCATGGCCAACGACAGCCAGTTTCCCCAGAGAAGCATGAACGCCGATGAGAGTCTGGTGATCATACACTAGGAGCGGTGACACATTCTCCACAACAAAATGCGGAAACTGTAAAAACAACATCAAATGAAGTGAGTGCCGATGGCAGGCCACATACAACGGTGCCATCTTGGCACTCCCTCTCAACTAACAAACAGCTTCTTCCCCTGGACCATATATACTGCAAACACCCATGGACACACACACACACACACACACACACACACACACACACACACACACACACACACACACACACACACACACACACGCACAGATCTACTCTCATAAACACCCGCCCCCCTCCACCCGGGCAACAAAAACCCAATCTATCTCCACCTGCCTTTAGCACCTTAACAGCACTGGCTTCTGTGTCCCCAGAGTTCACAATCAGACACTCAGTCAATCAGACAATCAGACACAATTTGTGGTGTCTGATTGTCTGTGTTCCAGGTGCTTTTCCTGGAACCTTTAACTGGGTCACTTAGCGGACACATTGAAGAAGTGGTTCGGAGGGATTGGTCTGTCCGTCGTGCTCACTTGGGTTAAGGGGTTAACTCAGCGGTCTCCCCAGGCGATCCCAAAGGCTTGTGGCTGGCTTTACCGACAGGTTGGCTGATGGTTTGAAATCAGCACTGTCGTCAGCTTGCAGGAACCCAGAGGGGGAAGGTGTTTGTTGAAAATGGTTTCTGGTAGCTTTTAAAAAGTTTGTTGGAGCCAGATTAAAAGTCTTTGTTAAAACTTTAAAAACGTTGGAAAATTTCAAAAAGGAAAAGTTGCTTTCCTGTAATTTCGCTATTATTTTGAAAAGTTCAGCTCGGAAGTTCTCTTAAAAATTCAAGACTTGACGGACTTTAAAGCGTCAGGTTAAAATTTTGTTTTTCGAAGAATAAAGGATGAATGAATGAAGCCACCTGGTAGCTTTAGCTATCTTAGCTTAGCATTGGGCTTTGTTGACCCAAAAATAAAAATTAAGCTTTAAGAAAGGAAGAGAGAAGAGGAAGCTGGAAGAGCCAAAACAGAAGAGAAGGGGAGAGAGAAGGGCTCTGTTCTAACTTTTTAAGGGGGACTGACATCATCAAACTCTGCCCATTTAGGGTGTGTAATCTCACAGAAAACTTCATGTGGTCACAGTGTAGACACAAATGATTCAATTATTTAAACACATTAACTATTTTGACATATTATCTGTTCTGAGACACTCGAATGGATACACATTATTAATAGTCAGACACATCCTTTGGATAAACAAAATACTTCAACATCAACATATTGATAATGCAGAAAAATCACACTTAAACACACATCAGGAGGAACACGTGTCAGTAAAATGGAATAATTATATGCAAAGCATTTTGTTTGATTAATCAATACAACCAACATTACAAGTCTTTAGATATATACACTCAACAAAAATATAAACGCAACACTTTTGGTTTCGCTCCCATTTTGTATGAGATGAACTCAAAGATCTAAAACTTTTTCCACATACACAATATCACCATTTCCCTCAAATATTGTTCACAAACCAGTCTAAATCTGTGATAGTGAGCACTTCTCCTTTGCTGAGATAATCCATCCCACCTCACAGGTGTGCCATATCAAGATGCTGATTAGACAGCCCCAACCAGTCCCAGCAGAAGACTGCCCCTCCCTGAGCCTGGTTCGGCTGGAGGTTTCTTCCTGTTAAAAGGGAGTTTTTCCTTCCCACTGTAGCCAAGTGCTTGCTCACAGGGGGTCGTTTTGACCGTTGGGGTTTTACATAATTATTGTATGGCCTTGCCTTACAATATAAAGCGCCTTGGGGCAACTGTTTGTTGTGATTTGGCGCTATATAAAAAAAAATTGATTGATTGATTGATTGATTAGTGCACAGGTGTGCCTTAGACTGGGGAGCTGTTGACCCCGATTGGGGATGTTGTCGGACGGTGGAAGGAATACTTTGAGGATCTCCTCAATCCCATCGTCACGTCTTCCGAAGAGGAAGCAGAGACTGTGGACTCAGAGGCGGACTCATCCATCACCCAGGCCGAAGTCACCGAGGTGGTTAGAAAGCTCCTCGGTGGCAAGGTTCCGCCCTGAGTACCTTAAGTCTCTGGATGTTGTGGGACTGTCTTGGTTGACATGGCTCTGCAACATCGCGTGGCAGTCGGGGACAGTGCCTCTGGATTGGCAGACCGGGGTGGTGGTCCCTCTGTTTAAGAAGGGGGACCGGAGGGTGTGTTCCAACTACAGGGGGATCACACTCCTCAGCCTCCCCGGTAAGGTCTGTTCTAGAGTACTGGAGAGGAGAATTCGACCGATAGTTGAACCTCGGATTCAGGAGGAGCAGTGTAGTTTTCGTCCTGGTCAAGGCATACTGGACCAGCTCTACACACTCCATCGGGTGCTTGAGGGCTCATGGGAGTTCGGCCAACCAGTCCACATGTGCTTTGTGGATCTGGAGAAGGCGTTCGACTGTGTCCCTCAGGGCACCCTGTGGGGGGTGCTCCGGGAGTATGGGGTCCGGGGTCCTTTGCTAAAGGCTATCTGGTCCCTGTATGACCACAGCAGGAGCTTGGTTCGCATTGCCGGTAGTAAGTCAAACCTGTTTCCAGTGCACGTTGGCCTCCGCCAGGGCCACCCTTTGTCACCGGTTCTGTTCATTATCTTTATGGACAGAATTTCTAGGCGCAGCCAGGGTGTAGAGGGGGTCTGGTTTGGGAACCACAGAATCTCATCTCTGCTGTTTGCGGACGATGTGGTTCTGTTGGCTTCGTCAAATCAGGACCTTCAGCGTGCACTGGGGTGGTTTGCAGCCGACTGTGAAGCGTCCGGGATGAAAATCAGCACCTCCAAATCCGAGGCCATGGTTCTTGACCGGAAAAAATGTGCCTTGCCCTCTTCAGGTCGGTGGAGTGTCCTTGCCTCAAGTGGAGGAGTTTAAGTATCTCGGGGTCTTGTTCACGAGTGAGGGACGGATGGAGCGTGAGATCGACAGACGGATCGGTTGCAGCATCTGCAGTGATGCAGTAGCTGTATCGGATCGTCATGGTGAAGAGAGAGCTGATTAGAAGGGCAAAGCTCTCAATTTACCGATCGATCTACGTTCCGAGCCTCACCTATGGTCATGAGATTTGGCTAATGACCGAAAGAACGAGATTGCGAGTACAAGCGGCCGAGATGAGTTTCCTCCGCAGGGTGGCTGGGCACTCCCTTAAAGATAGGGTGAGGAGCTCGGTCACTCGGGAGGAGCTCGGAGTCGAGCCGCTGCTCCTCCACATCAAAAAGAGCCAGCTGAGGTGGCTCGGGCATCTTTTCCGGATGCCCCCCTGGACGCCTCGCTGGAGAGGTGTTCCGGGCACGTCCCATTGGACAGTATATGTCCTTGGAGCGGGTGGGCCATCTGGTGTTCAAAGAGATGAAACTTCAACCACTGACTCAACAATAGCACCGTTTAATGTATATTTTGTGCTACTGAATCACGACTTGCCATAAGACCAGGTTGGACAGAGAGACACAGACAGAGCAAGAGAGACGGAGCGAGAGAGAGAGACAGAGAGCACTGCCTTTTCTCTATAAAGTTTATGCTATTTTCAAGACCTGCCATCTTTCATCAATCAAGATTTGATCGATTAGATTTTTTTTTCCACAGGGGCTCCCCAAAATTGTGTATGAGTACATGTTCCGTACTGAGGAAGGAGCACTTTCTGCATTTCCAAAATGCCACAAGAAATCATCAAAAATTAAATCAAGTACTTTCACCAATATATAAATCTAGCCTTACACCTTCGATTGCACCTGGCAAATCATAGCTGAAATTTCAGGTCTTCTTTTTTTAAAAAATATCCTGTATACCACTTCATCATGAAGCTGTATAACTGGGAATACAAATTAAAAAATAATGACAATAATAATACTAATATGTATATGTCGCGGACAAGAACGAGCAAAGTTCTTCAGCATCTCACCATGTGATTTAGGTCCTTCAGACTTTTTCAGTAAATGCTTCTGGAGAGCATTAGCATGATTAAAAATCTTCAGCTTCACCCCCAGACAACCCCCCACTACAGCCCTCTTAACTCACCCCCCCCCCCCCCCCCCCCATTTTAAGCACGGGGGTGTTAAAAGTCCTCACCATCTCATTTAGGTCTGTCACACTTTATTTTTAGTAAATATGCTGGGAGCATAAGCATGGCAAAGTCTTCTGCTTCTGCTTCACCCCCCCCAGGACTCCCCAACTATGGCCCTCTTAATCCTTTATTTGCATCTCACATGCCTGGAAAAAAGTCCTCACCATGTAATTTAGGTCTTCAAACTTTTTCTCAGTAAATGCTTCTGAGGACCATATGCATGGATAAAAATCTTCTGCTTCTGAGGGGCTTTGGCCCCCAGACCACCACCCCCCCCCCCCACTCCTTTTTTTTTTTTTTTTTTTTTTGCTGCATGGTGCTTTGCTGTATCAAAGCAAAAAAAGCTCTGGTATCAGAACAGGATCATATTGGCAGATATTCAAATTCAGGTATTGGGATGGGATTGAAAGTGAAAAGATGTGGATTATGCATCCATAATTCTTACCATTGCATTCACAAACATTCATATTTGTATAAAAGACAGGTGTAATATCACATTGTCACATTTGTAGAAATGTACAGTTCATCTGCAAAGTATTCACAGCGCTTCACATTTTCTACATTTTGTGATGTTACAGCCTTATTCCAAAATGGAGTCAATTAATTTTTCCACTCAAAATTCTACTCAACCCATAATGCCACCTTGAGAAAAGTTTTATTGAAATTTTTGCAAATTTATTAAAAATAGAAAATTAAGAAATCTTATGTGCATAGGATCACACCCTTATCCACACCTTTACAGTGGATCCACAGCATGATGCTGCCAGCACCATGCTTCACTGTAGGGATGGTGCCTGGTTTCACACCAAAGAGTTCGATCTTTGTCTCATCAGACCAGAGAATTTGTTTCTCCTGTTCTGAGAGTCCTTCAGGTGCCTTTTGGCAAACTCCAGGTGGGCTGCATGTGCCTTTTACCAAGGAGGTGGATTCCGTCAAGACATTCTATGATACAGGCCTGATTGGTGGATTGCTGCAGAGATGGTTGTCCGTCTGGAAGGTTCTCCTCTCTCCACAGAGGAATGCTGGAGCTCTGACAGAGTGACTATCAGGTTCTTGGTCACCTCCCTGACTAAGGTCCTTCTCCCCCGATCGCTCAGTTTAGACGTGTGTCCAGCTCTAGGAAGAGTCCTGGTGGATCTGAACTTCTTCCATTTACAGATGATGGAGGCCACTGTGCTCACTGGGACCTTCAAAGCAGCAGAAATGCTTCTGTACCCTTCCACTGATTTGTGCTTCAAGACAACCCTGTCTCAGAGGTCTACAGATAATTCCTTGACTTCATGTTTAGTTTGTGCTCTGACGTGCACTGTCAACTGTGGGACCTTATACGGAGACAGGTGTGTGCTTTTCCAAATCATATCCAATCTACTGAATTTACCCGAGGTGGACTCCAATTAAGCTGTAGAAACATCTCAAGTATGATCAGTGGAAACAGGATGCACCTGAGCTCAATTTTCAGCTTCATAGCAAAGGCTGTGAATAATTATGTACATGTGATTTCGTAGTTGCTTTATTTTTTAAATAAATTTTAAAACATCTCAACAAAAAAAAAAAAAAAACTTTTTTTAAAAAGTAATTTTGGGGGTATTGTGTGTAGAATTGTTAGGAAATGCGTCAGACGTGTCAAAAATCCGTCTAAAAAGCATTATTTTCAATGAGATGCGCTGGTTTTTTAGATGCATCAGAAGCATCGCGTCAACGGCCGATCTAAAACGACGCTTCTGACGGGAGCACATTGCCGCTTGCCGGCAGGGTGATGCAGTCAAAGTTCAATCCAATCCAACTTTCGACACTCTGAGCTGTGACGTACCTTTGCGTTGTCCAATAGAAACGACGCGTCGGGCCAAAACACGGAAGACTAGTGGCAGAAAACACTGATCTATACAAAATGGATTGGTGTAGGAACCACTGATCTGTACAAAACATTAACGTGTGACAGGACTAGGGATGGGTATCGAGAACCGTTTCCTTTCGAGTATCGTTAAGAAATGATTCGATCCACCGACATCAATAAGCTTTGTACTTAACGATTCTGTTATCGGTCCTTCAGAGTGGCCGTTGTTTTGGGGGGTGTTTGTCAGGAAAATGATAATTTCTCTACATTGATTACAGACCCTGCAGCAGGTCCGTAATCAACTTTTCTGCAGCACGGCTTTGCCTTGAACCTTGAACCAGTCGAAGCAGTGGTTCGCAGATTGAAGCAATGCTTCGATCTATTGCTTCGTTTATTCTTTCTTTCTTTCGCTTAATTTCCCCCGCTTCCTAAAACCCTAAAGAGCATACGTCTGTGAGTATTATTTACCTTTTCTATGTTAAACCGACCTGTTATGGTCTTCTGATACAGTTGTTAGATGTATTTTATAAATTAAAACGGGAGCGATGCTAACGTGTTAGCATGTCTATGGCATTTTCAATGTTAAAATTTAGCATTAAGCAGTTGCAGCTGTCATCACATTTGGGTGCATTTGTTTTCAAATTGTAATATTTCTTAATTTTTTTGTTTATATATTAAAAAGAACCTGAACAGAAACACAACAGAAAATATAAAAGCAACTAACAATGAACAGAAATAAATAAATAAATACATACAGAATAAATAAGTGTTTCCTGTGAACACCTAGTGACTCTTACACCCTCCATTTCATCCATGTCTATTTAAGTTTAATGACAGTTTGTTTCGGTCAAACCATATTTTCATGTGTTAATTTCTTCAGTGATTTCTCCAGACCTATCTACCAAGCTAGAAAACTGCTGCATCCTAGTAAGAGCAGAATACTACTGGAATGAATTTGTATAAGGAAAGTTTTTTTTTTCTCACCTAAATGGATGTTGCACTCACTGCAGTTTATCGTCTGGAATAGTCCCAGATTGCATTTCAGAGCTTCTAGAATTGAAACATTTTCATACAGGTGGTGTTGGGGGGTAATTTTGGGTTTCAGCTTTTTTTGTTTTTCACCACTTTCATCCCTGAATATGTCAATCATGAGTCACGTTTGTGCGGATTTAAAGTTACTAACTGGGACTCCTGTCTTGTTGCGAAAAAGAAACGAGAATCGTCCTCCGTTCTGTTCACACAGCTCCAACGTTGTGGGGCTCTCTGCCAAGTCAAGTTAGAACGATAGAATCCAGTCTGAATTAATAACTTCAAAGCGAAACACCGTTTTATTTTTATTTATGTCCAGAGATCAAGGATACAGTGACCAATTTCATATTATTTACTTTAAGACTCAATGAAATACATAGAAAACCTGTAAAGCCTACTTTTAGTACAAAATTCACGAGGTATCGATAAGGGAATTGATAAGGAATCAGATCGATAAGCAGAATCGATAATGGCATCGATATCGATAAATCTTATCAATACCATCCCTAGACAGGACCTGCTCATTTATAGAGCGGTTTTCTGAAGAAAAATCATTGGAAATGTTTTTTTTGTTGTTATTTGTTACGTCAAAATTTCTGATTACTGTTAAAAAAAAAAAGTTTAGAACACTTGTAATTAAAATAGCTAAATAAATCAATAAATGGTTCTTTAGAAACCTTTCATCTGTAAATTAAAACCACCTGTTATTTCAGATTAGATAATTTCTTGTTTAACATAAGGAACCTTGGACATTTATTTTTAGACAAATAAAATAACATGGAAAGTTGTACATTTTTTTTTAAGTCTGGTAGATTATTTATATCTAATTTCAACCAGACAAACAGACACTAAATAACTACAAATGTTTATTATAAATGCAACAGGAAATATTTAACAATGACTGACACAAACCTCATGATGAATTTTTTTATATACTCATTTCAACTTGTAATTTCGTCAAAATATGTAATTAACTTTAATGTTATCAGGACAGTCATTTCTAAATATGAATTTGAGTGCAATAAGTGGAGAGCTTCTATTTGTGCAAATGTCTTTGACTTTGAATCGTGGACATTTTAATGATCCGTTCATTTATTGTTAAATCATAAAATGAAAGCTTTTTTAAAAAATATAAATAGTTGCTGTTTAAAGAGCCTTTTATTTAGAAGCAGGTGATGTTACGCTGGATTCTCGGGACCAGATGAAGGTCTCTTCTGCAGCTTTGAACTCGGGTGGTGTTGCTGAAGACACTTTTGTCCTATTTTGAAGAGCAGAGATGTTTCTTTCGACTGGACTTCGTGGTGCTCAGCTCATCAATGGAAGTTTGGTTGTTTGCACAGCAAATGTTCCTGATTGGGACAAATAAAATATTTCTTTAAATATAGAGAAACACTAAACAGTTTATATATAAAAAAGAAAAAAACACGGAAAAAAAACGATGGAAAAAACGCCCGAAAAATAAGTTATTTAAAGTTGAGCTTTTGTGGCGTCTGAAAAAAGCTGTAGCTTTATTTGGTAAAAATAAAAAACTGAACCATTTACAAATTAAAGCATTCACTCAGATCAACTGTGCTAAAAGGCTAAGCTAATGTTAGGTGATCAATAAACCTTCACAGCAGTTCAGTAAACATCACATTTTATTTTTACATTATTCTTACCTCGAAAAAGCTGCAGAACTAAACTCCGTTGGGCAAAGTGGAACTTCGCATATATCCAAAAAGTGGGAGATTTCGGACTGAGTGGGTTTGCTCCATCAACCCCCCCCCCCTCTCTCTACCAGGAATGATGCCTGAAGGCCGGCTTCTCTGTGCGGGTCGGCCCACTGTCGTGGTTTGATCGATATCCCACCAAGTCGTCAGTCCTCCCTCGGTCGGCGTCACTCCGAAAAGTAGCTGAAAAAAAAAAAACTTCTCCCAGCAGGGTGATGGGAGAATCGTTCTACTGCTGTTTTTTAAAGCTTTTTTGTGGTTCAGGCGACGCAAATTCAAGATGGCGATCGCTGAATTTTTTTCAGGCTGTGGAAACAGCCAGAGTGTGACGTAGCCGCAATCTCCGCCCCCTTGCCACTTCCAAAGTGACGCACGCGTCTGACGTCACAACGCATTGGAAATGCATCGGCCTGGCGTTGACGTGTTGGGAAGCGTTAAAGCGTTGCGCTGAAGTATTCAGTGTGAAAGGCCCTTAAGGCTGTAACATAACAAAATGTGGAAGAAGTGAATACTTTCTGGATGCACTGCAGAAACATGTAAAAAGAGGCAGCAACAGGAGGGGGACAGAGAACAGAATCATCTACCACAAGGAGAGAGCAGCAGTGGAGTGTTCTGCCTCTACAGAGAGCTGCTGTGTTTCCCGCTGTGAGAAGATGGCTTTGGTATGGTTGTACTTTGAGCGGTCAAGGATCTGAAAAGCCCCCTCTGAGCCACAAAGAGGCTTGGAGAAGACTTTAGTGCTCCACTTTTGACTCAGCCCCATTGACACAGACTTGACTCTCCACACACAGCAGATGCTCACAGCTAGGCATGCATATAAACACACAGAGCCTACATATTGCAGCTGACACATTACAGACTCACATGTGTAAAATGTAACACACACAAACAGACATCGGGCCTATAAGAGCAACACAATCTCACTTGGCCACAACCCTTCTATGCACCCTGCCTCTGGCAGCTCACACTCGAGTGAAAGACTGTGGAACGAACAGTGGCCTGATTACGCTGTTTATTAGATTAGAACACTGTGCCAGCAGGGGGGGCTGTTTCATAAAAGCAAAACACAGAGGAAATACAGGCTGAGACTGAGGAGCGCACAAAATACAGCAGGCCAGAAGTGTGGCAGCTGCAAGAATCACTGCTGTTGTCAGACAAACCGCTTTAAAAGAGAGAAGAAATGGGTCAACACAACATTTATTGGAAAAACATGAAAGCGTAATTGCACAGGCAACCCTAGACATTGTGAAGTTTGAGCGGTCAGGTTAAATGGAGAAGGCAATTAAATGATCAGTTTATCTGTGAATAAGGGAAAGAAGAGCACAGTTCAAACCATGATGGAAATCCATGTGGGTAGCACTTTAATGTTTTTTTTCTTTTGTGTGTGTGTGTTTCTATATTAAATGGACCCGTTTCTCGTGTCTTTGTATTAGAGCCAATTCAAGCAGCTTCTTGCAGCCCCATTAGAAATGACTCATAAAAATCTGTCAGCTGTTCAGAGGAATACTGAGTGCATAAACACATTATCATAATACAGCTCGGTAACATTCATTATGGACATGTGCTTACTCATGCGTGCGCACACGCACACACACACATCGCTGACTGTTTGATTATTTATTCATGCTTCACAGTGGACAAATGCAGAGAGAAACAACGAAAACAGAATGGGAGATTGTTTTGTGCTCCATTTATGTCTTTACTGCATGATGTGCTTCATTTCTGCAGAGGACAGTAAACTGACACTTCAAACTCAAGTCACACTTCAATATGTGAGAACCATTGCGGACATTCATCTGCCATATCGAACCTAAACCATCACCACCAAAAGTCAAACTCCAACACTTAACTGATCCTTCTGGGACCCTGAAGCCAAATGATAGCAACTTAAAATGTCCTTTGAAGTCCTCTCACTGGCCAAAATGTCCTGATAAAGATATAAATACAAGAACACGAGGACACTCACCACTTCCCCCACCATAGTTTCTATGTGCACATAGGAACATATGGCAGTGAAATCATGCAAAACTAATTTTCACTGATATTTGAAGCACAAAGCTAATCTGGGCTTGACATTGACAGAGCATTGGCTGTTTCATTTACAGTCAGGTACATAAGGAGTTGGACAGCGACACATTTTTTTTGTAATTTTGCCTCTGTACAGCACCACAATGGAGTTGAAATTAAGTAAGTATGATGTGATTGAAGTGTAGACTTTCAGCTATAATTTTGTGTTTCACAAAATATTGCATTAACTACTGAGAAATGAGAGTCATGTTTACACAATCTATTTTGGAAGGTCATAAATATTTGTCCAAAGTAGCAATTCTAAATATAAGAATTATTGTTAACACTGGGATAAAAATATTTTGCAGCCAATGACTGCCTGGAGTCTAGAACCCAAGTCCATCACCAAATGCAGAGTTTCCTCCCTTGAGATGTTTTACCAGGGGTTTACTGCAGCCTCCTTCAGCTGCCACTTGTTTGTATGTTTCTGCCTTCAGTTTTGTTTTCTGTAAGCAATGGTGGGCACAGCTAACCAAGTTAGCTTTGATAACCACTAATCCACTAAGTGAAAAGTTTTACAACATTAAACCCCTAAAAAATTAGCAGATGTTACAGCTAACCGCTAACTTTCAGCATTGACCTGACACACTGTCAGCAACTTTTAGCGCTGCAGAGGCTTCTGAGAAGATTCAATGTAGCACTTGTGTCTTTAAACACCTTGTTGCATGCTGTCCGCTCGCTCGCTGTTGCCCGTTAGAACAGCAATATATGTTTTTATGTATGTCCACATGAGGACAGCAAGCAGACACATGCACGTCACAGTGTACAGTTGTTAGGTCATGTCCGTCCAAACACGGTACGTGTTCCCCAGCCATGATGTCCACAACCAGAGATCTCAACAGCTGCAGCTTTCGGCAGACATGCCCCCTATCAGTTCAGTGCACACACCGACATGTCACTCTCTGTTATGTGATCATTATTTTTTAGTTATTTGTTATGTAATTGTGTATGTAGGTAGTGTAGTACTTATTAATATACCTGTCCTGGCTGTGATATCTGTTTGTACTGTGACACATACTGTGCACTGAGCAGTCATTTGTGTCTCTGGTCAGCAGCTGGGAGGCGCCTCCCCATGCTGTGTGCACTCAGACCTGGCTGTCCAGCCCCGGATGTGTTCATGTCTGTGCAGACGTAAGCATTTTATGCAAGTATGCCCCCCCTCACACACCACATGTGTAGGGGGAGCGGGGGGAGTGGGGTGGGGCGAGACACACGCGCACATGTGCAAGACACATGCACCACGTGTTTTGCTTTTTGCAATGCCACACTCATAGGGGCACTTAGATAAATTTTACATCCAGCTCAAAAGTGATCGCCTGTTGACTGTTTTTATACTAACAGCGTGAATGGCCACACATTTTCTAAGTGTCAGGCGAGCGTGTTAGATGTTCGTGTGTGTCACCTGGAATTTGGCTGACACCTGCCACAAGAGAGATGGAATGGGCAACCACAGGGCACTCTCTGTCTTTCAGCCATTGCTGTGCGTGAATAGTTGTACGTGTACGAGGCGTTGGAGGCAGTTCTGACTTTTCATGAATGGCATGCAATTCCCCCTTCATGCATTAGTCGACTTCAATCGCGCTATGTGTGAAGGGGCCCTAATGCATTGCAACAATGCATTATGGGAGTTCTGGGTTTGTTTGTTTTTTGTTATTCTTATTGTAGTACATGTTAGTTTAGGAGTGTTGTTAGTGTGATAGATTTGTTGTGTTTTTACGTTCAAGGAACGTAGTTAGTTTGGTGAAGAGTTATGTTGTGACCATGAGTGAAAACGACATTGCAATTTACCTCTTCTGCCACTGTCTGAGTTGCTGCATGTTGAAAGGACGTTTTTTTCCCTCACTGGCAGCTTGCCCGCCTTGTTCTGTTGAGGGACAGCTGAGTTCCTTATGGTACCCAACAGACAGGAATTAATGTTTGGTTTTAGGGTTTACAAACGTTTTTGACCATTCTGTCTTACTCACTATGCCAGCAAAGAAATGTTGGTGGACTGAAAGTTAGCACAACTAAATTTAGTGGCGGCTAATTAATCCACTGATGGTTTTCAAAATTATCTGAAAAGACAATCCGCTAACGAAAAAGTTAGTTTCACTAATTAGCGGTTAGCAGATTAGCGGAATTGTGCCCACCACTGTCTGTAAGTGAAAAGCATCGCACAATGACTCATTTTTCTACTGAAGAATATTCAAATTCTTTGGTTTACTTTGGCAGTTTGTTTTGGGTCATCATCCATCTGTCCTGTGAAGTTCTGTCAAAAAATGTAATATTGACCTGAAGGCCTTGTGTACTCCATTGCAGAAATCGGTGCCATCCCATACCTATTTGTGTGTAATGAATATGGCCACAGACATCTTTACAGAACCAAACGTTGGCTTGACGTTTCACTTTAACAAAGAACTGGACTGCCCAGACATTTCGAAGGCCAGAATGTCTTTCGCTGACTGACTATCACTATCACTTGGTACTACAACCCCTGGCAATAATTATGGAATCACCGGCCTCGAGGATGTTCATTCAGTTGTTTAATTTTGTAGAAAAAAAGCAGATCACAGACATGACACAAAACTAAAGTCATTTCAAATGGCAACTTTCTGGCTTTAAGAAACACTATAAGAAATCAGGAAAAAAAATTGTGGCAGTCAGTAACGGTTACTTTTTTAGACCAAGCAGAGGGAAAGAAATATGGACTCACTCAATTCTGAGGAATAAATTATGGAATCAATCAGTCAATGTAAATTTTCATCCCCAAAACTAACACCTGCATCAAATCAGATCTGCTCATTAGTCTGCATCTAAAAAGGAATGATCACACCTTGGAGAGCTGTTGCACCAAGTGGACTGACATGAATCATGGCTCCAACACGAGAGATGTCAACTGAAACAAAGGAGAGGATTATCAAACTCTTAGAAGAGGGTAAATCATCACGCAATGTTGCAAAAGATGTTGGTTGTTCACAGTCAGCTGTGTCTAAACTCTGGACCAAATACAAACAACATGGGAAGGTTGTTAAAGGCAAACATACTGGTAGACCAAGGAAGACATCAAAGCGTCAAGACAGAAAACTTAAAGCAATATGTCTCAAAAATCGAAAATGCACAACAAAACAAATGAGGAACGAATGGGAGGAAACTGGAGTCAACGTCTGTGACCGAACTGTAAGAAACCGCCTAAAGGAAATGGGATTTACATACAGAAAAGCTAAACAAAAGCCATCATTAACACCTAAACAGAAAAAAACAAGGTTACAATGGGCTAAGGAAAAGCAATCGTGGACTGTGGATGACTGGATGAAAGTCATATTCAGTGATGAATCTCGAATCTGCATTGGGCAAGGTGGTGATGCTGGAACATTTGTTTGGTGCTGTTCCAATGAGATTTATAAAGATGACTGCCTGAAGAGAACATGTAAATTTCCACAGTCATTGATGATATGGGGCTGCATGTCAGTAAGGCACTGGGGAGATGGCTGTCATTACATCATCAATAAATGCACAAGTTTACGTTGATATTTTGGACACTTTTCTTATCCCATCAATTGAAAGGATGTTTGGGGATGATGAAATAATTTTTCAAGATGATAATGCATCTTGCCATAGAGCAAAAACTGTGAAAACATTCCTTGCAAAAAGACACATAGGGACACAATGTCATGGCCTGCAAATAGTCCGGATCTTAATCCAATTGAAAATCTTTGGTGGAAGTTAAAGAAAATGGTCCATGACAAGGCTCCAACCTGCAAAGCTGATCTGGCAACAGCAATCAGAGAAAGTTGGAGCCAGATTGATGAAGAGTACTGTTTGTCACTCATTAAGTCCATGCCTCAGAGACTGCAAGCTGTTATAAAAGCCAGAGGTAGTGCAACAAAATAGTAGTGATGTGTTGGAGCGTTCTTTTGTTAGAATTGTGGGAGTTTGGAAGCTGATTCTTTCTGCACAATATGACGCCTTTAATAATTCTTATGAGATTTCATATTTAATTGTCCATGAACATTAACATCTGGATGAAAACAATCAAACGTTTTAATGCGTTTTCAGTGACGACGTTAATTAACGGTCATTAAAACCGAATTAACATTTTCTGTATGAACGTCAGTAAACGCACAAACTCCCACATTTGATTTTTACAATAGTTTCAAAGCAAGTTACTTCAGTATAAAAACTTTGACATCTAACATTTATTGCTCTCAGAAACGTCTTCATTTACAGACCAAGTCACTGACGTCTAAACAAATGGAGCAAAGTGTGACAGGTGCTGTAATTAATTAATCTAAATTAACGCTTTATTTTGACAACCACAATTTTAATACTTAACAGCGACAGCCTGCAGTTATTACTTATTTATGAGCTAACGATTAGCTTACCATCATGCTTTGTCTCTTCGTCTCTAGCAGCTCATATCTTCTCGTCTTCATATTGTTGTATGAATTCCCAAAGTCTTCTGTACTTTTCAAGCGTGTTTCGTCGCCAGCAACTTTCTCTTAAAAATCACGGAGCAGCAAACACACGGAATCCGCCATTGTTTATGTTTGTGTCGCGTATAAATCAAATCAAATCAAATCAATTTTATTTATATAGCGCCAAATCACAACAAACAGTTGCCCCAAGGGTCTTTATATTGTAAGGCAAGGCCATACATAATTACGGAAAAACCCCAACGGTCAAAACGACCCCCTGTGAGCAAGCACTTGGCGACAGTGGGAAGGAAAAACTCCCTTTTAACAGGAAAACCTCCAGCAGAACCAGGCTCAGGGAGGGGCAGTCTTCTGCTGGGACTGGTTGGGGCTGAGGGAGAGAACCAGGAAAAAGACATGCTGTGGAAGAGAGCAGATCAGTCACTAATGATTAAATGCAGAGTGGTGCATACAGAGCAAAAGAGAAAGAAACACTCAGTGCATCATGGGAACCCCCAGCAGTCTAAGTCTATAGCAGCATAACTAAGGGATGGTTCAGGGTCAACTGATCCAGCCCTAACTATAAGCTTTAGCAAAAAGGAAAGTTTTAAGCTTAATCTTAAAGTAGAGAGGTGTCTGTCTCCCTAATCCGAATTGGGAGCTGGTTCCAGAGGAGAGGAGCCTGAAAGCTGAAGGCTCTGCCTCCCATTCTACTCTTAAAAACCCTAGGAACTACAAGTAAGCCTGCAGTCTGAGAGCGAAGCACTCTATTGGGGTGATATGGTACTATGAGGTCCCTACAATAAGATGGGACCTGATTATTCAAAACCATATAAGTAAGAGAAGAATTTTAAATTCTATTCTAGAATTAACAGGAAGCCAATGAAGAGAGGCCAATATGGGTGAGATATGCTCTCTCCTTCTAGTCCCCGTCAGTACTCTAGCTGCAGCATTTTGAATTAACTGAAGGCTTTTCAGGGAACTTTTAGGACAACCTGATAATAATGAATTACAAGTCCAGCCTAGAGGAAATAATGCATGAATTAGTTTTCAGCATCACTCTGAGACAAGACCTTTCTAATTTAGAGATATTGCGCAAATGCAAAAAAGCAGTCCTACATATTTGTTTAATATGCTCATTGAATGACTATCCTGATCAAAATGACTCCAAGATTTCTCACAGTATTACTAGAGGTCAGGGTAATGCCATCCAGTAAGGATCTGGTTAGACACCGTGTTTCTAAGATTTGTGGAGCCAAGTACAATAACTTCAGTTTTATCTGAGTTTAAAAGCAGGAAATTAGAGGTCATCCATGTCTTTATGTCTGTAGACAATCCTGCAGTTTAGCTAATTGGTGTTGTCCTCTGGCTCATGGATAGATAAAGCTGGGTATCATCTGCGTAACAATGAAAATTTAAGCAATGCTTTCTAATAATACTGCCTAAGGAAACATGTATAAAGTGAATAAAATTGGTCCTAGCACAGAACCTTGTGGAACTCCATAATTAAACCTTGTCTGTGAAGAAGATTCCCCATTTACATGAACAAATTGTAATCTATTAGATAAATATGATTCAAACCACCGCAGCGCAGTGCCTTTAATACCTATGGCATGCTCTAATCTCTGTAATAAAATTTTATGGTCAACAGTATCAAAAGCAGCACTGAGGTCTAACAGAACAAGCACAGAAGAGTCCACTGTCTGAGGCCACAAGAAGATCATTTGTAACCTTCACTAATGCTGTTTCTGTACTATGATGAATTCTAAAACCTGACTGAAACTCTTCAAATAGACCATTCCTCTGCAGATGATCAGTTAGCTGTTTACAACTACCCTTTCAAGAATTTTTGAGAGAAAAGGAAGTTGGAGATTGGCCTATAATTAGCTAAGATAGCTGGGTCAAGTGATGGCTTTTTTAGTAATGGTTTAATTACTGCCACCTTAAAAGCCTGTGGTACTAGCCAAGTAATAAAGATAGATTGATCATATTTAAGATCGAAGCATTATTAATGGTAGGCTTCCTTGAGCAGCCTGGTAGGATGGGGTCTAATAGACATGTTGATGGTTTGGAGGAAGTAACTAAGAAATAACTCAGACAGAACATCAGAGAGAAAGAGTCTAACCAAATACCGGCATCACTGAAAGCAGCCAAAGATAACGATACGTCTTTGGGATGGTTATGAGTAATTTTTTTCTCTAATAGTTAAAATTTTATTAGCAAAGAAAGTCATGAAGTCATTACTAGTTAAAGTTAAAGGAATACTCGCTCAATAGAGCTCTGACTCTGTCAGCCTGGCTACAGTGCTGAAAAGAACCTGGGGTTGTTCTTATTTTCTTCAATTAGTGATGAGTAGTAAGATGTCCTAGCTTACGGAGGGCTTTTTTATAGAACAACAGACTCTTTTTCCAGGCTAAGTGAAGATCTTCTAAATAGTGAGACGCCACTTCCTCTCCAACTTATGGGTTATTTGCTTTAAGCTGCGAGTTTGTGAGTTATACCACAGAGTCAGCACTTCTGATTTAAGGCTCTCTTTTTCAGAGGAGCTACAGCATCCAAGTTGTCTTCAATGAGGATGTAAAACTATTGACGAGATACTCTATCTCACTTACAGAGTTTAGGTAGCTACTCTGCCCTGTGTTGGTATATGGCATTAGAGAACATAAAGAAGGAATCATATCCTTAAACGTAGTTACAGAGCTTTCTGAAAGACTTCTAGTGTAATGAAACTTATTCCCCACTGCTGGGTAGTCCATCAGAGTAAATGTAAATGTTATTAAGAAATCATCAGACAGAAGGGAGTTTTCAGGAATACTGTTAAGTCTTCGATTTCCATACTATAAGTCAGAACAAGATCTAAGATATGATTAAAGTGGTGGGTGGACTCATTTACATTTTGAGCAAAGCCAATTGAGTCTAATAATAGATTAAATGCAGTGTTGAGGCTGTCATTCTCAGCATCTGTGTGGATATTAAAATCGCCCACTATAATGATCTTATCTGAGCCAAGCACTAAGTCAGACAAAAGGTCTGAAAATTCACAGAGAACTCACAGTAACGTAATCCTCTGCCTCGGCCGTGCTACGAGCGTTCTGGCAGTTAGTTAGTGTGACTCGGGGTGTTGACTCATTTAAACTAACATATTCATCCTGCTGTAACCAGGTTTCGTAAGGCAGAATAAATCAATATGTTGATCATTATTAATCATTACTAACAGGGACTTAGAAGAGAGAGATCTAATGTTTAATAGACCACATTTAACTGTTTTAGTCTGTGGTGCAGTTGAAGGTGCTATATTATTTTTTCTTTTTGAATTTTTATGCTTAAATAGATTTCTACTGGTTGTGGTGGTCTGGGAGCAGGCACCGTCTCTCGGGGATGGGGTAATGAGGGGATGGCAGGGGGAGAGAAGCTGCAGAGAGGTGTGTAAGACTACAACTCTGCTTCCTGGTCCCAACCCTGGATAGTCACGGTTTGGAGGGTTTAGAAAATTGGCCAGATTTCTAGAAATGAGAGCTGCTCCATCCAAAGTGGGATGGATGCCGTCTCTCCTAACAACACCAGGTTTTCCCCAGAAGCTTTGCCAATTATCTATGAAGCCCACCTCATTTTTTGGACACCACTCAGACAGCCAGCAATTCAGGGAGAACATGCGGCTAAACATGTCACTCCCGGTCCGATTGGGGAGGGGCCCAGAGAAAACTACAGAGTCCGACATTGTTTTTGCAAAGTTACACACCGATTCAATGTTAATTTTAGTGACCTCCGATTGGCGTAACCGGGTGTCATTACTGCCGACGTGAATTACAATACAATTCCTTCAATGTCCCCTGCTCTGCCCCCGGAAGACAATTGACTATGGTTGCTGGGCGCTAACTTCACATTTCTCAAAACAGAGTCGCCAATAACTTTTGATCCTCGGTGGGTGTGTCGCCGAGTGGGAAAAAAACGGTTAGAAATGTGAACGGGTTGGCGGTGTACACGGGGCTTCTGTTTAGGGCTACGCTTCCTCCTCACAGTCACCCAGTCGGCCTGCTTTCCCAGCTGCTCGGGATCTGCCAGAGGGGAACTAACGGTGGTTAAGCTACCTTGGTCCGCACTGACTACAGGGGCCTGGCTAGCTGTAGGATTTTCCAAGGTGCGGAGCCGAGTCTCCAATTTGCCCAGCCTGGCCTCCAAGCTACGAATAAGCTACACTTATTACAAGTACCATTACTGCTAAAGGAGGCCGAGGAATAACTAAACATTTCACACCCAGAGCAGAAAAGTGCGGGAGAGAGACAGGAGAAGCCGCCATGCTAACCGGCTAAGAGCTAGTAGCTGCGCTAAGCTAGCGGATTCCTAAAAACACACAAAGTGAATAATGTGTAAATAATTTAGAGGTGATTCAGCAGAGGGAGTGCTTTAGTTAAGGCACGTGAAGATTACACTGTGAAACAAATCGTTATCTAGTTATCTAGATCAATCTAACTGCGCAGATTAAACAGCTAACAGATACAGCAAACACCGCTGTGCTCCGAAACAGGAAGTGATACAATACCGCAGTGAGAGCCAACCACCAGTAGAGGAAGCAAGAGCTTTGATGTGTGAAGATTTTTTTCATATATTTATCATCATATACGTCATTTGGGCGCTCTTCGCCTGCAACTCCCAATGGCGCCACCCCGCGGTCAGGGACATGCGCAGTGGCTGTGGACTCAGGGGGATCTACTGGGGTGGCATGGGGTGGCAACTGCCACCCTAAAAATAGCTCTGGCCACCCAGTTGCCACCCCAATCAGAAGTGGGTGACATTTTTTTTCAAAAAAGGGACCTCGCGAATGACTTTAACCGGCGCAAACTGTGCTCTCTGAGCGCCCTTGAATGCAGCACAAGCTGCGCTTCGCGCTTTCCCTGCCCCCCCCCCCCCCCACACACCACACCCACCCCCTGTTGTGACGGCGAACTTTCCCTAAAAGACCGACGAACGCACAGCCACACACGGCCAGGAAAACTTTGCGGAGAAAGAAATATAAAATTGATATTCACCAAGTATAAATTAATAAAACAATGAGGAATAACTTTCAGTGGTATTTTTATTGGGCGGAACCTCTTGTTTCCCTCGTCGTTTCAGGTGAACTGAAAACAAGGACGGACGTCAACACTGGTCACATCAGCCGGCAAAACTTTCTTTGTAGCTAGACTTCAGCTTTACTTGTGTCTCTCATAGATATTAGGGATTCGTCACGTGACAGTGGAGCACTTTTTTATTGCTGAGGGGAGAAAACACTTTGTTGTGGATTTAGAGGAACATTGGAACAAGAGAAGAGGGTGTGAGGAGAGGACAGAAGGATGGACAGAGGACAGACACCCTTGAGGTGTGTTTCTGTGAGTCTTCAGCTCAGGTAAGACTCATACAGCTTCTCTGCTGTCATTTGATTAAATATGTTGTTTTCTACTATAGTGGTGCAGCTTAGCTAAAGGGCAATTCTATGGTAACGGAATTACAACAGCAGCAAAATCTGGACATACTGCATCTAACGACTACAGATTAGGTCATATTGTAATTCCGTTACCGTAGAATTGCCCTAAAATTTCCATAACAATCATTCAGTTTGTGATAAAAGCATGAAATTGGCACAAATATTCTAAATTAACTAATATTTTTTTCAGATATGGAGGCATCCTGGAGCTGACCTCTAATGAGCTACAGGGGTCAATAAAGAATTACACAGGGTCAAACTTTAACAATGCTCCAATATATTGAAAAGTATACCACATTATTTATCTGATTACACAGCTTCCAAAAGGTATAGTTTGGACTATCCATGACTGAATGTTCTGGAGTTATGGGGTAAAAACAGCAAATATGGTGACAAAGGTCAGTTTCAGTTTGTACAGGGGTCAAATGTTAAACTTGCTCCAATTTTGGTAAAAAATTATGCAAATTCTTGGTTTAGTTAATAGTATTTTAAAAAGGAAGAGTTTGCACCATCTGTCACTAAGTTATCATGTTACGAGGTAACATATGTCACATGTCATAGAATCCAATGGACGTCCACCTTGTTTGACCTTTACTTTGGGGACCAAGCATTCGACATAGTCAAAACTATTCCATTTATTAATCCTATTCACTCAACCAATAATTTGCATCACTTTTTACCAAAACTGAAGTAACTTTAACTTTTCACCCTTGTACAAACTGAAACTGACCTTTGTCACCATTTTTGCTGTTTTTACCCCATAACTCCAGAACATTCAGTCATAGATAGCCCAACTATACATTTTTGGAATCCTTATGATCACACAAATAGTGTGGTATTTTTCAACATGATTGGAGAATTTTTATATTTTGACCCCTGTGTAATTCTTTATTGACCCCTGTAGCTCATTAGAGGTCACCTCCAGGATGTCTCCATATCTGAAAATAAATATTTTAGTTTTCATGTTGTTTTGGTTATCTGCTGCACTACTACAGCAATGTTCATTTTGTGATCATGAAAACACAATTTACAGATCTATGACGCCCATTGGAGCGCTTGAAATTACCATTCCACTCACGCATTTTTTACACACATTTTTATAGTTTTTTCTATATTGGTCTGCAAAAATGTTGTTTTAACGTTACATGAAAATTGGTCCGTGGCGCAAAAAGCTTGCGGGCCGCTGTTAGGCTATATGAAACTTGGACTCGTGACGCTATAATCCAGATTCCTGACCTATAATAGCATAATACATAAACATTACATTGCCCCCACCCCTAATAGTGGCTGTCCCTGCTTGCCACCCCATGAATTTATCTCTAGATCCGCCCCTGTCTGGACTACAAATTTCCACTGTCGCAACGGTGGCTGCTGCCGTATTCCAATCCAGCGGAAGTGAGCAAATTTGCACAGTCGACGCGGTGAATGATAAAACTGAAGTCAGTAAAGCGGACCTGCTAAAATTGAGGCAGTGAATGAAAACATTCAACATTAAATCGAGTACAGCAAATGATACAACTGAAGTGGGTAAAGTAGCGGTACTAAAATCGAGGCAGTGAATTAAATTAGCCAATGTTATATTTTTAAGACATAATTTATAAGATTAATATTACCATAATGTGATTTTAATGGCATCCAAATTTAACGATTCTAATTTTCCAAGGGGCAGTATTAATCAGATGTTTTTTACGTCACTCATTTTCATGTTTAGTACTTCACACCTTCCATTTTTATCAGGTCCAGTTTTACCCTTTTGATTTTTTAACCACATTCAATATTTACTGCTTTCACTTTTAACCACGTTAATTGTTTTACTGCTTTCATTTTCACCACATTCAAAGTTTTACTGCTTTCATTTTTACCACAATCTATGTTTTACTGCGTTCATATTTACCACATTCAATATTTCAATTAATTTTGATCACTTTGACCCTTCATAATCTTCAACCGCTTACTCCAATTAATGGTCACCCTCCACCTATTCTCGATATATGTGATCAGTAAATCCCCTCAATGTCTGAGTGTGAAAGCTGGCCAATGCTTTGCCAAAATAGAAAATTACACATGTATCAGGGTTCCTGGACCTCAGCTTGGCTGGTTTGTTGGTTTGGCTTCCTAAGCTGAAGTAAGAAACTACACACTCAGTTGTGTTGTACTGTAAAAGGAAGATGCACCAGAGTTACAATACAAATTACATGACCATTTTTGCAATTAGAAACATAATTAATTGGGTTTAACACAGTAATGCAATCTGAACACTTCTGGATTACTTCAAAATCAATTTCTAAAACAATGAGGCACATAATATGAAAACAAATGGACACAACCACAAATATTCTTTTGTTTCTTTCCCCATTGTTATCTCAAATTATGAATGAAATTGTGAATTAAAAATAAAATATCTTAGAATATATCTCTTTCAATTATCTGAAAATGTCTGTTTTTCTCCTTCAAAACTAATCCCACAATTGCACTCAACATGTAAATTCAAAATGTTTAAACTCAAAATAATATTGTCAAGAATCAAAAGCTGTTTTCCAAGTTTCAGAGATCAATCCTGTTGCTTGAGTCCTCAGCCTTGTGTCCAGTTTCTTCCTTCACTTTCAAGCATTGCAATTAGTCTTAAAAAAAAGACAAATTATTGTTTGAAGATTGACCTCCAGTGGCTACATGGGATGAGTTGGTTTTATTTCACTTCTAGTTGAGGAATTAATAGTATTGGTTCATTGGATAAGGTTCCATAACTTTAAAATTAGCATATTTTAATGATGATAATAAAATCAAATAATCTTTAGGGATAGGTATCGATAAGATTTTATTGATATCGATACCATTATCGATTCCGCTTATCAATCCGATTCCTTATCAATTCCCTTATCAATACCTCTTGTGATTTTTTTTTGTGTACTGAAAGTAGGCTTTACAGGTTTTCTATGTCAGCGGGTCAAAGAGCTTTTTCTTATCGTGCACCCGCTCTGTGAAACGGTCTTCCTGCGACCGTGAGGCAGTCAGAGTCTGTGGACATTTTTAAGTCAAGACTTAAAGCCTATTTTTATTCTCTTTCTTATGAATAGTTCTTTTTATTTTTTATCAGTTTTATTCTTTTACGTCTGTTTTTAATTATGTATTTGAAATTTTTAATTTTTATTTATTTATTTTAATTTTTTATGTTGAACTGTTCTATGTGAGGTGCCTTGAGACAGCTTTTGTTGTGATTTGACACTTTATAAGCCGATTAAATTGAAATTGAACAACAATTTATTGAGTCTTAAAGTAAATAAATAAGAAATTGGTCACTGGATCCTTAAACTCTGGACATAATAAACTCTACATGGTGGATCCTTGATCTCTGGACATGAATAGAAATAAACAAAATCTGTAGTTTTTGTCAAAAGCATTTCCTTTCAGACATTAATGGCATGACTATCTTGCCACACCTCTGGCTGGCTCTTGCAGCTGGCTGTGCTGCATGTCAGGATGTAATTTATAAAGAATGCAGGTTGTCTCATTTTGGGAGGAAAAAAGTTTTAGTCAATTTTAGTTTCTTGTCTGTATTACAACATTTGTAAGAGGTGTCATTTTATTTAAAGCAGCAATTCGTTTTGAAGTTATTAATTCCGACCGGACTCCGTCTCAGCAGAGAGCGGCGCAGCGTTTGGAGCTGTGCCAACAGAACAGAGGACAATTCTTGTTTCTTGACTGCAACAAGACAAGAGTCCCAGTTAGTGACTTTAATCCACACAAAAGTGACTCACGGTATTTTAATGGCTTTGAGAGGGTTAAGAAGCGGACTTGCTCTTTCTGAAGAGCAACGAATCAAAGAACCAAAGAGCTAGTCAATCGAAGCATTGCTTCATTGGTTCACGCTTCAAAGTGGTGTCGCGCTGCAGAAACGGTTGATTACAGAGCCGCTACAGGGTCTGTAATCAATGTACAGGAATGATCATTTTCCCAACAAACACCCTCAAAAACAATGGCTGCTCTGAAGGACCGATAAGGGAATCGTTAAGCAAAAAGGCTGTTGATATCGGTGGATCGAATCATTTCTTAACGATACTCGAAAAGAACCGGTTCTCGATACCCAACCCTAATAATCCTTAACAATGTAACTTAAATGTTACACATTTTTTTCAATGAAATAGGTAATTACAGTTAAAATCTGATTTATTAAACCCAATTACATATCATTTGTTACTACCCAACCGTGGATGGCACATAACTAGTGTAATGTGAGCCTGTTAAAAGGGTGAATAGGAACAATACACACTGAGAAAGACAGAGACTGAGAACAGGACTGTAAAACTCCAGTGAATGGCAGAGAGGACCAAAACACACCTGTTCAAAGAACTCATCCATGAAGCCTTTCTCCATACCCACGGCGACTTCATCTTCCTCTTCTGCCGTCTCCTTTCCCTGCACACATAGTTCACAGGGAGATATTTTTTTATTTGGATAATTTGGGAGAGTGCACACTGATAAAATTTGCTTGAAATGTGTCAGAATTTGTTGATTTTTTTCATTCATACTTCTGGGTCAGATGATGCATCATGAACCAAAAAGAATATAAAGGAAAACAGTTTCAATATATCACAAGTCAGGTGCAGAATAAAACATGCAACCTTGGGCCACTGTGAGAGAAAAAGCAAACGCTGTTTGCAAACATGTTGTAATTCTATCAGTAATGTATCAATATACAGTGCATCCAGGAAAATACTCACAGTGTTTCACTTTTTTATGTTACAGCCTTATACCAAAATGGATGAAATTCATTTTTTCCCCTCAAACTTCTACACACAATACAAAAGAGTGATGGATAGGCCATTATTTAAGACTTTGGGGTAAAGTAACCCTGACTACTATAAATCTCTGCCTATCACACATATAACAGCATGTACAGTGACCGTAAGTTCATGTGACCGTAGGTTCAGAAATATCTGGACACTGACGGAGTTCTTCTCAGTTTAGTGTTTTACCACAGATTATTGGAGTAAATAATGAACCTGTGCCGTATACTGTCAGCTTTATGTTGTGGCCAGTTTTATCCAAATGAGTTAAACCCTCTGGGGTCCGAGGGCATTTTTTGGACAGTTCACTCGCCTGGCATAAATGTTTTATTATTGCTATTAACAGCTCTCCCTGCATCCCAAAATCAAGTTTTATGTCTCTTTTTTTCAGGACAACCTGTGCTTTCAGAATATATGTTTTTGTTGTGTTTTATAAGTGTAATAAAGGGTTACAATCAAAATAGGCAAGGAAAAAATAAAGCGAAAATAATTTTCCACACACATTTATTCAAACACACAGCAAACTATAATAAACAACTCTTTTGACACTTCATAAAGGTAATTTGAGGTCTTGTGTGAATGACTGTACAGCAAAAAGGTTCAAACAATAAACACAAATGCACATTTTGAACAATATATACAAAATGGTCTGTGCGTTTTGTTGTCCATTGATATGGTAAAGCATGCTTTATGCAGAGAAAGCAACAGAGTTATCCAGTAACATTCACATGCAAACTAGTGGAGCAATCCTGATAGATGCACACTCTTTGTTTAAGCACGTGAGATTTTCATCAGAGGCTCTCCGTCTGCTCCTGCTTTCACTGATCGCTGTGCGTAATGGCGCAGGGCACACTGAGTATGCACTGATAGTATGTACTCATTGGAGTACCCAGGGAGCTATTCAAACAGGCCAACTAGTACACATCACTCCTGAAAACGATCTTTGGCTTTTCATGTGAGGTAAATTTGCCCTACGATTGGGTTTTGGAAAACCATGTGACGGTGAACCAATTCCGACTGGACACTCACATTGCGCACGTCATCACACAGCTTCTATGAGGAGTACAAGATGGCCAATGGCTGGCTCGAAGTCTGCGGAGTTAACTTTTCAGCAAAAAAAGTAAGTTTCTATCTCATATCATTAAAAAGTTATTTAGAATTTAGTAAAGCTTGGTCTTAGCTATCGTATACGACGGCGTCGGCCCCAGAGGGTTAAAAGCAGTAACAATTAAGGTGGTGCTGTATTTAAGGAACCAAAAGTACTTGGGCAGTTGACTGTGCAGCTTTTCTGTGGACAGTTGACTGATATTACTGCCGTTGAGTAGGTTATATTTTTGTGTGTTTGTCAGTCAGGTATGTCAAGAGGATATGAATGGAGTTCAATGAAATTTGCGAGACAATTAGGCTTTGGGTGAAGGAAGAGTTTATCCAGATCCAGATCAAGAGGTGGATTTAGCTTTTGTTTTTTTAATCTTTGAACTTTGATAATGGACCCTTCATCCAAATTCCTTTGATCCTGGAATCAAGATTATCTATATCATTTACAGCATCAAAGCCCAACAGAGAAATAGCAACAAAAACATTGCCTCCACCAAGGAGTCAAAGCAGCAAATAGGATCAACGTACAGCAATAAGGATCAAAGCTCAGCAATCATAATCTAAGGACTTGATCAAAAATGAATATTCAACAACAGCAATCAGGATCAAAGGTTGGCAATGAGAATTTAGGGCCCCTTCACACTAGTGTGAATATGTACAGTTCAGGACGACTCACGGTAAAACAGCTCGTATGAGCGAACCACGAAGAATTGCACCGACGGGCAGGCATGCATGATCCTGGTACGATGGTTTGTGCAAGCGACGGTTTCTTTCGAGCAGGAACACAGCTGCTCGCACTGTGTTCCACGGGACAAAGTGCACCACATCGCACTGCTGATGTGGAGGAAAATAAAATAAGAGCCAGCTGTATAATTAGTGAATATCACTGGGTTGATATAAATAACATAAAAGGGGATGCAATAGAGAACCCCGCGGTTAAATAACCCTGGTTAAATAAAGAAAAATGCCATGGTATTGGAACCCACACTCTCTGATTAGCAGATGGAAACTTTACAACTGTGCTACAATCACTGTCTTGTAACAGGAGTGTGAAATGGCTAAAATCAACAAGCAGATAAACACATTTTCTAAAAAAAAAAAAAAAGCTGCTGTGATAACTGACCAAACGGTGTTTGGTACGGCGTATTTCTGCTGATATGTGACTGAAATTGGCGTATTTGTTGGGGAGAGTGTAGTGACACGGACCCACAACAGGGGGCGCAAATGAATGGTCAATAGATGAGCCAAAAGGTAACAATTTAATGTTGTGAATGTGCACAACGACTATACAGACAATCTCAGAATATGATAGCAGTCAATACACAAAGGTGACGTGTGGGCAGGCTCGAGGATAGAAGACGTCTGTCCTGAGAAGAGCCGGAACCACACGATTTCCGCCGCCACCGAACCTGGTGAATACTGGAGCCGCCAAGTCCCGAATTCCCAGGTGATCACCGTCCCCGACTGTCGGATCTGGTACTGCTGGTGAGGAGCACAAACAGTGAGATGTGGGTGTGTGCACACCCAGTAACAAAAACAGTCAGAAGGTGGAAACTCACCTCCACCTCTAATCACACACTCGTGCAGCTCCTGTTAACCACATATCTGGTTGGAGTGTGAAGTGAAGCCGTCGCTGATCACACCAAACGCCAATCCCACAGATAAAGAAACACTTACAGGAAAACAGCTGCAAAGAAGTTCAGACTATTAGTCAGTGTTTTCAGTTTAGCAGAGAATTACCTTCACAGGTAGATGATATCTCGGCAATGAGGTGGAGATGACGCCCGGGTTTTATGGAGTAGTATGATGAAGCGTAGATGGGTGATAGCTGTCATGAGATAATGAGTGACAGCTGTCACCCCCGGCTGTGTCCGTGGCGGCAGCGCCCTCTCGTGCCTAAAGCCCGCACTTCAGGCAGGGCGCCCTCTGGTGGTGGGCCAGCAGTACCTCCTCTTCTGGCGCCCCACACAACAGTATCTGTCATACTGTTGGCTTGTCCTGGTCCTGCGGCGCGTTGCTCACAGCTCTCACAGCCCGACATGCGTGTCCTGTCAGACATGACATTCAGATTGCCTGCTACATGTCCAAATGGACTGATGGCCTGTTTCTCCTCCCATCACAAAAGTGATATATGTTTTTATGTATTTCCACACAAGCACACACACGCGTGTCCGTCAAAACACGGGATGTGTGCTGCAGCTGTGATGTCCAGAACCGGAGACAGCTGTGGGCAGCCAGCCACGCCCCCTGTCCTGTCTGAGCACAGAACAACATGTCACTCTGTGATCAGAGGAGAGATGCCTCACCTGAGGGGTGGTGAACCACATGCACAGATGCGTTGGGGGGGGGGTGAAGCACATGCACACGTGTTGTGGGGGAGCCGACACTCTGGCATGCCACATGTACACTTGGCAAATTGATAGTCGTGGGGCACTTAAACAAATTTCACATCCACCTCGATAGTGATTGTCTGCAGACTGTTTCGTGATGATAGTAACAAAGGGCCACACATTTTTAAAAGTTCCATGTGAACGATGCCATGTGAACGGTGCCTCTGTGTGGGAGGTGCGTTTCGGCGGCTGCCGGCCATTTCCCTGGTGGTTTGTCGTGCTGCCCCGGTGGCTCTTGTGGCTGCCTTCCTGGCCCCTGTGCCCTCTAACGCGCCATTTTTCTCCAGGTTCCCCCGGGGCCCTGCATCCTGCAAGCGGTTATGGCTTCTGACGTGCCAGAGTGGTCCACGACATATGGTAAAGTTCTGTACTTTGTCTGGCCCACAAACCTGGTCTGGCGGCAAGTCGTGATTGTGTTGTTGGCCGTACCCTAATTCGGTTTTCGGTGCTCTCAAAGGAGTCAAGACCTCTGGTGTCCTAGATTAGGGTATACATGCTCACTACTAGACAACAGATTGTTGTTGTCACTACTTTCAATTGTGGTTGTTATCTGGTAAGTTGTATGGTTGGGGCCGTTCTCTTGGTGTCTCACTTTCTCATCACTTCAAAGTTATTGTCTTCACACACTATCTTTCACTTCTTGTCTGTGTTTGTGTGTTTTGGTGTCGGCCCTTCATGATAGAAGTTGTTGGTTGGCCTTGAGTAGGATGCTGTAGGCTGATCAGGAAGGGCGGATGAGGGTCACACCCGCACACCAGGTTCACTCACGCACTACATACCTTCTGTCTTGCAAGAATAAATTGCATATATGTGTATTAATGTACATAAATGGTTCTGCCAGTGTGGCATTTACCATTACTGTATATGCAGACAGGGAAAAAAACATATTCATGTGTCACCTGGAATTTGGCCGACACCTGCTGTGAGAGGGTTCGATGGGCTTGCATAGAGCACACTCTGTCTTTCAGCCGCTGGTGTGCGCAAACAGCTGTTGCAACAAGTGTACGAGGTGTTAGAAGCAGCTACGATTCTACACGTTTTGTATACGATTCCTGCTTCATGTGCACTTTATGCACAAATCGACCAAATTCGCACTATGTGTGAAGGGGCCCTTAGGTTAAGCAGCCAAGATGAAAACGTCATCAATCAAGATCTAAGAATGTTTGAATTCAATATTGAAAAGACCATTTGGTGTACATTTTGCATTATATCATGATCAAAAGTGCCTCAGTCACTGTCATTTGTGACAAAGAGGTGGAAACTGGCACTGTCAATGAATAGACTAAGTTTGATCTGCATCACCGCATCTGATCCGTATTGCGGATTTAGCAGATATTTGATTGAAAAGCACTTTTGATATATAGTTTTGCTTATAAAAAGCCACTTCTAACTTCTAACAAGATTTTGACAGAAAATTTTTTCCACGGTAAAAATTGCGGAAGTGGAAACTGGAAAGTGGCGGAGGTTTGCACTCTATGAGCACAGTGCTCTAGTTTCTTTTTAACCTTTTTTTGGGTGGCATAAATTTTATCCAACCGAACACATGTGTCTTGTATATATTTTTAGTACACTACTTACAAATTTTCTGTATGAAATCTGAGGTATTTCAGGGTTCTGTTTTAGACTAGATTGTGTTTTGTATTGATATACAGAAATTCTTTTCTTTGTTTTTATTCAAGTTATATGTGCAGCAGGGCTGGACAGTTGGATGATTGTATCATCCACTGTCAACTGCTGGCCAACATCAGATTTACAGTACTGTGCAAAAGATTTGGGCACCGTAGCATTTTGATAAAAAAAAAAAAAGATTTTTGTCATTGTATTACCTTTTGTGAACAGAAATTTAAATTGAAATGCTCAAACACTCCCATTTACTAAAAGTATTTTTTTCTATTCAATTAAATGTGCGAGAGCATACGACATACTGTCTGGGTGGTTCTACCCAGCTCCACAGCTGAAGACATGGAAGGCGGTGCAGAGGGTCATAAAGATTGCCCTATAGATCATCTGCTGCCCTCTGCCAGCCTGGAAAACATCACCACATTCTGTTGCCTTTGGAGAGCCAAGGCCATCACAGGAGACTCATCACACCTTGCCTATACCCCCTGTTTGAATCTGTTGCCCTCCAGGAGACACTATAGGTCAACAAAGTACCACACCAGCAGACCCAATCAATCAATCAATCAACTTTTATTATAAAGTGCTTTACAGCACCAGATGGTGTCCAAAGTACTTAATAGTAAATAAAACACATATACAATCAAATTTAAACAGTACATAAAAACAGAACATGTTCACCTCCCCACTAAGTGTTAAAAGCCAGCTTACATATAAGTAAGTCTTTAGTAGCTTAGACTTAAAAAGTGCTAGGTCAGCAACAGTGCATAAAGCCCAGTCACAACCCACCGTGCGTTTTTTTTCGCTGTACGTTTTCTGGGGATGCCACAGCCACTACGTTTTTGTGAAACGTATGGAGGCAGTAGCAAGAGGAGGGAGGGAGTACGTTCAACGCACGTCTCTAGGAGTGTAAGGATAAAGAGAGTTGACAATAAAGCAGTGTGTGTGTGGGGTCACTTTTCTTTTTTATGAGCGGGACCGGAGGAGTGGCAGGTGTTTTCGGCATCGGCGATGCATGAGCATGTCCAGCCTGCAGCGGTCAGTTGTACGAGTGTTTACTTGCCTCGAAAAGTTACAGCTAGTTATCAGACTGAAGCTGTGGAGTGTCTGTGTTGCTGAAGTTGGAAATAAAGTCCAAGTTCAAGTGAGAAGCTGCGTCGTGCATGCAAGTCTGTCGGTATGTGGTGAGTGCCGTAATCCATACTGCCTCCGTATGGATTTGGTTAATTCAATAGTAATTGAATGAAAATGTGCTGCTTTGAATCCGTACTGAGGCAGTACTCACAACATGTGTCATCTATACTGCTGGTGAAGCCGCAGCCTGACGCAGCGAAAGTTTCTGCATGCACTAAAACCTCTACAGCGTGTCTGTGTGTGTCTGCGTGCTCCTAAATTCTTACTGAGGCAGTACTTACGACGTACGGATCTCCAAATTTTAGCCCATGTTTTTGCAAGTAGACTGCACGCACGTGCAAGTACGGCGCATTGTGACCACGGCTTAATTCGAGAGGTAGCTGTTCCACAATCTGGGATCGGCTCCCGCAAAACCACGATCACCCCAGAATTTATATTTTGACCTTGGAACAACTAAGTAAAGCTGGCCAGATGCCCGTAATGTCCTACTGTAAGTGCGCATAGTTAAAATTTCAGACAGGTAAGGAGGTGCAAGGACATAAATGGCTTAAAACAAACATTAAAATCTTAAAATCAATTCTAACATGAACTGGAAGCCAGTGGAGTGAATACAGGACAGGTGTAATATGCTCACGTCTAAAAAGTGTTTCTTAAAAGATAAGCAGCAGCATTCTGCACCAAGTGGAAACGTGCAAGAGAAGACTGACTAATGCTAGAATAAAGTGCATTACAATAATCAAGTCTAGAGCTAATGAACACATGAATGGCCGTCTACTGAGGAAGTGCTTTACTTTAAACAGAGGATGAAGCTGGAAAAAAAACTGTTGATCAAACTTCAAAAAGCTGTCAAATATTACTCCCAAATTCTTGACAGGTGGTTTTACATAACCATACCATAACATAGCCATAGCACCAAAGTTTGGTGTTACCATATTTGGTTTGCCAGAACGCTCAACACAATGATCTCAGTTTTACCATCTTTCAGGAAAAGGAAGTTTTGGTACAGCCATTGCTTTACATCATGAACACAATTAAATAATGATGACAATGCATCACTCCCATTAGTCCTCATAGCCTAATAAGTTTGCAGATCATCCGTATAGCAATGGAAGGACAGGTTGTGCTGAACTATAACTGACCCCAATGGCAAAATGTACAAAGAAAATAGAATAGGCCCAAGAATAGAACCCTGTGGCACTCCACAACAGAGAGGAGCAGTTGATGAGAAGAAGTCACCAATTATAACAGAAAATCTCCTTTCAGCCACATATGATCTAAACCACTTAAGTATAGTACCTTGAATGCCAATAAATGTTCTAACTGGGAAACAAGTACTGTATGATCCCCAGTATCAAAAGCTACTGTGAGGTCCAACAGAACCAGCACAGCAGGATTCCCTGTATCCACCGATAAAGTGATGTCCTTATGAACTTTTAAAAGTGCAGACTCAGTGCTGTGTCGTGAGCTAAACCCGGATTAGAATTTTTCAAAGATGTGATTGTCTTCTAAAAATGATGGTAACTGTATAACGACAACCTTTTCTAAACCTTAAACAAAAGCGTTGATAAAGTTAGGAGACCTGCCCCAACAGTATTAAAAACCTCCTTCAACACCTTAGCTGGAACAACATCTAAAGGACAACTTGTAGGTTTTGTGTGTTTCACAACTTCGCCAAGGATGAAAAAGAAATGGGTTCAAACTGATTGAGCACAGCAGAATGTGCACGAGTAACAGACAATTCAACATTATGCCGCGTTCACACCAGATGCCACACGAGCGACGGCGGCGAGAGGTTGCCATGTAATCCCTATAGAAGGACGCATTGTGGTGCCACAGAAGTCCAAGGCACGCAATGCGACGCGATGGATGCGAATAAAGCGACGTGAATAAAGCAATTTTGAGCGACTGGCATGTTTGTGGCGCAATATCGTGTTGTATCGCGTCGCGTCGCCCTCTTCCCCAAGTTGAAAAATCTGAACTTTTTTGTCTTGTCGTGCCGCGATGCCCAATCAGGGACTGTATATGTAGTGACGTGGAGATGTCTGGAGTTTACACTTGATGTGGACATGTCCTGTCTCTGGCAATCAGCCTGTGAGCAGGATTTATGTCCCTTTTGTCCTTTATTTATTTAACACAATTATGACAGAGTTGGAGAGAAGAGCGATGAACTGCAGCAGCAGCCAGTTTTTTTTTTCGTTCATACATGCGCACACGAACGAATCGTCCCTGAAGATAATTTATTAACTACACAGATGTATAATAAAACAAATGGTGACTGGTTTACAACACAATTATGACAGAGTTTGATGGGAGAGCAAGGAACTGCAGCAGCAGCAGCCGTTTTTTTTTTTCTTTGTTCACATGTGCACAAGCACACGGGGACAGGAGGTCCTCAAACTGGGTCCTGGAGAGGCGGAAGTACCGCTGAAAGCGGCTGTCATCCAGACGCAGCTCCTGCAAAAAATGATGAATTTGTGGCATTGCGTGGCATCCGGTGTGAACACGGCTCAAGCAGAGCGACACGCTGGGCAATGGTGGCGCGTCCATCGCCAGGCGAGGGATGCGAATTTGTGTCGTCACGTAGCGTCCGGTGTGAACATGGCATTACAGTTCTGATCAGCCTTCTGTCTAACTGATGCTATTTTGTGAATAAAAAAACTGAAGAAAACTCCTCACAGGTTGTGGTTGTAACATCCATCAAACAGAGGTGCATGGATTCCCAACTGAGTTTATAGTCTGAAATAACATACCAGGACAATGACAACTGCTAGAAATAATATGAGATAGATATTGTGCTTTTGCTTCCTTCATGGCCTTCTGGTAGTCAGAGTGTCCCCAGAACACCAGAGACACCCGTAATTTGTCCTTTTTTCCACCTTCTCTCTGCCAGTCTGCAACGTTGCCTGAGGTCACGGGTCATGGCATTTAACCAAGGGTCGGATTTTGATTACTGGATTTGCAGCGCATCGGTGCAACAGAGTCCAAAATTACTGTGCATGTGGAGTGGAAAGAAGAGAGGATGTTTTCTGGGAGTAATAGAGAAAACCAGTCCATTCACAGCATAAACTGAGAGTCCATGAAGGCAGCAGCAAATTCCCCTGCCGTCGAGGAGGTGACCAAACAGCGGTGAAAGGCAGGAACAAGTGGCTTGCCAGCAGATGGAGGAGCAAGAAATTCAAAGTTAACAGGAAAGTGATCTGAATGCCACGTTTACACATAGGCAGGACGTGTTACGAATGTCATATTTGCGTCATTCTTGGAACATTCCTGACATTCTTAAGGTGACTAATGCATCTGAATAGGTTCTTAATAGTGCATGTTGGTGCGTGATATTCTTCAACTGTCAAAAAATCTTCCGCAAATGTCAAGCACCACCCTCATTTCACCTCATGTCGTGGAGGTCGCAAATGAGCGTGTTGATCTGTCTTGATTAGTGGTGATCCTTAATAGAGCATGACAGCGTTCTTCTCTGATGTGCGCACAATTACACCCTGCTGCACCGCATTCAGTTTCATTGCTGCAGTTTGCATAAGAAGGACAGTGATGCCAAGTCGGCTAAAAGTCTTGTTCCAATGGTCCTCAGCGCACTCCTGCAGGTGTTCCACCTGCTGCTGCTGTGCCTGATGTTTGGGAAAATGAGCAAGATGAGAGCCACGTGGAGCCACACATCTGGCTCTCTCCATCTTCTCCTCTCTGTGCCACTCCATGGCACAGAGCCCAACTAAGCATGCAATCACAAAGTTCTTCTGCTGTGGATTAATCTAGATTTTGAGGAGCAAACTGGAGGGATCTGAATTGTTCAGCAGCTGATAGTAGGATAAATATGGGTGTGTGTGAGACAATTCGCCTCATTCACAATGTGACAGAACATAATGATGTACTGTTATGCACAATAGCGCGGAACAGCGAGCAACAGCGTGGAACATTATTCTTGACCGTGTGTAACGGTTCCTGATAATTCTCCAGCAACATGTGTGGTTCCTGAGAACACCTGATGCCTCTGCCTCAGATCGTCGCATTCGTGATCAGCGGCCAAGAATGTATTCTTCGTGGCATTCGTGGCTGTGTCCAGGATTATGTGTTGTCCATCCACAAATTGTCTTACACCAAAAGACTTCAAAAGGCTTTTAAAATCATCAGCCAGCTGATTAGAGGGACAAAAAAATATGAATATTAAAATCACCATAGACCAAAGGTTTGTCATATTTTGGGATAAAATCTGCTAAAGCTCAGAAAACCCCAGAATAAAATCCTTATTAAATTTTGTGGACGATAAATAACAGCATAGAGCATGGGTCAGGCAAACTCCACCACAAACAGCTGAAATTCAAAAGTGGAGTAATCATTAGGAGATAATAATCGGCAGTTAAAGTTCTCTTAGAAAACAGTGTGCAGACCACCGCCTCAACCTGATGCTCGCGGGGAGCTAAAAAATAAACAGCCGGGGGAAGAGCTCAAAAAAGGCACTATTTTCACCTGGTTTCAGCCAGGTCTCCGTTAACAGGAGAAAGTCCACAATGACTGGAGAAAAGGTCATTCAAAATGAAAGTCTTTCTTGTCAGTGATCGGGTGTTGATGAGCGAAGTGGGTGCATGTCAGTCTGCTGGGAAACATGACTGAGTGTGCAGAGATTCTCCTGCATGGCGCCATCTGCAGGTCCTCACAGGATGGCGATGTGAAGTAGAGACCCGGCATCCTGGATCACCGGCCGGAGCTACCAATAGCCAAATGCCAGGGAACACCCACATGTCATACCAGTCATATGGTGTGAATAACCTGACCAAGAAATGCCTAGGAGCGTGTTTGCAGGAAGAAGCCAGGTACACTCTGAACCAACCCCGGACTCCTCCTCTCTTCCCACCTCCCCTGTGGCGCAGACACCGAGGTAACACGTCAAGCGGCCACTGCAGAAAGTCAGGTACGGACACCAGGACAGGCGGCGGCGTCCCTGGCAGTTTGTCATGGCCAACGACAGCCAGTTTCCCCAGAGAAGCATGAACGCGATGAGAGTCTGGTGATCATACACTAGGAGCGGTGACACATTCTCCACAACAAAATGCGGAAACTGTAAAACAACATCAAATGAAGTGAGTGCCGACGGCAGGCCACATACAACGGTGCCATCTTGGCACTCCCTCTCAACTAACAAACAGCTTCTTCCCCTGGACCATATATACTGCAAACACCCATGGACACACACACACACACACACACACACACACCACACACACACACACACACACACACACACACACACACACACGCACAGATCTACTCTCATAAACACCCGCCCCCCTCCACCCGGGCAACAAAAACCCATCTATCTCCACCTGCCTTTAGCACCTTAACAGCACTGGCTTCTGTGTCCCCAGAGTTCACAATCAGACACTCAGTCAATCAGACAATCAGACACAATTTGTGGTGTCTGATTGTCTGTGTTCCAGGTGCTTTTCCTGGAACCTTTAACTGGGTCACTTAGCGGACACATTGAAGAAGTGGTTCGGAGGGATTGGTCTGTCCGTCGTGCTCACTTGGGTTAAGGGGTTAACTCAGCGGTCTCCCCAGGCGATCCCAAAGGCTTGTGGCTGGCTTTACCGACAGGTTGGCTGATGGTTTGAAATCAGCACTGTCGTCAGCTTGCAGGAACCCAGAGGGGGAAGGTGTTTGTTGAAATGGTTTCTGGTAGCTTTAAAAAGTTTGTTGGAGCCAGATTAAAAGTCTTGTTAAAACTTTAAAAACGTTGGAAAATTTCAAAAAGGAAAAGTTGCTTTCCTGTAATTTCGCTATTATTTTGAAAAGTTCAGCTCGGAAGTTCTCTTAAAAATTCAAGACTTGACGGACTTTAAAGCGTCAGGTTAAAATTTTGTTTTTTCGAAGAATAAAGGATGAATGAATGAAGCCACCTGGTAGCTTTAGCTATCTTAGCTTAGCATTGGGCTTTGTTGACCCAAAAATAAAAATTAAGCTTTAAGAAAGGAAGAGAGAAGAGGAAGCTGGAAGAGCCAAACAGAAGAGAAGGGGAGAGAGAAGGGCTCTGTTCTAACTTTTAAGGGGGACTGACATCATCAAACTCTGCCCATTTAGGGTGTGTAATCTCACAGAAAACTTCATGTGGTCACAGTGTAGACACAAATGATTCAATTATTTAAACACATTAACTATTTTGACATATTATCTGTTCTGAGACACTCGAATGGATACACATTATTAATAGTCAGACACATCCTTTGGATAAACAAAATACTTCAACATCAACATATTGATAATGCAGAAAAATCACACTTAAACACACATCAGGAGGAACACGTGTCAGTAAAATGGAATAATTATATGCAAAGCATTTTGTTTGATTAATCAATACAACCAACATTACAAGTCTTTAGATATATACACTCAACAAAAATATAAACGCAACACTTTTGGTTTCGCTCCCATTTGTATGAGATGAACTCAAAGATCTAAAACTTTTTCCACATACACAATATCACCATTTCCCTCAAATATTGTTCACAAACCAGTCTAAATCTGTGATAGTGAGCACTTCTCCTTTGCTGAGATAATCCATCCCACCTCACAGGTGTGCCATATCAAGATGCTGATTAGACAGCCCCAAACCAGTCCAGCAGAAGACTGCCCCTCCCTGAGCTGGTTCGGCTGGAGGTTTTTCTTCTGTTAAAGGGAGTTTTTCCTTCCACGGCTAGCCAAGTGCTTGCTCACAGGGGGTCGTTTTGACCGTTGGGGTTTTACATAATTATTGTATGGCCTTGCCTTACAATATAAAGCGCCTTGGGGCAACTGTTTGTTGTGATTTGGCGCTATATAAAAAAAATGATGATTGATTGATTGATTAGTGCACAGGTGTGCCTTAGACTGGGGGAGTGTTGACCCCGATTGGGGATGTTGTAGGACGGTGGAAGGATACTTTGAGGATCTCCTCAATCCCATCGTCACGTCTTCCGAAGAGGAAAGCAGAGACTGTGGACTCAGAGGCGGACTCATCCATCACCCCAGCCGAAGTCACCGAGGGTGGTTAGAAAGCTCCTCGGTGGCAAGGTTCCGCCCTGAGTACCTTAAGTCTCGGATGTTGTGGGACTGTCTTGGTTGACATGGCTCTGCAACATCGCGTGGCAGTCGGGGACAGTGCCTCTGGATTGGCAGACCGGGGTGGTGGTCCCTCTGTTTAAGAAGGGGGACCGGAGGGTGTGTTCCAACTACAGGGGGATCACACTCCTCAGCCTCCCCGATAAGGTCTGTTCTAGAGTACTGGAGAGGAGAATTCGACCGATAGTTGAACCTCGGATTCAGGAGGAGCAGTGTAGTTTTCGTCCTGGTCAAGGCATACTGGACCAGCTCTACACACTCCATCGGGTGCTTGAGGGTTCATGGGAGTTCGGCCAACCAGTCCACATGTGCTTTGTGGATCTGGAGAAGGCGTTCGACTGTGTCCCTCAGGGCACCCTGTGGGGGGTGCTCCGGGAGTATGGGGTCCGGGGTCCTTTGCTAAAGGCTATCTGGTCCCTGTATGACCACAGCAGGAGCTTGGTTCGCATTGCCGGTAGTAAGTCAAACCTGTTTCCAGTGCACGTTGGCCTCCGCCAGGGCCACCCTTTGTCACCGGTTCTGTTCATTATCTTTATGGACAGAATTTCTAGGCGCAGCCAGGGTGTAGAGGGGGTCTGGTTTGGGAACCACAGAATCTCATCTCTGCTGTTTGCGGACGATGTGGTTCTGTTGGCTTCGTCAAATCAGGACCTTCAGCGTGCACTGGGGTGGTTTGCAGCCGACTGTGAAGCGTCCGGGATGAAAATCAGCACCTCCAAATCCGAGGCCATGGTTCTTGACCGGAAAAAATGTGCCTTGCCCTCTTCAGGTCGGTGGAGTGTCCTTGCCTCAAGTGGAGGAGTTTAAGTATCTCGGGGTCTTGTTCACGAGTGAGGGACGGATGGAGCGTGAGATCGACAGACGGATCGGTGCAGCATCTGCAGTGATGCAGTAGCTGTATCGGATCGTCATGGTGAAGAGAGAGCTGATTAGAAGGGCAAAGCTCTCAATTTACCGATCGATCTACGTTCCGAGCCTCACCTATGGTCATGAGATTTGGCTAATGACCGAAAGAACGAGATTGCGAGTACAAGCGGCCGAGATGAGTTTCCTCCGCAGGGTGGCTGGGCACTCCCTTAAAGATAGGGTGAGGAGCTCGGTCACTCGGGAGGAGCTCGGAGTCGAGCCGCTGCTCCTCCACATCAAAAAGAGCCAGCTGAGGTGGCTCGGGCATCTTTTCCGGATGCCCCCCTGGACGCCTCGCTGGAGAGGTGTTCCGGGCACGTCCCATTGGACAGTATATGTCCTTGGAGCGGGTGGGCCATCTGGTGTTCAAAGAGATGAAACTTCAACCACTGACTCAACAATAGCACCGTTTAATGTATATTTTGTGCTACTGAATCACGACTTGCCATAAGACCAGGTTGGACAGAGAGACACAGACAGAGCAAGAGAGACGGAGCGAGAGAGAGAGACAGAGAGCACTGCCTTTTCTCTATAAAGTTTATGCTATTTTCAAGACCTGCCATCTTTCATCAATCAAGATTTGATCGATTAGATTTTTTTTCCACAGGGGCTCCCCAAAAATTGTGTATGAGTACATGTTCCGTACTGAGGAAGGAGCACATTTCTGCATTTCCAAAATGCCACAAGAAATCATCAAAAATTAAATCAAAGTACTTTCACCAATATATTAAATCTAGCCTTACACCTTCGATGCACCTGGCAAATCATAGCTGAAATTTCAGGTCTTCTTTTTTTAAAAAATATCCTGTATACCACTTCATCATGAAGCTGTATAACTGGGAATACAAATTAAAAAATAATGACAATAATAATACTAATATGTATATGTCGCGGACAAGAACGAGCAAAGTTCTTCAGCATCTCACCATGTGATTTAGGTCCTTCAGACTTTTTCAGTAAATGCTTCTGGAGAGCATTAGCATGATTAAAAATCTTCAGCTTCACCCCCAGACAACCCCCCACTACAGCCCTCTTAACTCACCCCCCCCCCCCCCCCCATTTTAAGCACGGGGGTGTTAAAAGTCCTCACCATCTCATTTAGGTCTGTCACACTTTATTTTTAGTAAATATGCTGGGAGCATAAGCATGGCAAAAGTCTTCTGCTTCTGCTTCACCCCCCCAGACTCCCCAACTATGGCCCTCTTAATCCTTTATTTGCATCTCACATGCCTGGAAAAAAGTCCTCACCATGTAATTTAGGTCCTTCAAACTTTTTCTCAGTAAATGCTTCTGAGGACCATATGCATGGATAAAAATCTTCTGCTTCTGAGGGGCTTTGGCCCCCAGACCACCACCCCCCCCCCCCCCACTCCTTTTTTTTTTTTTTTTTTTTTGCTGCATGGTGCTTTGCTTGTATCAAAGCAAAAAAAGCTCTGGTATCAGAACAGGATCATATTGGCAGATATTCAAATTCAGGTATTGGGATGGGATTGAAAGTGAAAAGATGTGGATTATGCATCCATAATTCTTACCATTGCATTCACAAACATTCATTATTTGTATAAAAGACAGGTGTAATATCACATTGTCACATTTGTAGAAATGTACAGTTCATCTGCAAAGTATTCACAGCGCTTCACATTTTCTACATTTTGTGATGTTACAGCCTTATTCCAAAATGGAGTCAATTAATTTTTCCACTCAAAATTCTACTCAACCCATAATGCCACCTTGAGAAAAGTTTTATTGAAATTTTTGCAAATTATTAAAAATAGAAAATTAAGAAATCTTATGTGCATAAGGATTCACACCCTTATCCACACCTTTACAGTGGATCCACAGCATGATGCTGCCAGCACCATGCTTCACTGTAGGGATGGTGCCTGGTTTCACACCAAAGAGTTCGATCTTTGTCTCATCAGACCAGAGAATTTTGTTTCTCCTGTTCTGAGAGTCCTTCAGGTGCCTTTTGGCAAACTCCAGGTGGGCTGCCATGTGCCTTTTACCAAGGAGTGGATTCCGTCAAGACATTCTATGATACAGGCCTGATTGGTGGATTGCTGCAGAGATGGTTGTCCGTCTGGAAGGTTCTCCTCTCTCCACAGAGGAATGCTGGAGCTCTGACAGAGTGACTATCAGGTTCTTGGTCACCTCCCTGACTAAGGTCCTTCTCCCCCGATCGCTCAGTTTAGACGTGTGTCCAGCTCTAGGAAGAGTCCTGGTGGATCTGAACTTCTTCCATTTACAGATGATGGAGGCCACTGTGCTCACTGGGACCTTCAAAGCAGCAGAAATGCTTCTGTACCCTTCCACTGATTTGTGCTTCAAGACAACCCTGTCTCAGAGGTCTACAGATAATTCCTTTGACTTCATGTTTAGTTTGTGCTCTGACGTGCACTGTCAACTGTGGGACCTTATACGGAGACAGGTGTGTGCTTTTCCAAATCATATCCAATCTACTGAATTTACCCGAGGTGGACTCCAATTAAGCTGTAGAAACATCTCAAGTATGATCAGTGGAAACAGGATGCACCTGAGCTCAATTTTCAGCTTCATAGCAAAGGCTGTGAATAATTATGTACATGTGATTTCGTAGTTGCTTTATTTTTTAAATAAATTTTAAAACATCTCAACAAAAAAAAAAAAAAAAAACTTTTTTTAAAAAGTAATTTTGGGGGTATTGTGTGTAGAATTGTTAGGAAATGCGTCAGACGTGTCAAAAATCCGTCTAAAAAGCATTATTTTCAATGAGATGCGCTGGTTTTTAGATGCATCAGAAGCATCGCGTCAACGGCCGATCTAAAACGACGCTTCTGACGGGAGCACATTGCCGCTTGCCGGCAGGGTGATGCAGTCAAAGTTCAATCCAATCCAACTTTCGACACTCTGAGCTGTGACGTACCTTTGCGTTGTCCAATAGAAACGACGCGTCGGGCCAAAACACGGAAGACTAGTGGCAGAAAACACTGATCTATACAAAATGGATTGGTGTAGGAACCACTGATCTGTACAAAACATTAACGTGTGACAGGACTAGGGATGGGTATCGAGAACCGTTTCCTTTCGAGCATCGTTAAGAAATGATTCGATCCACCGACATCAATAAGCTTTGTACTTAACGATTCTGTTATCGGTCCTTCAGAGTGGCCGTTGTTTTGGGGGGTGTTTGTCAGGAAAATGATAATTTCTCTACATTGATTACAGACCCTGCAGCAGGTCCGTAATCAACTTTTCTGCAGCACGGCTTTGCCTTGAACCTTGAACCAGTCGAAGCAGTGGTTCGCAGATTGAAGCAATGCTTCGATCTATTGCTTCGTTTATTCTTTCTTTCTTTCGCTTAATTTTCCCCCGCTAAAACCCTAAAGAGCATACGTCTGTGAGTATTATTTACCTTTTCTATGTTAAACCGACCTGTTATGGTCTTCTGATACAGTTGTTAGATGTATTTTATAAATTAAAACGGGAGCGATGCTAACGTGTTAGCATGTCTATGGCATTTTCAATGTTAAAATTTAGCATTAAGCAGTTGCAGCTGTCATCACATTTGGGTGCATTTGTTTTCAAATTGTAATATTTCTTAATTTTTTTTGTTTATATATTAAAAAAGAACCTGAACAGAAACACAACAGAAAATATAAAAGCAACTAACAATGAACAGAAATAAATAAATAAATACATACAGAAATAAATAAGTGTTTCCTGTGAACACCTAGTGACTCTTACACCTCCATTTCATCCATGTCTTATTTAAAGTTTAATGACAGTTTGTTTCGGTCAAACCATATTTTCAATGTGTTAATTTCTTCAGTGATTTCTCCAGAACTATCTACCAAGCTAGAAAACTGCTGCATCCTAGTAAGAGCAGAATACTACTGGAATGAATTTGTATAAGGAAAGTTTTTTTTTTCTCACCTAAATGGATGTTGCACTCACTGCAGTTTATCGTCTGGAATAGTCCCAGATTGCATTTCAGAGCTTCTAGAATTGAAACATTTTCATACAGGTGGTGTTGGGGGGTAATTTTGGGTTTCAGCTTTTTTTGTTTTTCACCACTTTCATCCCTGAATATGTCAATCATGAGTCACGTTTGTGCGGATTAAAGTTACTAACTGGGACTCCTGTCTTGTTGCGAAAAAGAAACGAGAATCGTCCTCCGTTCTGTTCACACAGCTCCAAACGTTGTGGGGCTCTCTGCCAAGTCAAGTTAGAACGATAGAATCCAGTCTGAATTAATAACTTCAAAGCGAAACACCGTTTTATTTTTATTTATGTCCAGAGATCAAGGATACAGTGACCAATTTCATATTTATTTACTTTAAGACTCAATGAAATACATAGAAAACCTGTAAAGCCTACTTTTAGTACAAAATTCACGAGGTATCGATAAGGGAATTGATAAGGAATCAGATCGATAAGCAGAATCGATAATGGCATCGATATCGATAAAATCTTATCAATACCCATCCCTAGACAGGACTGCTCATTTATAGAGCGGTTTTCTGAAGAAAAATCATTGGAAATGTTTTTTTGTTGTTATTTGTTACGTCAAAATTTCTGATTACTGTTAAAAAAAAAAGTTTAGAACACTTGTAATTAAAATAGCTAAATAAATCAATAAATGGTTCTTTAGAAACCTTTCATCTGTAAATTAAAACCACCTGTTATTTCAGATTAGATAATTTCTTGTTTAACATAAGGAACCTTGGACATTTATTTTTAGACAAATAAATAACATGGAAAGTTGTACATTTTTTTTTAAGTCTGGTAGATTATTTATATCTAATTTCAACCAGACAAACAGACACTAAATAACTACAAATGTTTATTATAAATGCAACAGGAAATAATTTAACAATGACTGACACAAACCTCATGATGAATTTTTTTATATACTCATTTCAACTTGTAATTTCGTCAAAATATGTAATTAACTTTAATGTTATCAGGACAGTCATTTCTAAAATATGAATTTGAGTGCAATAAGTGGAGAGCTTCTATTTGTGCAAATGTCTTTTGACTTTGAATCGTGGACATTTTAATGATCCGTTCATTTATTGTTAAAATCTAAAATGAAAGCTTTTTAAAAAATAATAAAATAGTTGCTGTTTAAAGAGCCTTTTATTTAGAAGCAGGTGATGTTACGCTGGATTCTCGGGACCAGATGAAGGTCTCTTCTGCAGCTTTGAACTCGGGTGGTGTTGCTGAAGACACTTTTGTCCTATTTTGAAGAGCAGAGATGTTTCTTTCGACTGGACTTCGTGGTGCTCAGCTCATCAATGGAAGTTTGGTTGTTTGCACAGCAAATGTTCCTGATTGGGACAAATAAAAATATTTCTTTAAATATAGAGAAACACTAAACAGTTTATATATAAAAAAGAAAAAAACACGGAAAAAAACGATGGAAAAAACGCCCGAAAAAATAAGTTATTTAAAGTTGAGCTTTTGTGGCGTCTGAAAAAAGCTGTAGCTTTATTTGGTAAAAATAAAAAAGACTGAACCATTTACAAATTAAAGCATTCACTCAGATCAACTGTGCTAAAAGGCTAAGCTAATGTTAGGTGATCAATAAACCTTCACAGCAGTTCAGTAAACATCACATTTTATTTTTACATTATTCTTACCTCGAAAAAGCTGCAGAACTAAACTCCGTTGGGCAAGTGGAACTTCGCATATATCCAAAAAGTGGGAGATTTCGGACTGAGTGGGTTTGCTCCATCAACCCCCCCCCCCGGCTCGGTCTACCCAGGAATGATGCCTGAAGGCCGGCTTCTCTGTGCGGGTCGGCCCACTGTCGTGGTTTGATCGATATCCCACCAAGTCGTCAGTCCTCCCTCGGTCGGCGTCACTCCGAAAAGTAGCTGAAAAAAAAAAACTTCTCCCAGCAGGGTGATGGGAGAATCGTTCTACTGCTGTTTTTTAAAGCTTTTTTGTGGTTCAGGCGACGCAAATTCAAGATGGCGATCGCTGAATTTTTTTCAGGCTGTGGAAACAGCCAGAGTGTGACGTAGCCGCAATCTCCGCCCCCTTGCCACTTCCAAAGTGACGCACGCGTCTGACGTCACAACGCATTGGAAATGCATCGGCCTGGCGTTGACGTGTTGGGAAGCGTTAAAGCGTTGCGCTGAAGTATTCAGTGTGAAAGGCCCTTAAGGCTGTAACATAACAAAATGTGGAAGAAGTGAATACTTTCTGGATGCACTGCAGAAACATGTAAAAAGAGGCAGCAACAGGAGGGGGACAGAGAACAGAATCATCTACCACAAGGAGAGAGCAGCAGTGGAGTGTTCTGCCTCTACAGAGAGCTGCTGTGTTTCCCGCTGTGAGAAGATGGCTTTGGTATGGTTGTACTTTGAGCGGTCAAGGATCTGAAAAGCCCCCTCTGAGCCACAAAGAGGCTTGGAGAAGACTTTAGTGCTCCACTTTTGACTCAGCCCCATTGACACAGACTTGACTCTCCACACACAGCAGATGCTCACAGCTAGGCATGCATATAAACACACACAGAGCCTACATATTGCAGCTGACACATTACAGACTCACATGTGTAAAATGTAACACACACAAACAGACATCGGGCCTATAAGAGCAACACAATCTCACTTGGCCACAACCCTTCTATGCACCCTGCCTCTGGCAGCTCACACTCGAGTGAAAGACTGTGGAACGAACAGTGGCCTGATTACGCTGTTTATTAGATTAGAACACTGTGCCAGCAGGGGGGCTGTTTCATAAAAGCAAAACACAGAGGAAATACAGGCTGAGACTGAGAGCGCACAAAATACAGCAGGCCAGAAGTGTGGCAGCTGCAAGAATCACTGCTGTTGTCAGACAAACCGCTTTAAAAGAGAGAAGAAATGGGTCAACACAACATTTATTGGAAAAACATGAAAGCGTAATTGCACAGGCAACCCTAGACATTGTGAAGTTTGAGCGGTCAGGTTAAATGGAGAAGGCAATTAAATGATCAGTTTATCTGTGAATAAGGGAAAGAAGAGCACAGTTCAAACCATGATGGAAATCCATGTGGGTAGCACTTTAATGTTTTTTTTCTTTTGTGTGTGTGTGTTTCTATATTAAAATGGACCCGTTTCTCGTGTCTTTGTATTAGAGCCAATTCAAGCAGCTTCTTGCAGCCCCATTAGAAATGACTCATAAAAATCTGTCAGCTGTTCAGAGGAATACTGAGTGCATAAACACATTATCATAATACAGCTCGGTAACATTCATTATGGACATGTGCTTACTCATGCGTGCGCACACGCACACACACACATCGCTGACTGTTTGATTATTTATTCATGCTTCACAGTGGACAAATGCAGAGAGAAACAACGAAAACAGAATGGGAGATTGTTTTGTGCTCCATTTATGTCTTTACTGCATGATGTGCTTCATTTCTGCAGAGGACAGTAAACTGACACTTCAAACTCAAGTCACACTTCAATATATGTGAGAACCATTGCGGACATTCATCTGCCATATCGAACCTAAACCATCACCACCAAAAGTCAAACTCCAACACTTAACTGATCCTTCTGGGACCCTGAAGCCAAATGATAGCAACTTAAAATGTCCTTTGAAGTCCTCTCACTGGCCAAAATGTCCTGATAAAGATATAAATACAAGAACACGAGGACACTCACCACTTCCACCCACACATAGTTTCTATGTGCACATAGGAACATATGGCAGTGAAATCATGCAAAACTAATTTTCACTGATATTTGAAGCACAAAGCTAATCTGGGCTTGACATTGACAGAGCATTGGCTGTTTCATTTACAGTCAGGTACATAAGGAGTTGGACAGCGACACATTTTTTTTGTAATTTTGCCTCTGTACAGCACCACAATGGAGTTGAAATTAAGTAAGTATGATGTGATTGAAGTGTAGACTTTCAGCTATAATTTTGTGTTTCACAAAAATATTGCATTAACTACTGAGAAATGAGAGTCATGTTTACACACAATCTATTTTGGAAGGTCATAAATATTTGTCCAAAGTAGCAATTCTAAATATAAGAATTATTGTTAACACTGGGATAAAAATATTTTGCAGCCAATGACTGCCTGGAGTCTAGAACCCAAGTCCATCACCAAATGCAGAGTTTCCTCCCTTGAGATGTTTTACCAGGGGTTTACTGCAGCCTCCTTCAGCTGCCACTTGTTTGTATGTTTCTGCCTTCAGTTTTGTTTTCTGTAAGCAATGGTGGGCACAGCTAACCAAGTTAGCTTTGATAACCACTAATCCACTAAGTGAAAAGTTTTACAACATTAAACCCCTAAAAAATTAGCAGATGTTACAGCTAACCACTAACTTTCAGCATTGACCTGACACACTGTCAGCAACTTTTAGCGCCGCAGAGGCTTCTGAGAAGATTCAATGTAGCACTTGTGTCTTTAAACACCTTGTTGCATGCTGTCCGCTCGCTCGCTGTTGCCCGTTAGAACAGCAATATATGTTTTTATGTATGTCCACATGAGGACAGCAAGCAGACACATGCACGTCACAGTGTACAGTTGTTAGGTCATGTCCGTCCAAACACGGTACGTGTTCCCCAGCCATGATGTCCACAACCAGAGATCTCAACAGCTGCAGCTTTCGGCAGACATGCCCCCTATCAGTTCAGTGCACACACCGACATGTCACTCTCTGTTATGTGATCATTATTTTTTAGTTATTTGTTATGTAATTGTGTATGTAGGTAGTGTAGTACTTATTAATATACCTGTCCTGGCTGTGATATCTGTTTGTACTGTGACACATCCTGTGCACTGAGCAGTCATTTGTGTCTCTGGTCAGCAGCTGGGAGGCACCTCCCCATGCTGTGTGCACTCAGACCTGGCTGTCCAGCCCCGGATGTGTTCATGTCTGTGCAGACGTAAGCATTTTATGCAAGTATGCCCCCCCTCACACACCACATGTGTAGGGGGAGCGGGGGGAGTGGGGTGGGGCGAGACACACGCGCACATGTGCAAGACACATGCACCACGTGTTTTGCTTTTTGCAATGCCACACTCATAGGGGCACTTAGATAAATTTTACATCCAGCTCAAAAGTGATCGCCTGTTGACTGTTTTTATACTAACAGCGTGAATGGCCACACATTTTCTAAGTGTCAGGCGAGCGGTGTTAGATGTTCGTGTGTGTCACCTGGAATTTGGCTGACACCTGCCACAAGAGAGATGGAATGGGCAACCACAGGGCACTCTCTGTCTTTCAGCCATTGCTGTGCGTGAATAGTTGTACGTGTACGAGGCGTTGGAGGCAGTTCTGACTTTTCATGAATGGCATGCAATTCCCCCTTCATGCATTAGTCGACTTCAATCGCGCTATGTGTGAAGGGGCCCTAATGCATTGCAACAATGCATTATGGGAGTTCTGGGTTTGTTTGTTTTTTGTTATTCTTATTGTAGTACATGTTAGTTTAGGAGTGTTGTTAGTGTGATAGATTTGTTGTGTTTTTACGTTCAAGGAATGTAGTTAGTTTGGTGAAGAGTTATGTTGTGACCATGAGTGAAAACGACATTGCAATTTACCTCTTCTGCCACTGTCTGAGTTGCTGCATGTTGAAAGGACGTTTTTTTTCCCTCACTGGCAGCTTGCCCGCCTTGTTCTGTTGAGGGACAGCTGAGTTCCTTATGGTACCCAACAGACAGGAATTAATGTTTGGTTTTAGGGTTTACAAACGTTTTTGACCATTCTGTCTTACTCACTATGCCAGCAAAGAAATGTTGGTGGACTGAAAGTTAGCACAACTAAATTTAGTGGCGGCTAATTAATCCACTGATGGTTTTCAAAATTATCTGAAAAGACAATCCGCTAACGAAAAAGTTAGTTTCACTAATTAGCGGTTAGCGGATTAGCAGAATTGTGCCCACCACTGTCTGTAAGTGAAAAGCATCGCACAATGACTCATTTTTCTACTGAAGAATATTCAAATTCTTTGGTTTACTTTGGCAGTTTGTTTTGGGTCATCATCCATCTGTCCTGTGAAGTTCTGTCAAAAAATGTAATATTGACCTGAAGGCCTTGTGTACTCCATTGCAGAAATCGGTGCCATCCCATACCTATTTGTGTGTAATGAATATGGCCACAGACATCTTTACAGAACCAAACGTTGGCTTGACGTTTCACTTTAACAAAGAACTGGACTGCCCAGACATTTCGAAGGCCAGAATGTCTTTCGCTGACTGACTATCACTATCACTTGGTACTACAACCCCTGGCAATAATTATGGAATCACCGGCCTCGGAGGATGTTCATTCAGTTGTTTAATTTTGTAGAAAAAAAGCAGATCACAGACATGACACAAAACTAAAGTCATTTCAAATGGCAACTTTCTGGCTTTAAGAAACACTATAAGAAATCAGGAAAAAAAAATTGTGGCAGTCAGTAACGGTTACTTTTTTAGACCAAGCAGAGGGAAAGAAATATGGACTCACTCAATTCTGAGGAATAAATTATGGAATCAATCAGTCAATGTAAATTTTCATCCCCAAAACTAACACCTGCATCAAATCAGATCTGCTCATTAGTCTGCATCTAAAAAGGAATGATCACACCTTGGAGAGCTGTTGCACCAAGTGGACTGACATGAATCATGGCTCCAACACGAGAGATGTCAACTGAAACAAAGGAGAGGATTATCAAACTCTTAGAAGAGGGTAAATCATCACGCAATGTTGCAAAAGATGTTGGTTGTTCACAGTCAGCTGTGTCTAAACTCTGGACCAAATACAAACAACATGGGAAGGTTGTTAAAGGCAAACATACTGGTAGACCAAGGAAGACATCAAAGCGTCAAGACAGAAAACTTAAAGCAATATGTCTCAAAAATCGAAAATGCACAACAAAACAAATGAGGAACGAATGGGAGGAAACTGGAGTCAACGTCTGTGACCGAACTGTAAGAAACCGCCTAAAGGAAATGGGATTTACATACAGAAAAGCTAAACAAAAGCCATCATTAACACCTAAACAGAAAAAAACAAGGTTACAATGGGCTAAGGAAAAGCAATCGTGGACTGTGGATGACTGGATGAAAGTCATATTCAGTGATGAATCTCGAATCTGCATTGGGCAAGGTGGTGATGCTGGAACATTTGTTTGGTGCTGTTCCAATGAGATTTATAAAGATGACTGCCTGAAGAGAACATGTAAATTTCCACAGTCATTGATGATATGGGGCTGCATGTCAGGTAAGGCACTGGGGAGATGGCTGTCATTACATCATCAATAAATGCACAAGTTTACGTTGATATTTTGGACACTTTTCTTATCCCATCAATTGAAAGGATGTTTGGGGATGATGAAATAATTTTTCAAGATGATAATGCATCTTGCCATAGAGCAAAAACTGTGAAAACATTCCTTGCAAAAAGACACATAGGGACACAATGTCATGGCCTGCAAATAGTCCGGATCTTAATCCAATTGAAAATCTTTGGTGGAAGTTAAAGAAAATGGTCCATGACAAGGCTCCAACCTGCAAAGCTGATCTGGCAACAGCAATCAGAGAAAGTTGGAGCCAGATTGATGAAGAGTACTGTTTGTCACTCATTAAGTCCATGCCTCAGAGACTGCAAGCTGTTATAAAAGCCAGAGGTAGTGCAACAAAATAGTAGTGATGTGTTGGAGCGTTCTTTTGTTTTTCATGATTCCATAATTTTTTCCTCAGAATTGAGTGATTCCATATTTTTTCCCTCTGTTTGGTCTAAAAAAAGTAACCGTTACTGACTGCCACAATTTTTTTTCTTGATTTTTTATAGTGTTTCTTAAAGCCAGAAAGTTGCCATTTGAAATGACTTTAGTTTTGTGTCATGTCTGTGATCTGCTTTTTTTCTACAAAATTAAACTATTGAATGAACATCCTCTGAGGCCAGTGATTCCATAATTTTTGCCAGGGGTTGTAGGCACAGAGTCTTCAAAACATTTTGTGGCTAAATTTATGACACCTCAGGAAAACTTCAAGAGATTCCAAAGTTTTCCGGTCAGTGCGAGTTCAAATAGAATTTTACAGTTTAATGAAACCTGTCCAATTTTGAGAACTTCCAACCCAGAACAGGGCACTTTTTATGGATAACATTGCCGTAGACAAAAGATACCTCATCACCAAACAGCCAGATGTCTCCATGACCAACACAGGGATGGAACCTTAAGGCACTTTTCTACTACACAGAACCAGCACTACTCGGCTCCACTCGACTCGGCTCTACTCGGTTTGGTTCCAGGTGCGTCTTTTTCTACTACAAATAGTACCTCCTCAACGTGGGCGGGGTCAGCAGGGCAAACTGCAGTGATGTCGTTTATACGTGACATAAACATAAACAATGGCGGACTCCGTGTGTTTATTGCTATGTGAGTTTTTAAGAGAAACCTGCTGGTGACGAGACGAAATACGCTTGAAAAGTACAGAAGACTTTGGGAATTCATACAATATGAAGACGAAGACGAGAAGATATGAGCTGCTAAAGAGACGAAGCATGACGGTAAGCTAATTGTTAGCTTCCTAAGTAGCTCGTAAATAAGTAATAACTGCAGGCTGTTGCTATTAAGTATTAAAATTGTGGCTTTCAAAATAAAGCATTAATTTAGATTAATTAATTACAGCACCTATCACGCCTTCAGTCACACTTTGCTCCGTTTTGCTTTGACCCCAGTGACTTGGTCTTTAAATAAAGATGCATTTCTGACAGCAATAAACGTCAATACTTTTTATACCAAAGTAACTTGCTTTGATAACTTATTATTAAATCTAAAATGTGGGAGTTTATGAGTTTACAGACGTTCATGCACAAAATGTTGATTCAGTCTTAATGACTGTTTAACATCATCACTGAGCTCGAACAGGCTTAAAACACATTAAAAACGTTTGATTTGTTTTTCATCCAGATTTTAATGTTCAATGGACAAATGTAAAATATGAAATCTAGTAAGATAATTATTAAAGGAGTCATATCATGCAGAAAGAATCAGCCTCCAAACTCCCACAATTCTGTTTTTATAGGCATTCTTTATAATATAGCCACATACAATGAAATGTGTCTGCATTTAACCCATCCAAATTACAGTTAGACAGTTCTCCCAATTTAAGATCAATTTACAGCTTGTTTAATACCTCCTTGATGTGTAACAAAAATAACCCAGATCCTTTTTTACCTGATTATTAAATGCCCCAAGCACACACAGATCTGAGCTGTTTTTATATATATATAGCTGCAATTAAATGATTCATTTAGATTAACTAATCACAAACCCTGTAATCAATTACATTATTTTTTTAATAACCTGACAGCACAAATTAAAATATGTATGCTGTATGTGTGTGTTTCAGATGGTTTTCTCAGAGTCACCGCTGCAAAGGTTCATAACATGGAATGGGACACCTTTGTCATCATTTGCTTACGTAATACACCCGTTATTTTTCACTGTGAATTTTGAATAAATTTTTGTACTTTTTGCTAAAATGTCTCCACTTTTGTGTAACATCAATTTGATTTGTAAAAGTTACCAAGGTTTACTGATTTAAAGGCTAACAGTTTGAAAAGCTGTTTAAACATAATTCAGTAGTAAAATAAGTTTTACATTTAATGGGATCATAAATGTAAATTGAAGTAAACAGACAGTAAAACTGGTTGTTCAAAATCCCTTGATGTAATGGTGCTATTACTGAAGGGACTAAACCTTTTTGTTTATGTTAAATACCATTTGGTAAAATCTCAGTTTAGACATGGTTATTCCAGCATCTGTGTAAAGATTCAGCCAGGTGTAGTGTCCAGTGTCTTCTGGAGTGGCAAAACCCAAATTAAAAATTCTTAGCAATGAACCTTCATTACACCAAATCATCAATGACAAAATGTTTTTTACTGTTGACTCAGCCTGAAATGACAAATTATGATACAATCACACAAGTCAAATTGTTTACTGCAACAAAAAGAGCAAATCAAAAAAAAAAAAAAAAAAATGCAACACAAACTATACAAAAGTTCCATGTGTCTGTAGTCTCTGGGGTGGGGGCGCAGGTCACACACCCCAGTCACGCATTGCGTGCACAAGGTCACCCAGCACGCCAAGATATGCCTGATTAAATGCAGCTTCCACCACTGTTGCTTCCTCAAGGATCAGTCGGATGTGTCAATCACACTGAACCCAGTTCAGCATCATCATCAACATCACTCAAGATGGACAAATTCTGCTGGAACAGGCTCCTTTTTCTCTTGCCTGGACAGTAATGAAGGTAGAAATGGGAAGTGATTAACAAAAGCAAGTTTTTAAAAAAATATGCACATCACACACACATGCACGCACACACACACACACACACACACACACACACACACACACACACACACACACACACACAGTAACCCCCTCCCCCTAAAAACCCACAAGAATTGTAATAAAATCCTACAAAAAAAAAAAAAGCCTTCAGTCTCTGTATGATCATTCCCCAGAGTTTCAGTTATCTTGGACACTGCATAAAAATTATGTTCTTTCAAAATTATCCTCCAACAAATTAGACCATTTGGAGCAACCTTTGTGGGATTTATTACAATATTTATGGGTTCTGGGTTTTTTTTTGGTGAGGGGGAGGTCACCCTGTATATATGAGGTCTGGTAGAAAAAACTATCCGACATGTTGTGACATGCTCACCTAATCCACAATTTCTCGGATAGTCACACGACTGAAAAGCCACCGAAAGCCGTCTGAATCTTCCGAATGGTGGAAGAGGTGGGCATCATTTTTCGGAGTCCAGCATGTCCTGTGAGACTTCAATGTGGTGGCGCTTTTGCTCCGTCAGCAGCTTTGTGCCGAAGCCATCGGCATGAATTTCGCTGCAACTCTTTTCATGGCAAAATCTTCTGTCACAGTGGAATGTGCCGAAAAAGTGCTGATGTTCACCTCTTCCGCAATTTCTCGGATAGTCACACAATGCTCCCACATCATCACAGCGTTCACTTTGGAAATGATCTGGTCATTTCTGCATGTTGATGGCCGACCGGAGCGAGGCGCGCTCTCCACCATTGTGCGGCCATCTTTAAACCGGTTGTACCGCTCCTTAATCTGTGTGATGCCCATAGGATCTTCACCGAAAGCCGTCTGAATAATCTGAATGGTTTCCACCTGGCTGTCGCCCAGTTTCTGGCAAAATTTGATGCAGTCGCGCTGCTCCAGTTGTTCCGTCTTTTTCCTTGGAATGAAAAAGCGCCGAGCGCACAACACACACCTCACACAAAGGCTGCTTACCAGGAAATGACACAATCGACAGGCGTGAAAAAATTCACGCATGCGCACGAAGGTTCAAGGTTGGCTCATGCAAGCAATACTTTTCTAACAGACGTCGTATATCGCATTTGGGAAAGTTACGTGATGTTAGACACGTTATTCTTACCAGTGATGACAAATTGCTGTGTGGTGCTGGACATTGATACAGATGGTGAAGTTGGTGGTCGAACCCACCTCGCTTATGGAACTGGATTCTTCAACAAAACACAAAATGGCAACAAGTAAAAAAAAAAAAACACACACATCACAGTAATGGCACTAAATGAGTCAAATGTACACGCTTGTTGTCTTGCTGACTTGAGGTGTTTTTCTGTCAGAAGTTAATACTTTAAAGCGGAGAACGGAGTTAGCTAGCTTGCTAGTTAGCAATCAACTAGCTCACTGTGTCCGCATACATGAGACAACGATGTTACTTTAACACAAGTTTAGACTCAAAATCTTCGTTAAAGTGCACTTCCCACCAATGGGATAAGTAACGTTAAACGGTACTTTCAAGCAGACTACAGACAAAGTCACAAAAACACTTACCATCCGTCGCTTCCAACAAATCTGTGGCCGAGTCGCGGTCATCCTGCCTCCGGGTGCTCGCCGGTCGGTGTCCGTAAACAGCGTTCCTGTGGTCGAACCATTTTCAGCCCTTACAGTCTGACCTACTCCGGCCGTTGTGGTCCTGTAATCACTTTTAAGCTTTTTCAGCTGTTCTCTGCATTGCTGTAATGTCCGGTTAGCTGGGCGCGGCCAAAGACTAGGAGATTTTATCATTTCGGATCACCTCAGCCACCTCTATGTATTCTCTCCTCCGCCACCAAACACAGAAACGTCCGCAACTCATCCACAGACTACGGTGTGGTTTTGTGCGAGTAAAAAAAAACTCGCCATGAAACGAAAGAAAAGGATGGTTGCTGTAACACCGCTGTGACTATTTAAAAATGCCGGGTTTGATTCTCATCTCGGACAGCGCGCTCATGAATCATCCATTGACGACATTCTCTGACCAATCAGTGGCCGGCAGCCTGTTGACGACACATTTTAGTATCGGCTCGGCTCGCTTGGAACCGCTCCTGAGCAGGTACCAAAAAAGCACCCGGTAGCAGGTACTAATCCTAAAGGAAAAGCAAATAAAAACTGAGTAGAGTCAAGCCGAGTAGTGCAGAGTAGTGCTACTTTTGTGTAGTAGAAAAGCGCCTATAGTGCCCCTCTTTGGAAGGACACGGTACGTGAATAACATTTTATAGAATACAATAGAATTTATTATTATCATTGTACATGACACCAGAAAAAAATACTGTGCATGACAATATATTTGTTTTCTGTACTATTATACTTAACTAAAGACAAAATGTATATTCAAAGTTAATAGTAGAGAAGCTTGAATCTTCGACTGGACTGGGTTGCTTGACGTGAGGACGTTTCGTTTCAAATTGCAGAAGCTTCCTCAGCTAAAATTCTTGCTCTGGTAGTCTGACTTCCGTCTTGACTTTTGTAGAGAAGACGTCGTGCCTGTTTTCGACCTGAAAACATCCTAATTTAAGGCTTAATTCACCCAGGACGTCGTGAGAGAACAGAGAAGATTCAGAAGAGGCCGGCATGAGGACTTTATGCGGACATTCCACTGTTTAAGGACATTTTGTAATGAAAGACGTGCGCGCAAATTCGCCGAGTCGTTTCCGTGACGACTCTGCAAATCTGTGTGCGACAGGAAAAACACCTCCGTGTTGAAAACCATTTGTAAAATTCAGGCGGCTTTTGATGGCTTTCAACAAGTGAGTAACTGAGAAATTGTTTAACAGCTTGGGCATGTTCCAACTTGCCCGTTAAGGTTTCCAACGGAGGTGTTTTTCCTGTCGCGACCCCCCGCGGTCGGGTCCGGCCCGACATGCGACTCTGCCTGCACGTTCTTTCATTACAAAATGTCCGTTAACAATGGAATGTCCGGACAAACTCCTCATGCCGACTTCTTCTGAAAGTTCTCTGTTCTCTGACGACTTCCTGGATCAACAGAGCCTGAAATGTGGAAGTTTTCAACTTGAAACGGTGATACACTGCCGCCTTGAAGCGCACATCGCCATCAGGCGCCGTGGGCCGTCCTTAAAGCGACAGTTACAGACCAAAATCTCTCATCAGCCGTTAAAATTTTTACCGAAAACCAGCTGAATTTATCGAATGGTGTCCACTCAGTTGTGCCTTACAGTTTTGAAAAATTTTTTATCAAACAAAGCAGCAGTCTCTGAGCCATTCCTAAACAATTAAAAAACGACGAGAGGGTGGGCAACTCCTCACTCAAAGACTCCCCACAGGCGAATGACGTAACCAACATGCGTGAAAAAACTCTTGCATGTCCACGAGGGTTCAAGCATGTCTGATGTAATCACACGTGATTCAAATCAATATGGTTTTTGAAAAAAATAATAAGGTCGGATACTTTTCTAGTAGACCTCGTATAGTTTTTAGGGCTACATATTAGAGTTTGGGACTTTATCCCGGACAGACAGACAGACAGACAGAATTAGCCCTTTATGTATATAGGTTAGACAGAACTTTATTAATTCCTTGGGAAGACTCCCTCAGGAAAATGGAGGTTCCAGCAGTATTGTGTAGCAGCACACAGGGTAAGAAGCACACAGAGGATCAAAAGTGAAAGTAACAAACAGTTTGCAAATATAAACTGAAATACACAAATATAAATACCAGACATACTGATCACTACTGGTTCCCTGGCTACAACTGTTCCTCTCCTTCCTGTCCTCTGTCTTCCTGTTACTTCTCCTCCCCCCGAGTGAGGAGTTAGATGGCCTGAGGGACAAAGGAGTTTTTCAGCCTGGTGGTCCTGCACTTGGGAAGGAGCAGTCTGTGGCTGAAGAGGCTCCTCTGGTTGCTGATGACGGTGTGCAGAGGGTGACTGGCATCGTCCATAATGCATAGCAGTTTGTCCAGTGTTCTCTCCCACCATCACCAGAGAGTCCAGCTTCATGCCAACCATGGAGCCAGCCCGCCTGATCGGTTGTCTAACCTAGATGTGCCATTCTTGTATCTGCTGCCCCCCCCCCCCCCCAGCACACCATGGTGTAAAGAGGATACTGGCTACATTGTACTGGTAGAACATTCACAGGAGTTTCCTGCAGATGTTAAAGGAGCACAGCCTCCTCAGAAAGTACAGCCTGGTCTGTCCCATCCTGTACAGGTGGTTGGTGTGGTGTAAGTTGTCCAGTCCAGGTTGTGGTCCAGCCACAGCCTGAGGTACTGGGAGGAATCCACAGCCTTCCACCTCAATTTCCTCGATCAGAACTGGGTCATGGTCTTGGTATAGACTTCCCAAAGTCAATGACCAGGATGATGAAGATGAAGTGAAGTTTGACATTTCAGAAAGACAATGGTCCCAAACACAAACAGCCAAGAAAACTGTCAACTGGTTTGAATGAATGAAAATGAAGATGTTAGAATGGCCCAGCCAATCAGCTGACTTGAATCCAATAAAAATCTATGGAAAGAACTAAACATCAGAGTTCATATAAAAGGTCCAGGGAAACCTTCAATATCTGAAGACTGTCTGTGTGAAAGAATGGACCAAAATCACACCTGAGCAATGAATGTGACGAGTTTCTCCAAACAGGAGTCTTGACGCTGTCATTACCAACAAAGTTTGTACAAAGTTTTAAATAAATTTCAGTAAGCAACCTCAATACTTTTTTCCCAATGTCATTCCATTTTATTACGCATAATTTCTGTAGTTATTTGTTTTGGTTTCTTTGTATGTGTGAATTACTTGTGTTCTTACCAACATCTAGTGAAAATTTCATGTCAACAACACCTTTCAAAACATATTTACTGAGAAAAATAGTGACGTGTTCAATACTTATTTTGCCCACTGTGTGTGTATACACACACACACACACACACACACACACACATTTTTTTATTTGCATACTATGTAAGATGCAGTGAGTGAACACAAAGTTGAGGTGTTGACATGAACACAACATGATTGCAGCAACTGTAGCCTTTTTGTGTGAACAGATTTATACAGAAAGTCTATGTAAATAAACCCAAAATACGAGGGCTGTCAATAAAGTATAGGTCCTTTTTATTTTTTTCAAAAACTATATGGATTTCATTCATATGTTTTGACGTCAGACATGCTTGAACCCTCGTGCGCATGCGTGAGTTTTTCCACGCCGGTCGGTGACGTCATTCGCCTGTGAGCACTCCTTGTGGGAGGAGTCGTCCAGCCCCTCGTTGGAATTCCTTTGTCTGAGAAGTTGCTGAGAGACTGGCGCTTTGTTTGATCAAAATTTTTTCTAAACCTGTGAGACACATCGAAGTGGACACGGTTCGAAAAAAATTAAGCTGGTTTTCGGTGAAAATTTTAACGGCTGATGAGAGATTTTGAGGTGATACTGTCGCTTTAAGGACTTTCCACGGTGCGAGATGTCGTGCAGTGCTCCCAGGCGCCGTCGTCAGCCTGTTTCAAGCTGAAAACCTCCACATTTCAGGCTCTATTGATCCAGGACGTCGTGAGAGAACAGAGAAGTTTCAGAAGAAGTCGGTTTCAGCATTTTATCCGGATATTCCACTGTTAAAGGAGATTTTTTTAATGAAAGATGTGCGGACAGGTCCGCACGTCGGGACGCAGCCGGCGCGGTGCGGTGGCACAGGAAAAGCACCTCCGTGTTGATAACCATTTGTAAAATCCAGGCGGCTTTTGATGGCTTTCAGTGGAGTGAGTATATGAAAAATTGTTTAACAGCTGGACATGTTCCAACTTGTCCTTAAGGCTTCCAACGGAGGTGTTTTTGCTGTGGCAGAGCGTCGCAGTGGCTGCGAGCCGACGCTGCAATCCGTCCGCACGTCTTTCATTAAAAAAATCTCCTTTAACAGTGGAATATCCAGATAAAATGCTGAAACCGACTTCTTCTGAAACTTCTCTGTTCTCTCACGACATCCTGGATCAATAGAGCCTGAGATGTGGAGGTTTTCAGCTTGAAACAGGCTGACGACGGCGCCTGAGAGCGCTGCGCGACGTCTCGCACCGTGGGAAGTCCTTAAAGCGACAGTATCACCTCAAAATCAGCAGTTAAAATTTTCACCGAAAACCAGCTTAATTTTTTGAACTGTGTCCACTTCGATGTGTCTCACAGGTTTAGAAAAAATTTTGATCAAACAAAGCGCCAGTCTCTCAGCAACTTCTCAGACAAAGGAATTCTGACGAGGGGCTGGACGACTCCTCCCACAAGCAGTGCTCACAGGCGGATGACGTCACCAACAGCCGTGGAAAAACTCACGCATGCGCACAAGGGTTCAAGCATGTCTGACGTAAAAACATATGAATGAAATCCATATAGTTTTTGAAAAAAATAAAAAGGACCTATACTTTATTGACAGACCTTGTATGAATGTCAAATTCCTGATGTTAATTCATGAAACACTGTCTTCTGCATTCCAGCCTATGATGTTGCTCCTGTCTTGTCTGAAACTGATAATACCTCACAATTGGCACTGATTTTGTTATAGCCCATTGTATGGACACTTGACTGTTGCCCGATTGTGACTGAGCCTGCTAACCCCTGACAAACTGTTTGCACATCATCTGAACTCTGCCAGTCATCGAGATGTGTTGTATAAGAAGCCACTTGCTTGTTTTGGATTCAACCTTTGTTGACTGTATTGTGGAAGCTTCACCACTCTGCTTTTTGCTTATTTGTGTGTATTTGTGTGCTTGCTTTGGGGTATGTCGATTATTCTGTAAGCGAGGACCCAGGTGTGAAGCAGTAGCAGTGTAACAGAGAAGACTGCAGTGAGAGTCGGTCTGCAGCAGGGTGCTTCTTTAAGTAGAGTCAAGCCGAGTAGTGCAGAGTAGTGCTACTTTTGTGTAGTAGAAAAGCGCCTATAGTGCCCCTCTTTGGAAGGACACGGTACGTGAATAACATTTTATAGAATACAATAGAATTTATTATTATCATTGTACATGACACCAGAAAAAAATACTGTGCATGACAATATATTTGTTTTCTGTACTATTATACTTAACTAAAGACAAAATGTATATTCAAAGTTAATAGTAGAGAAGCTTGAATCTTCGACTGGACTGGGTTGCTTGACGTGAGGACGTTTCGTTTCAAATTGCAGAAGCTTCCTCAGCTAAAATTCTTGCTCTGGTAGTCTGACTTCCGTCTTGACTTTTGTAGAGAAGACGTCGTGCCTGTTTTCGACCTGAAAACATCCTAATTTAAGGCTTAATTCACCCAGGACGTCGTGAGAGAACAGAGAAGATTCAGAAGAGGCCGGCATGAGGACTTTATGCGGACATTCCACTGTTTAAGGACATTTTGTAATGAAAGACGTGCGCGCAAATTCGCCGAGTCGTTTCCGTGACGACTCTGCAAATCTGTGTGCGACAGGAAAAACACCTCCGTGTTGAAAACCATTTGTAAAATTCAGGCGGCTTTTGATGGCTTTCAACAAGTGAGTAACTGAGAAATTGTTTAACAGCTTGGGCATGTTCCAACTTGCCCGTTAAGGTTTCCAACGGAGGTGTTTTTCCTGTCGCGACCCCCCGCGGTCGGGTCCGGCCCGACATGCGACTCTGCCTGCACGTTCTTTCATTACAAAATGTCCGTTAACAATGGAATGTCCGGACAAACTCCTCATGCCGACTTCTTCTGAAAGTTCTCTGTTCTCTGACGACTTCCTGGATCAACAGAGCCTGAAATGTGGAAGTTTTCAACTTGAAACGGTGATACACTGCCGCCTTGAAGCGCACATCGCCATCAGGCGCCGTGGGCCGTCCTTAAAGCGACAGTTACAGACCAAAATCTCTCATCAGCCGTTAAAATTTTTACCGAAAACCAGCTGAATTTATCGAATGGTGTCCACTCAGTTGTGCCTTACAGTTTTGAAAAATTTTTTATCAAACAAAGCAGCAGTCTCTGAGCCATTCCTAAACAATTAAAAAACGACGAGAGGGTGGGCAACTCCTCACTCAAAGACTCCCCACAGGCGAATGACGTAACCAACATGCGTGAAAAAACTCTTGCATGTCCACGAGGGTTCAAGCATGTCTGATGTAATCACACGTGATTCAAATCAATATGGTTTTTGAAAAAAATAATAAGGTCGGATACTTTTCTAGTAGACCTCGTATAGTTTTTAGGGCTACATATTAGAGTTTGGGACTTTATCCCGGACAGACAGACAGACAGACAGAATTAGCCCTTTATGTATATAGGTTAGACAGAACTTTATTAATTCCTTGGGAAGACTCCCTCAGGAAAATGGAGGTTCCAGCAGTATTGTGTAGCAGCACACAGGGTAAGAAGCACACAGAGGATCAAAAGTGAAAGTAACAAACAGTTTGCAAATATAAACTGAAATACACAAATATAAATACCAGACATACTGATCACTACTGGTTCCCTGGCTACAACTGTTCCTCTCCTTCCTGTCCTCTGTCTTCCTGTTACTTCTCCTCCCCCCGAGTGAGGAGTTAGATGGCCTGAGGGACAAAGGAGTTTTTCAGCCTGGTGGTCCTGCACTTGGGAAGGAGCAGTCTGTGGCTGAAGAGGCTCCTCTGGTTGCTGATGACGGTGTGCAGAGGGTGACTGGCATCGTCCATAATGCATAGCAGTTTGTCCAGTGTTCTCTCCCACCATCACCAGAGAGTCCAGCTTCATGCCAACCATGGAGCCAGCCCGCCTGATCGGTTGTCTAACCTAGATGTGCCATTCTTGTATCTGCTGCCCCCCCCCCCAGCACACCATGGTGTAAAGAGGACACTGGCTACATTGTACTGGTAGAACATTCACAGGAGTTTCCTGCAGATGTTAAAGGAGCACAGCCTCCTCAGAAAGTACAGCCTGGTCTGTCCCTTCCTGTACAGGTGGTTGGTGTGGTGTAAGTTGTCCAGTCCAGGTTGTGGTCCAGCCACAGCCTGAGGTACTGGGAGGAATCCACAGCCTTCCACCTCAATTTCCTCGATCAGAACTGGGTCATGGTCTTGGTATAGACTTCCCAAAGTCAATGACCAGGATGATGAAGATGAAGTGAAGTTTGACATTTCAGAAAGACAATGGTCCCAAACACAAACAGCCAAGAAAACTGTCAACTGGTTTGAATGAATGAAAATGAAGATGTTAGAATGGCCCAGCCAATCAGCTGACTTGAATCCAATAAAAATCTATGGAAAGAACTAAACATCAGAGTTCATATAAAAGGTCCAGGGAAACCTTCAATATCTGAAGACTGTCTGTGTGAAAGAATGGACCAAAATCACACCTGAGCAATGAATGTGACGAGTTTCTCCAAACAGGAGTCTTGACGCTGTCATTACCAACAAAGTTTGTACAAAGTTTTAAATAAATTTCAGTAAGCAACCTCAATACTTTTTTCCCAATGTCATTCCATTTTATTACGCATAATTTCTGTAGTTATTTGTTTTGGTTTCTTTGTATGTGTGAATTACTTGTGTTCTTACCAACATCTAGTGAAAATTTCATGTCAACAACACCTTTCAAAACATATTTACTGAGAAAAATAGTGACGTGTTCAATACTTATTTTGCCCACTGTGTGTGTATACACACACACACACACACACATTTTTTTATTTGCATACTATGTAAGATGCAGTGAGTGAACACAAAGTTGAGGTGTTGACATGAACACAACATGATTGCAGCAACTGTAGCCTTTTTGTGTGAACAGATTTATACAGAAAGTCTATGTAAATAAACCCAAAATACGAGGGCTGTCAATAAAGTATAGGTCCTTTTTATTTTTTTCAAAAACTATATGGATTTCATTCATATGTTTTGACGTCAGACATGCTTGAACCCTCGTGCGCATGCGTGAGTTTTTCCACGCCGGTCGGTGACGTCATTCGCCTGTGAGCACTCCTTGTGGGAGGAGTCGTCCAGCCCCTCGTTGGAATTCCTTTGTCTGAGAAGTTGCTGAGAGACTGGCGCTTTGTTTGATCAAAATTTTTTCTAAACCTGTGAGACACATCGAAGTGGACACGGTTCGAAAAAAATTAAGCTGGTTTTCGGTGAAAATTTTAACGGCTGATGAGAGATTTTGAGGTGATACTGTCGCTTTAAGGACTTTCCACGGTGCGAGACGTCGTGCAGTGCTCCCAGGCGCCGTCGTCAGCCTGTTTCAAGCTGAAAACCTCCACATTTCAGGCTCTATTGATCCAGGACGTCGTGAGAGAACAGAGAAGTTTCAGAAGAAGTCGGTTTCAGCATTTTATCCGGATATTCCACTGTTAAAGGAGATTTTTTTAATGAAAGACGTGCGGACGGGTCCGCGCGTCGGGACGCAGCCGGCGCGGTGCGGTGGCACAGGAAAAGCACCTCCGTGTTGATAACCATTTGTAAAATCCAGGCGGCTTTTGATGGCTTTCAGTGGAGTGAGTATATGACAAATTGTTTAACAGCTGGACATGTTCCAACTTGTCCTTAAGGCTTCCAACGGAGGTGTTTTTGCTGTGGCAGAGCGTCGCAGTGGCTGCGAGCCGACGCTGCAATCCGTCCGCACGTCTTTCATTAAAAAAATCTCCTTTAACAGTGGAATATCCAGATAAAATGCTGAAACCGACTTCTTCTGAAACTTCTCTGTTCTCTCACGACATCCTGGATCAATAGAGCCTGAGATGTGGAGGTTTTCAGCTTGAAACAGGCTGACGACGGCGCCTGAGAGCGCTGCGCGACGTCTCGCACCGTGGGAAGTCCTTAAAGCGACAGTATCACCTCAAAATCAGCAGTTAAAATTTTCACCGAAAACCAGCTTAATTTTTTGAACTGTGTCCACTTCGATGTGTCTCACAGGTTTAGAAAAAATTTTGATCAAACAAAGCGCCAGTCTCTCAGCAACTTCTCAGACAAAGGAATTCTGACGAGGGGCTGGACGACTCCTCCCACAAGCAGTGCTCACAGGCGGATGACGTCACCAACAGCCGTGGAAAAACTCACGCATGCGCACAAGGGTTCAAGCATGTCTGACGTAAAAACATATGAATGAAATCCATATAGTTTTTGAAAAAAATAAAAAGGACCTATACTTTATTGACAGACCTTGTATGAATGTCAAATTCCTGATGTTAATTCATGAAACACTGTCTTCTGCATTCCAGCCTATGATGTTGCTCCTGTCTTGTCTGAAACTGATAATACCTCACAATTGGCACTGATTTTGTTATAGCCCATTGTATGGACACTTGACTGTTGCCCGATTGTGACTGAGCCTGCTAACCCCTGACAAACTGTTTGCACATCATTTGAACTCTGCCAGTCATCGAGATGTGTTGTATAAGAAGCCACTTGCTTGTTTTGGATTCAACCTTTGTTGACTGTATTGTGGAAGCTTCACCACTCTGCTTTTTGCTTATTTGTGTGTATTTGTGTGCTTGCTTTGGGGTATGTCGATTATTCTGTAAGCGAGGACCCAGGTGTGAAGCAGTAGCAGTGTAACAGAGAAGACTGCAGTGAGAGTCGGTCTGCAGCAGGGTGCTTCTTTAAACTCTTCAAAATAGATGTTTTGACTTTTAGAATTAAAGATCAGGCTCAAAAAAGCATTTGCCAAAGCAACAGAGAATAAAATACACCATCAACAGCTTCTGTGGATGAGCTGTCCATGGTGCTGATTACAAGTGGAACACAATGTACTGAGAAACATATTTTTAAAAAACTAAAATGTCATAAATAAGGAAACAACACCGGAAATGTGTGATAAAATGCTACAGAATTCAACATGGAAACAGGAGCGCTATGAATAGTCTGCAGGCTGAGCTTTCATTACTTTTTTACCGTGTTATTGGCTGAAATTAAGTTTTCATACATTTGCATGCTATTATTTGTACAAATTATTCCCTCATCATATTATAGGTCTCTGTGCATACTGTTTGAGGATCAGAAAAATCAGGGAAAAGCAGCATTTCAGGTTGATAAAATAAATATACTCACACTCATTCATTTATATATATATACATATCAATCAATCAATCAACTTTTTTCTTGTATAGCGCCAAATCACAACAAACAGTTGCCCCAAGGCGCTCCACATTGCAAGGCAAGGCCATACAATAATTATGAAACACAGTCTACGTCTAAAGCAACATAACCAAGGGATGGTCCAGGGTCACCCGATCCAGCCCTAACTATAAGCCTTAGCGAAAAGGAAAGTTTTAAGCCTAATCTTAAAAGTAGAGAGGGTATCTGTCTCCCTGATCTGAATTGGGAGCTGGTTCCACAGGAGAGGAGCCTGAAAGCTGAAGGCTCTGCCTCCCATTCTACTCTTACAAACCCTAGGAACTACAAGTAAGCCCGCAGTCTGAGAGCGAAGCGCTCTAATGGGGTAATATGGTACTACGAGGTCCCTAAGATAAGATGGGACCTGATTATTCAAAACCTTATAAGTAAGAAGAAGAATTTTAAATTCTATTCTAGCATTAACAGGAAGCCAATGAAGGGAGGCCAACACGGGTGAGATATGCTCTCTCCTGCTAGTCCCCGTCAGTACTCTAGCTGCAGCATTCTGAACCAACTGAAGGCTTTTTAGGGAACTTTTAGGACAACCTGATAATAATGAATTACAATAGTCCAGCCTAGAGGAAATAAATGCATGAATTAGTTTTTCAGCATCACTCTGAGACAAGACCTTTCTGATTTTAGAGATATTGCGTAAATGCAAAAAGGCAGTCCTACATATTTGTTTAATATGCGCTTTGAATGACATATCCTGATCAAAAATAACTCCAAGATTTCTCACAGTATTACTAGAGATCAGGGAAATGCCATCCAGAGTAACGATCTGGTTAGACACCATGCTTCTAAGATTTGTGGGGCCAAGTACAATAACTTCAGTTTTATCTGAGTTTAAAAGCAGGAAATTAGAGGTCATCCATGTCTTTATGTCTGTAAGACAATCCTGCAGTTTAGCTAATTGGTGCGTATCCTCTGGCTTCATGGATAGATAAAGCTGGGTATCATCTGCGTAACAATGAAAATTTAAGCAATACCGTCTAATAATACTGCCCAAGGGAAGCATGTATAAAGTGAATAAAATTGGTCCTAGCACAGAACCTTGTGGAACTCCATAATTAACTTTAGTCTGTGAAGAAGATTCCCCATTTACATGAACAAACTGTAATCTATTAGACAAATATGATTCAAACCACCGCAGCGCAATGCCTTTAATACCTATGACATGCTCTAATCTCTGTAATAAAATTTTATGGTCAACAGTATCAAAAGCAGCACTGAGGTCCAACAGAACAAGCACAGAGATAAGTCCACTGTCCGAAGCCATAAGAAGATCATTTGTAACCTTCACTAATGCTGTTTCTGTACTATGATGAATTCTAAAACCTGACTGAAACTCTTCAAATAGACCATTCCTCTGCAGGTGATCAGTTAGCTGTTTTACAACTACCCTCTCAAGAATCTTTGAGAGAAAAGGAAGGTTGGAGATTGGCCTATAATTAGCTAAGATAGCTGGGTCAAGTGATGGCTTTTTAAGTAATGGTTTAATTACTGCCACCTTAAAGGCCTGTGGTACATAACCAACTAACAAAGATAGATTGATCATATTTAAGATTGAAGCATTAAATAATGGTAGGACTTCCTTGAGCAGCCTGGCAGGAATGGGGTCTAATAAGCATGTTGATGGTTTGGATGAAGTAACTAATGAAAATAACTCAGACAGAACAATCGGAGAGAAAGAGTCTAACCAAATACCGGCATCACTGAAAGCAGCCAAAGATAACGATACATCTTTGGGATGGTTATGAGTAATTTTTTCTCTAATAGTCAAAATTTTGTTAGCAAAGAAAGTCATGAAGTCATTACTAGTTAAAGTTAATGGAATACTCAGCTCAATAGAGCTCTGACTCTTTGTCAGCCTGGCTACAGTGCTGAAAAGAAACCTGGGGTTGTTCTTATTTTCTTCAATTAGTGATGAGTAGAAAGATGTCCTAGCTTCACGAAGGGCTTTCTTATAGAGCAACAAACTCTTTTTCCAGGCTAAGTGAAGATCTTCTAAATTAGTGAGACGCCATTTCCTCTCCAACTTACGGGTTATCAGCTTTAAGCTACGAGTTTGTGAGTTATACCACGGAGTCAGACACTTCTGATTTAAAGCTCTCTTTTTCAGAGGAGCTACAGCATCCAAAGTTGTCTTCAATGAGGATGTAAAACTATTGACAAGATACTCTAACTCCCTTACAGAGTTTAGGTAGCTACTCTGCTCTGTGTTGGTATATGACATTAGAGAACATAAAGAAGGAATCATATCCTTAAACCTAGTTACAGCGCTTTCTGAAAGACTTCTAGTGTAATGAAACTTATTCCCTACTGCTGGGTAGTCCATCAGGGTAAATGTAAATGTTATTAAAAAATGATCAGACAAAAGGGAGTTTTCAGGGAATACTGTTAAGTCTTCTATTTCCATACCATAAGTCAGAACAAGATCTAAAATATGATTAAAGTGGTGGGTGGACTCATTTACTTTTTGAGCAAAGCCGATAGAGTCTAATAATAGATTAAATGCAGTGTTGAGGCTGTCATTCTCAGCATCTGTGTGGATGTTAAAATCGCCCACTATAATTATCTTATCTGAGCTAAGCACTAAGTCAGACAAAAGGTCTGAAAATTCACAGAGAAACTCACAGTAACGACCAGGTGGACGATAGATAATAACAAATAAAACTGGTTTTTGGGACTTCCAATTTACTTCCAATATACACACATATATATATATATATACACACATATATATATATATATATATATACACACATATATATATATATATATATATATATATATATATATATATATATATATATATATATATATATATATATATATATATATATATATACATATATATATATATACATATACATATACATATATATACATATACATACATATACATACATATACATATACATATATATACATATACATACATATATATATATATATATATATATATATATATATATACACACACACACACACACACACACTAGTTACAGACTAAGGATGCACCCACCGATCCACAACTTTTCACTTCTGATCCGATCCAGATACCTGAATAGCTCTGTTTGCTTTAATATTATTATTATCATTATTGTTGATTTTATATGAGGATTTTCTTAAAAAGGAGACCTGAAAGTTGAGCTACAATTTGCCAGAAGGTGTTTTTAAGATGAAAGCCTAGATTTGATGTTTTAGTAAAAGAATTAAGTACTGGTATTTTTAATAGACTTTTATAGCCTTATTTTTATAGACAAAGAGAAAAGACAGCACTCTCTCTCTCTGCCTCTCCCTCTCCCTCTCTCTCCCTCTCCCTCTTCGTGCTATGCGAACTTTGAAATTTGAAAACACAAACCTTTCACCTGTAAAATAAATGTATTATCATCGACACTCACATGCAGGATTTTAAATGGAGACTTTTTCCTTTTCAGCAGACAGAATCTCTGTTTGCTGTCTTCCTCGGCTGCATGCTGAGCTGGCGTTTTACAGCCTCGGGAGTTTGAAGCGGCTAACTTTTTAGCATACATTCTCAGCAATTTTCATTTTCAGTTAATTTTTCAGAAAATCCATGCTCGGCCAACAGACAATTTGAACCCGAGAGCCTGGCAGAAATTTGCTGCTAACCACAGCTAGACAAGCAGTAACCAAGCACTGACATTAGCAGTAACACTGGCTCTTCTCTGGCATTGGAAAATGTCGCAGGTTGGATCGGCATTTTCCAATACGTGAGTTACATTGGTAGCGGAATCCGATACAGATCCGGGATTGGATCAGTCCCATCCCCATTACAGACAATGATAAATTATCCTAAAGTTAGTAAATAATTGTGTATCCTTGTTTTTCTTAACTGATCTTGTGTATCTCCAGTACAGATTTGCATGATGAGACAGAATGTTTTCAGATATACGACGTCTGTTAGAAAACTATCCGACCTTTTTATTTTTTTTCAAAAACTACAACACCTGGCAATAATTATGGAATCACCAGCCTCGGAGGATGTTCATTCAGTTGTTTAATTTTGTAGAAAAAACAGATCACAGACATGACACAAAACTAAAGTCATTTCAAATGGCAACTTTCTGGCTTTAAGAAACACTATAAGAAATCAAGAAAAAAAATTGTGGCAGTCAGTAACGGTTACTTTTTTAGACCAAGCAGAGGGAAAAAAAATATGGACTCACTCAATTCTGAGGAATAAATTATGGAATCAACCTGTAAATTTTCATACCCAAAACTAACACCTGCATCAAATCAGATCTGCTCGTTACTCTGCATCTAAAAAGGAGTGATCACACCTTGGAGAGCTGTTGCACCAAGTGGACTGACATGAATCATGGCTCCAACAAGACAGATGTCAATTGAAACAAAGGAGAGGATTATCAAACTCTTTCACGCAATGTTGCAAAAGATGTTGGTTGTTCACAGTCAGCTGTGTCTAAACTCTGGACCAAATACAAACAACATGGGAAGGTTGTTAAAGGCAAACATACTGGTAGACCAAGGAAGACATCAAAGCGTCAAGACAGAAAACTTAAAGCAATATGTCTCAAAAATCGAAAATGCACAACAAAACAATGAGGAACGAATGGGAGGAAACTGGAGGAAACTGGAGTCAACGTCTGTGACCGAACTGTAAGAAACCGCCTAAAGGAAATGGGATTTACATACAGAAAAGCTAAACAAAAGCCATCATTAACACCTAAACAGAAAAAAACAAGGTTACAATGGGCTAAGGAAAAGCAATCGTGGACTGTGGATGACTGGGTGAAAGTCATATTCAGTGATGAATCTCGAATCTGCATTGGGCAAGGTGGTGATGCTGGAACATTTGTTTGGTGCCGTTCCAATGAGATTTATAAAGATGACTGCCTGAAGAGAACATGTAAATTTCCACAGTCATTGATGATATGGGGCTGCATGTCAGGTAAAGGCACTGGGGAGATAAATCAATAAATGCACAAGTTTACGTTGATATTTTGGACACTTTTCTTATCCCATCAATTGAAAGGATGTTTGGGGATGATGAAATCATTTTTCAAGATGATAATGCATCTTGCCATAGAGCAAAAACTGTGAAAACATTCCTTGCAAAAAGACACATAGGGTCAATGTCATGGCCTGCAAATAGTCCGGATCTTAATCCAGTTGAAAATCTTTGGTGGAAGTTGAAGAAAATGGTCCATGACAAGGCTCCAACCTGCAAAGCTGATCTGGCAACAGCAGAGAAAGTTGGAGCCAGATTGATGAAGAGTACTGTTTGTCACTCATTAAGTCCATGCCTCAGAGACTGCAAGCTGTTATAAAAGCCAGAGGTAGTGCAACAAAATAGTAGTGATGTGTTGGAGCGTTCTTTTGTTTTTCATGATTCCATAATTTTTTCCTCAGAATTGAGTGATTCCATATTTTTTTCCCTCTGCTTGGTCAAAAAAGTAACCGTTACTGACTGCCACAATTTTTTTCCTGATTTCTTATAGTGTTTCTTAAAGCCAGAAAGTTGCCATTTGAAATGACTTTAGTTTTGTGTCATGTCTGTGATCTGCTTTTTTCTACAAAATTAAACAACTGAATGAACATCCTTCGAGGCCGGTGATTCCATAATTTTTGCCAGGGGTTGTATATGGATTTGAATCACATGTGATTGCATCAGCCAAGCTTGAACCTTCGTGCGCATGCGTGACTTTTTTCACGCCTGTCGGTTGCGTCATTCGCCTGTGAGCACGCTTTGAGTGAGCAGTGGTCCACCCTCCTCGTCGGATTTTCATTGCGAGGAAAATGTCTGAACGATTTGGAGCTTTGCTGCATCAAATTTTTCCAGAAACTGTGAGAGACAGCCAGGTGGAAACCATTCAGAAGATTCAGACGGCTTTCAGGGACGATTCTATGGGGATCACACAGATTAAGGAGTGTTACAGCCGGTTTAAAGACGGCGCACAATGGCGGCGGGCGCGCCGCGTTCCGAGCGGCGATCGACAGGCTGAAACGACCAGATCATTTCCAAAGTGAAGGCTGTGTTGATCCGGGACATCGTCTGACTACCAGAGAAATGGCAGAAGATGTGGACATAGCACTTTTTCGGGACATTCCACTGTTACAGGAGTTTTTGTCATGGAAAGAGGAGCGGAGAAATTCGCCACAGAGCCGCTAATAACACGGGACAAAAGCACCTCTGTGTTGGTCTCACAGGACATGTTGTAACATGCCCAGCTCTTGCACCATTCGGAAGATTCAGACGGCTTTCGGTGGCTTTTCAGTCGTGTGACTATCCGAGAAATTGTGGACGAGCTAGACATGCCACAACATGTCCTGTGAGTAGGGTTGGGCGATTTTCTTCCCACAAAAAATCTTCGATTTTTTAATAAAAAAAACTCGATTTTCGATTTTCTTTTTTTCTTTTTTGACCAAATTATCCTTCCAAGTTTTTTTGGTAAAAAAAAAAAAAAATTAAATCTAACAAAGGTGATTTAGTATGAAAAACATTACTTTAGTAATCAATGGCATCAGGTTAAAATAAGATAACTTCAATTATATTCAATAATATCAAATTTATTGTTGTCAATTGAAGTGCAAAGCAAACCACAGTAGTAATGATAACCACAGTAGACATCTCCCTATCTTTTAAAAAAGTACAGTGTGCAATTTATGCACATCATATTACAATTATAAAAGAAAAACCTTTGTAAACATCAACATTTATGTTTTCACTGTTTATAACCAAATATGAAGTATATGAACTGTGCAACCTCCCGCTACTATATATATATATATATATATATATATATATATATATATAAATTATAAACAACATTGTTTTGACTGATAATAAATTCTCACCAAATGTGAAGTAGTTGAACTGTGCAACCTCACATTCCAAAAATTTAAAATAAACAATTTTAAACATCAACATTTTGACTGATGATAATAACAAAATGGGAGGTAGTTTAATTGAACATGTTAACTGCATTGATAATGCATGCTTGTTCGTCTTCAAGCATTCTTTGCTAAGAATATGAGCCTGTCTACAACTGCAGGTTTGAGACATGCTCGGTGACAGGTGACAATGCCTCCATCCGCACTAAAAACCCTCTCCGAGGGCGCACTAGTTGCTGGGATGGCCAAGGGCGACTCAGTCTAGCAAAGTTGGGCATGTGCTTTTTCCACCACAGCAGTGGGTCGGTGTCATGGTCCACCTCAGGACTCAATAGGTAGGAGTTGAGCTCTGCTTCGATTATGTCCTTTAGGGACTGTTGGGACAGTGGTGCAGTTGCTGCGTTTTTGAAAAAGGCAGCTAAAGATTTCTTCTTAGGTGGGGACTGTTTTTCTTCACAGACCTTTTGCACACCTGCTTCATCTGAGCAGAGAACAGAGAGTTCAGTGACCACCCTTTTCTTAATAAAGTCCAACTTTCCTGGGTCAATGTAGGTGGTACGGAACTGTGGGTCCATTAGAGAAGCCATGTCCAAGAGTTCATCATTTTCAGTGTCGCTGTATTTCTCTTCAAGGTAGTGCATGATGTTTCTTTTTATTGTAGCAGTGAGCTCCACATCTTCCTCCTCTGGCTGAAGAAGACTTGTTTTAAACAGATGCAGCACAGGTTTGATGTATGAAACACTGACATAAGATTCCCCGGACAGGGCGTCAGTGAAGTCCTGGAGTGGCTTTACTGCTCTATTTACGGCCTCTAATACTTGCAGATCTTGCTACGTGGGAACAAGATGGCAAGTTTTTTTTAATCTGCACTCAGAACACGAGCTATAGCCTTCTCTTGTTCCAGAAATCGCTGTATCATTTTTTGGCGAGAACCCCATCTTGTGGGTGACTCTGTTACCAGCTGATGAAGCGGAAGACCCAACTCTGCCTGAACTTCTGCCATGTCCCTTCTTTTTTCCAAATGTAGGAAAATGAAGAAATCGCCTTTTTACACACGCCAATGGCACGGTCAATCCGTTCATCTTTTACACCATTCACTGTAATTAAAAGAAAAAAATATATATATATTTAAGTCAAGCACATGCAATTTTTTTCACAAGCAAGCACTCCTCACACACAGCATAAGTGTAAAGTATCTTTAAGCTTTAACTTAAGATTTTTCCCGATCTGTGTAGGGCAAGTTACTTTACAATTGTAATACATTCCATATTACTGTAGGTACCTAAAAAATGTAAAATGTTTGTATTACATTATCATAGTCTTTAAATAAAATGTAACTGAGTTACAGTACTTTGGCTGAGTTACTTTTTGTAATATACATTACTTAAGTATGTGGAGGATTCATTTAAATACAAAAATGTATAATTTTACAGTTTATAATTAAAGCACTTTAATCATTGCATCATATATACGAGGTCTGTCCATAAAGTATAGGTCCTTTTTATTTTTTTCAAAAACTATATGGATTTCATTCATATGTTTTTACGTCAGACATGCTTGAACCCTCGTGCGCATGCGTGAGTTTTTCCACGCCTGTCCGTGACGTCATTCGCCTGTGAGCACTCCTTGTGGGAGGAGTCGTCCAGCCCCTCGTCGGAATTCCTTTGGCTGATGAGAGATTTTGAGAGATTTTGAGGTGATACTGTCGCTTTAAGGGCTTCCTACGGTGCAAGACGTCGTGCAGCGCTCTCAGGCGCCGTCGTCAGCCTGTTTCAAGCTGAAAACCTCCACATTTCAGGCTCTATTGATCCAGGATGTCGTGAGAGAACAGAGAAGTTTCAGAAGAAGTCGGTTTCAGCATTTTATCCGGATATTCCACTGTTAAAGGAGATTTTTTTAATGAAAGACGTGCGGGCGGATTGCAGCGTCGGCACGCAGCCGCCGCGACGCTCCGCCACAGGAAAAACACCTCCGTTGGAAGCCTTAAGGACAAGTTGGAACATGTCCAGCTGTTAAACAATTTCTCATATACTCACTCCACTGAAAGCCATCAAAAGCCGCCTGGATTTTACAAATGGTTATCAACACGGAGGTGTTTTTCCTGTGCCACCGCACCGCGCCGGCTGCATCCCGACGCGCGGACCCGTCCGCAGGTCTTTCATTAAAAAAATCTCCTTTAACAGTGGAATATCCGGATAAAATGCTGAAACCGACTTCTTCTGAAACTTCTCTGTTCTCTCACGACGTCCTGGATCAATAGAGCCTGAAATGTGGAGGTTTTCAGCTTGAAACAGGCTGACGACGACGCCTGGGAGTGCTGCACGACGTCTCGCTCCGTGGGAAGTCCTTAAAGCGACAGTATCACCTCAAAATCTCTCATCAGCCGTTAAAATTTTCACCGAAAACCAGCTTAATTTTTTGAACCGTGTCCACTTCGATGTGTCTCACAGGTTTAGAAAAAATTTTGATCAAACAAAGCACCAGTCTCTCAGCAACTTCTCAGACAAAGGAATTCCGACGAGGGGCTGGACGACTCCTCCCACAAGGAGTGCTCACAGGCGAATGAGGTCACCGACAGGCGTGGAAAAACTCACGCATGCGCACGAGGGTTCAAGCATGTCTGACGTAAAAACATATGAATGAAATCCATATAGTTTTTGAAAAAAATAAAAAGGACCTATACTTTATGGACAGACCTCGTAGGCTGCCTCCTATAGGTTATTTTGCTTAGTCACTTTCTTCCTTTGTTACTTTTCACCTCAGTTATGTTTTAGTCTTGTTTTGTTATTGCCTCTTTCTTCAAGTTTATTCAATGTTCTCATATTGCTTTGTCACTTTCTTTCTTTGTTACTTTACAGCTATGTTTCAGTTCCATTTTAGTTTATCCACAGTCTGTTTTTATGTTTCAGCATTTAGTGTTTGTTTGCTTATGTTACTGTTCTCTCTTCTGTTAAGTATTTGGGTATTTCTGGTTTTGGTTTTCAGTTTTGTTTTCTTGTAGTTCTTCTGTCTGTTCTTAGTAGGTTTATTGTATTAATTCCCATGATTCACTTATCACGTTCCTGTATGCTTTTCAGTTTTGTTCAAGTTAGGGTGGTTTTCTTTGTACTATCTCTTATTGTCATGTTTGTATCTAATCACCTTTCTCTTGCTCCTGCTTGTCAGTCTCTCATTGTTTCCACAGTCTTTTCCGGATCACTGCACTCTGTTCCGCACCTGCACTTTGTCCTCTCAGTCAGCCACGCCCCTTCATCTGTCATTCTCTTGCCCATTTGTCACCGCCCTTCTGCATCATTGGCCTCTTAGCTGTCACCTGACCACGCCCCCCTTTCCAGGCCTTTCCTCCTCCATGTGCACCTCATTTCCTGATTAACACCTGTCCCTATTTAACCTGCGTCTGTTCACTTCTTCCCCGCTCGTTCGTTGATTCACTCACTTACCAGCCTCTTGTGTCGTTCTTGTTTTGCCTAGTCTTGTTTTTGGACTCTGTTTTGTGTTCTGGATCCTGTTTTTTGCCTCTGCTCTGACATACCTGTTTGCTCGTGTTTTGACCTTGCTTGTTTTTTGGACCACGTCTTTAGCTTAATCCTTGTCAAGTACTTTTGCTCCGTGGACTGCCTTGCTGTTAACGATCCCTGAATAAACCACCCTTTAAGTATATTTCCTTTTGTCGAGCCTGCATTTGTGTCCTGCCCTCGTCCAGTCCTGACACCTCTGCAGGTCCACAAAATTTAAAATTTAAACATTTATATCATTTATTTCTTATTTTCAAAAAGAATGTCAGCACACAAAGGGCCTAAGAACAGGTTAAAGTAAAACACAGACACATTAACATGCCTCTGAGTTGGTTTGTCATTTAACAGATGTAACTGTGCAAACCAATGCCGCATCTGTTTCAAAGAACCTAAAGATCCAAGATCACACCAGACTGTCAATGGCTTACAATGGCTAAAAGGGTGATCTATGTATGAAGAACAGGATTCCTTCCTGATATCAACATCAAAAGCAGTCCTTAATAAATAGATGCATTTATCTGCAGGCATGGACAATAGGTGCTGCTAGTGTGTCAAAAAAAAAAAACATTTTATTCATTAGGTGTAAGATGGCCATTTTTGTTGTATTTGATGTTTACTACTTACCACCCAAGCACCAAACTGTGTGCAAGCATGTAGTATAGCATGATAGAAATTATAAAGAAAAATCAAGCCTTTATCTGTGCTGAAGAAACAGGAGACAACTGTGTTTGTGTCCAGAAATAAAACCACACATTTCAAGCACATGTGATGCACATTAAAATAAAAAAGGAAAAAAAAAAGACAACAGGTGGGGGTGTTAATGGAACATGATCCTCAGCCTGCAGCTTGCATGGCTCAGCAGATACAGGAAATGTGTGGGAGATGAAGCAGAGAGTCTAAGTGTGCGCTTGTGCAGCAATTTAATTTTCTTCAAGAAAAAAAAAATCCTCCTTGGTGTCCTCCCACTTTAATCATCTTGCTTTTTCTTTCTCATGCTGTCTGTCATTCAGCCGTTGTGCACCTTCCTCCAGACTCCTCTTCACTCCAGAGTGATTACAGCAGGTGGCCCACACAACATGGACCTTTGTCTCACTCTCATTTCTTTTTTGTTGTTTTTCCTTTTCTCTTTTCATTGCCTCATAACCTTCATTTCAACAACCTCATCAACCTCCATCTTTCCAAGGTTCTCCAGCTCTCTTCCTGCCTGTTTTCCTCCACCTCTCACATCTTTCAAAGCCTTTAACAACATAATGAAAGTGGTGCGACTTAAACATGTCCAATACAAATTTACAAACTGGCACATCATAAGAAGTTAAATCACAGGTTACAATGTGATAACTACGCATTTGTGCACATATCAATTAGAATTTTAGACAAATATCTGCAGCTGCCAATTTCCACAGATGACTTCCTCCATTTAACACTGAAAAGATTTAATTGACCCTTTAGGCGCAATAGTGGAGACTTATTTCCATTTTGATTTGTTACCCTGTAATGACCAAAGGGCTCTGGATTCAAAAATCAACTTTACAAGCTGATGAATATGTTGTGAACAGACAAACCCATGCACACATACAAGCAGGCATGAGAGGTCCGCCAGAGTTAAGTGTTGTAGGAGTGAAAAAGGTGCCAACTGTGGAGAATTTACATTTTAGGTCATAAGAAACAGCCTGTGGTGTGTTGTTGCACTGCAACCTTTTTATTCTCACTCTGTGTGCTTCTATCAGGTAACATCATTAGAATACAGTGTTTTTAGAACTAAGTAATAAAACCATTTTTATCTCTACCAACCAACAGAGAAGGTGAGTCTGAGTTTTATCTTCATTGTCTCTTTGTGATGTCATAAGGCAAGAGTCCAAAAGAATTAACTGAAAGGACAGCTGGCCTTTCAGTGTTAAAGAAAACTGTTGTGTTGGATGAAATAAAAAATTGGAATATCATCACAATTTGTTCAACATATGCCTACATAAAATTCAATCACAACACACAAACCACGCAAACACGTAAGCCAAAGCCCTCTTCTGTCAGTTGGTAGTGATATCTCAACCTTTCACAGTTAGGCATGTCTGGGACTTGATGGAATACATCCCCAAAGGCATATAATTGTTTGATTGCGACTGCAGAAAACTCCCACGCTATACAATATTCATATATCTAATAATATATATAATGCATGTTTATTTGTTCATTTATATATAATATGAAAGTCTGACCAAGAAGGGGAGGATAGCAAATAGTGGCTGAAAAATTTAAAATGTAAGACATAATCCTGCTACCAGTACAATATAATAGCTGGCCAAAAAACTTAAAATGAAGAACAATACAAATCAAAATGAAATGAAGGATGAGCATTAAATACCAAAAGAAGAAACCAATGAAAAGTGATAAGTGTTTCTTCTTTTTAGTAGTTTACTGTAAGAAACTTGTGTAGCCATTGCATTAATTATTCATGTCATTTGTAGGGTCTTATTCATTGTTAAATATTCAGGGGTTTTAAGTTTTACCTTCCCATCAACCTGAAAATACTTGCATTTTAGTTTTCATAGTTTTTTTCAGGATCGTCACAGCAATTGTTTATTTATTTATTTCAAAACGGCAATTGGCGTTTGTGCGACACAGTGCTCAGAGTTTTCATTACTGAGGGATTTTATTAATGCAATGTGGATTTATTTAAAGAACCAAGACATCTGGCTAACATTTGTTAGTGATATTATTACCCAAGGCCATCGGGTATTGCGAAAACTTTGCCTCCGACCGTCTGTCTGTGTTCAGTATAAGTCCAGTTCTGTTACTGTCAGGTCCTTCAAATTCACAGGGAACATTCTTGGAAAACAGACCTTGGACAAGTTCAAAGATGGCTAACCCAGACCTATTCTAAGCGGTCAAAAGGTCACATTCTATTTTCTATTTTTATGCTATGAATCATGTGGCAAATCTGTTTTTTGGGGGGGGGGGGGGCAGCCAATCAGAATAGAGAGGCACCGTGATGTCACTGGCTGGTCTCACTCTCTCGCTGCTAACTCAACATGGTGGAATCTGCTCCCAAACCGCTGCGAACTGTGTAAATCTAACATGTTTCTCATATTTTTACAAATACATTCTTTTTCAACGTACCAGGTCCCTGCTTGGCACCTCCCAGCAGGTGGCACTGCACGGCACATATTTTTTAAAAAGAATTTTATTATACATTGATCTCCAATCTTCTTCCTATATTACAGTATTTTAGTGACCCAAAGACTTTCGTAAACTATTTCCAACATTAAAACAGTTGACTATATACTCTCAGGTGGTATGTACACAGTAACTGATTGCCACCATGCTCTTCCAGGTTCTTTCTTTTGAGGTGGTCAAAAAACTTGTCTTGCTGCCATCCAATGTGCAAGCCTTATCTTTGCAATACTAGAAAATAACTATTGCTTTTTATTGTTGTTTGATGTGTTTTAAAGGGACTGCCCCCTGTCGGTTGTGAAACATGGCACTGACCAAATCAAAATAGGGAATGTGACATACATCACACTCCATTACAGGTTTGGATGGTGTGCCAAAACAGAAGGCGAAGAGAAACCTAAACTATAGAACTGCCACCGATAGAATGTGAATTGGCCTCACCATAATAATTATGTTTCTGTGATGGCAAAATGTGTAGACAATTTAATTACTCACAATCTCACAGTATCACTCATAATATTGTCATACTGCACAAGCATAAATTGAATGTTATTATCATCAATGCACAAACCACAACTGGTGCCTCTGCAAGACCAGCACAGTCATGGATGGATGGACTTCATGAAGCTACACAATTTAAGTGGGCCATTTAATCTTGTTTACATTGAATAAACCTGGTCTGAGAAAGTTTGACTTTTCTGATGTACTACTATGACAACCAATCCAACAACTATTTCAAAGGTCAAAGAATTGGACCCCATGCCAAATCAACTGTACTTTGATGCAGCTAAACAGTAATACACATGTGGAGATCAGACCACTGTTCTTTTTGTGGAGAAAAATGATTATTCAATTCATCCTTAATTAAAGAAAGAGAGAAAAAAGATTTTGTTTCACACATTTTGCAACCCCAATTCCAATGAAGTTGTGACGTTGTGTAAAATGGAAATAAAAACAGAATACAATGATTTGCAAATCCTCTTCAACCTATATTCAACTGAATACACCACAAAGACAAGATATTTAATGTTCAAACTGATAAACTTCATTGTTGTGCAAATATTTGTTCATTTTGAAATGGATGCCTGCAACACATTTCAAAAAAGCTGGGACAGTGGTATGTTTACCACCAGTGATGCCGGTAACGCGTTACTTAGTAACGCGTTACTCTAATCTGACCACTTTTTTTTAGTAACAAGTAATCTAACGCGTTAATCTTTCCAAATCAGTAGATTAAAGTTACTTCTCCATGTCACTGTGCGTTACTATTATTTTTCATTGTGGGTCGATAACAGCATTAAACTTGGTCTGTGGGCAGGAGGTCGGGGTTCGACTGAACTGCCCACTTTAAGTGAGCTGTGAGCTTTTCATCCACGGTTTTTTGCAGCTGCTCGACTCGTCCTCACCTCTTAAAGCGCGGTGATCAGCACAGCTGCACTGAGCTTTACAAAGACATTTTTATACTTTTTTCCCTCCTTTATTTAGAATTCTGAGCTGAGCCGCTCTGTATCTGGTCGTTAAAAACAGCTGATACTCCGCAACGCGTCAACAACTAACACTATTTTCCACTCAGATGCACCTAAACTCTCTTTCTGAGGACCACATGATGTGAAAACACAATAAAACTTTCTTACCTGTAAATTTGGTCATGTTTTCTGCATAAATAAATGTTATCCATTCTTTGTGCTCAAACGCCAAAGCAGGGGCGAATCTAGATGGAATGGGGGCGTGGGGCAAGGATGTGCCCCACGCCCCCACAACACCCCTAGATTAAAGGTCCAGTTTTGAAGCCGTTTTTTACTACAACTACGAATATTGCTTAAATAATAATAATTTCGACAAGTAAAATGTTTAGAGAGAATTTAAATGTTAGAAAAATGTTAGAATTTAATAGTTACATTTATAAACAATGTAGGTTCAAAATTGCAAGTTTTACTGTTACAGTGCTGTCAACAGTTAAATATGAGGTCAAGATAGAGGTCTTTATTTTACTTTTTATAAAACAAGTATTTATTTTCATTGAAGTCAAGAAAGGGTGACTATAAAGTGAGTTTTGGCAAAACAGGTATCATTGTCATGTTGAGGTGGCAGAGGGTTGTTGTAGGCAGCTGGGAAAAGTAACTAAAAAAGTAACTAGTAATCTAACTTAGTTACTTTTACAATTGAGTAATCAGTAAAGTAACTAAGTTACTTTTTCAAGGAGTAATCAGTAATCAGTAATTGGATTACTTTTTCAAAGTAACTGTGGCAACACTGTTTACCACTGTGTTACATCACCTTTCCTTCTAACAACACTCAATAAGTGTTTGGGAACTGAGGACAATAATTGTTGAAGCTTTGTAGGTGGAATTCTTTCCCATTCTTGCTTGATGTACGACTTCAATTGTTCAACAGTCCAGGGTCTCTGTTGTCGTATTTTGCGGTTAATAATGCACCACACATTTTCAATGGGCGACAGGTCTGGACTGCAGGCAGGCCAGTCTAGTACCCGCACTCTTTTACTACGAAGCCACGCTGTTGTAACACGTGCAGAATGTGGCTTGGCATTGTCTTGCTGAAATAAGCAGGGACGTCCCTGAAAAAGACGTTGCTTGGACGGCAGCATGTGTTGCTCCAAAACCTGTATGTACCTTTTAGCCAGTGGTGGGCACAGCTAACCAAAAAGTTAGCTTTGATAACTTGTAATCAGCTTTCAGCATTGATGGTGCCATCACAGATGTGTAAGTTGCCCATGCCATGGGCACTAACACACCCCATACCATCACAGATGCTGGCTTTTAAACTTTGCGCTGGTAACAGTCTGGATGTTCTTTGTCCTCTTTTGTCCAGAGGACACAATGTCCATGATGTCCAGCTTTTCAGATCACTTCGAAAACCATCATCGGACCAATTATCTTCCGATAAGTTTTGGTCCGATAATATTTAGACCGCTAACTTTTTTGCAGACATAGCTTTTTGTAGTAGATGCGCAGTACTATCCTCTACAAACAGAAGCAAGCAGGCAAAGGAGAACTGGTCACAAAAAAAAGAAAAAAGTTCATTTCTTTTGACCCCATACTCACACGCTGGTAATATCACTTATGGTTAAAATTTTAACCAAACTTATTTTGGACAAGTTATTTAAATTAACTTCACATCTGAAGTTTTCTAATGTGAAAATATCAGATACAGTGAGGAAAATAAGTATTTGAACACCCTGCGGTTTTGCAAGTTCTCCCACTGAGAAATCATGGAGGGGTCTGAAATTTTCATCTTAGGTGCATGTCCACTGTGAGAGACATAATCTAAAAAAAAAAAAAAAAAATCACAATGTATGATTTTTTTTAATAATTCATTTGTATGTTACTGCTGCAAGTAAGTATTTTAGTATTAAGTATTTGAACACCTGTGAAAATCAATGTTAATATTTGGTACAGTAGCCTTTGTTTGCAATTACAGAGGTCAAATGTTTCCTGTAGTTCTTGACAAAGTTTTCACACACTGCAGCAGGGATTTTGGCCCACTCCTCCATCCAGATCTTCTCCAAATATTTCAGGTTTGGAGTTTCACCTCCAAAGATTTTCTATTGAGTTCAGGTCTGGAGACTGGCCAGGCCACTCCAGGACCTTGAAATGCTTCTTACAGAGCCCCTCCTTAGTTGCCCTGGCTGTGTGTTTGGGGTTATTGTCATGCTGGAAGACCCAGCCAGGACCCATCTTCAGCACTCTTACTAAGAGAAGGAGGTTGTGTGCCAAAATCTCACAATACATGACCCCATCCATCCTCCCTTCAATACAGTGCAGTCGTCAGAGTATGATGTTAACCCCCAGAGTATGATGTTTCCACCCCCATGCTTCACGATTGGGATGGTTTTCTTGGGGTTGTTCTCATCCTCTAAGCATGGTAATTGGAGTTGATTCCAAAAAGCTCTATATGGGTCTCATCTGACCACATGACCTTCTCCCATGCCTCCTCTGGATCATCCAGATGGTCACTGGTGAACTTCAAACGGGACCTTGTTGCCCTGCAGGATTTTAAACCATGACAGCATCATGTGTTACTAATGTAATCTTTGTGACTGTGGTCCCAGCTCTCTTCAGGTCAATGACCAGGTCCTCCTGTGTAGTTCTGAGCTTTCTCAGAATCATCCTTACCCCACAAAGTGAGATCTTGCATGGAATCCCAGACCGAGGGAGATTGACAGTCATCTTGTGTTTCTTCTACTTTCTATTAAATAATCATAACAGTTGTTGTCTTCTACCAAGCTGCTTGCCTGTTGTCCTGTAGTCCATCCCAGCCTTGTGCCGGTCTACAGTTTTGTCCCTGGTGTCCTTAGACAGCTCTTTGGTCTTGGCTATGGTGGACAGGTTGGAGTGTGATTGATTGAGTGTGTGAACAGGTGTCTTTTATACAGATAAGTTCAAACAGGTGCAATTAATACAGGTAAAGAGTGCAGAATAAGAGGGCTTCTTAAAGAAGAGAATGTGCGCAAACATGCGCACATTCTCTCCACATGCAAAAATTTTTGTGATGACACTTCCAGGGCTCTGTAAAAATGCCTGTTTTTACAAATAAAAAAATGGAATATTTTACAAAAGCACATTTAAACACCAACACACGACAGACGTCACATTAACGTGTTGGTTTACATAATGAATGACTGAACCAATCAGTGTTTAGCAGAGGCACATTTACCCAGAATCCTTTGCGATCTGTCTCTTTGTTACAAAACCCCAGAATTAGTGCATTATTCAACATTAAAAGATATATGTTATATTTTAACTTTGTACAAATGACAGAATTGACATTAATGGAGTTATTCTATCAGTATTAATGTTATTTATAAATCAACACCATAACTCAATATGACTTTATTTTTCAAGACCTCCGCATGACCGGAGCTTTGTCACTGATAGAGAGTTGGCTTTATGGTTGCTCTCAGGGTGCCTCTGTGTTGGGAGGGCTGTAATAAACAATAGCTTCCAGCAGAGGCTGAATGTTGAAAGAAAAAAGTGTGGTCTCATTGTTTGGGTCTCGGGGTGCCTCTGTGCTTGGAGCGCTATAGTAAACAAGAGCTTCCAGCAGGGGCAGACTGTTGAAAGAAAAAAGTGTGGTCTTATTGTTTGGGTCTGTTGTTATTTTTAATATTATTAGAAGCTATTAAATTTGTTTTACTAATAGTTGTAAATGTGCCAGAGATAATATTGGAATTTATCTGTTATCGGTTATCTGTAACTTCTGATACATTTTTGGGTGGTTTATTGTTTTATCTTTATCTCAGATAACTTTTCAGTTATCTGATTATCTGTTATCAAAGTTAATTTTTTGGTTATCTGTGCCCACCACTATATATATATATATATATATATATATATATATATATATATATATATATATCACGTTCAGAGATATATATATATATATCTCTGAGCGTGAGATCGATAGACAGATCGGTGCAGCATCTGCAGTGATGCGGTCGCTGTATCGGACCGTCGTGGTGAAGAGAGAGCTGAGTAGGGGGGCAAAGCTCTTGATTTACCGATCAATCTACGTTCCGATCCTCACCTATGGTCACGTCACATTGGGAGGAGGCCCCGGGGAAGACCCAGGACACGCTGGAAGGATTACATCTCTCGGCTGGCTTGGGAATGCCTTGGGGTTCCCCCGGAGGAGCTGTGGGAGGTGTGTGTGGATCGGGAGGTCTGGGCGGCTTTGCTTGAGCTGCTGCCCCCGCGACCCGACTCCGGATAAAGCGGAAGAAAATGTATGTATATATATATATATACACACACATACATGTAATTTCAGCGTTTATGACAGATGATATATCTTTATTCCACCATTGCTAAAGAGCCACTTTGCTGCAACCGATGACATGGTGTGAAATTGTGAAAGAGCGATCAGCTCATTAAAAACTTATTTTAAACAGATGTTACAAAGATCAACTACAAGAAATGTTCAGCCAGAAGAAATAGAAAATGATTGCAGCACATTGATTTTACAGACTCTCAAGCTGCTATTCATCACGAGAAAAGGCCAAAAGACTTTACAGACATCTACACCAATAAATATGAGTGAGAGTCAAGCAAACTGACAAATAGAATTCATGCCCAATTAAAGGATTTAACCTGAATATTAGAGCTTACTTCATAAGGATTGTTAAGTCTTCAACGGGAAAACATCTCACATTTTAACTATTAGCAGCCAACAGCAGTTATCTTTGCAACCTCATTTGCAAAAACAGAGAGGTCTCTGGTACAGAGCCACATCGGTCACACTCATTTCATGGCTCATTAATAGAATAATGGAGTCTGTATGTGTCGATGAATAGTGTTTGTGAGAGCTTTTGTACATTTCATGGTGACAGCAACAACAACACGTTACTACTGCCCATTCACTGAGGCTACATACGAAACGTCATCTGTCAGTCACAACCAGATAGCCGGCGATGCGTTCACCACAGGTCATGGCGCTTGCAGAGGCTTTCGGGATGCAGCAAGGACAAATAGAACCTCTGACCCTCAGAGCTCAGAGTTGCTTTTTCTTTCTAACTGTTGTTTGTGTCAAACAGCAGCCAGGATGAGGTCAAAGTCAAAAGGGAGGAAGAAAAGTGAATTAAGGTAGAGTTGAATATAAGCAGAGAAAGAAACAAGAAAAAGAGGATGACAAAGGAAACGGCCTGTTGGTGCCTCACACCGATCCCATTAGTTAATGTGTCACCCAAATGCCAAACAGGCAGTGACAGAATATGCACACACACACACAACAGGGACAAAAGCCATCTTTAAGGTAATACTAGTGATTAACCGTAACTGGTTTTTCAATGGCCAAAGCTAATACAGATATTTAGGGAGCAGGGCAGCCGGTGGCCGATATCTTGTTTTTTTTTTTTTTTTTTTTACCTAGCAGGTTGGATGAAGGCCAGTCCATCCGTGGAATGTGGGCATCTGTGTGCTCCACGACCTGGTGTCAGGTCGATGTAAACACTGTTCTGTTCACCACTCTGCAATATTTCTCTCTTACCAACTGTAAATTGTTCAGATCAGCAGTCTCCAACCCTGCTCCTGGAGAGCACCTGTCTAACATATTTTCCATGTATATCTTTTCTAGTCAGTCCTGGTCAGTTAGCATTAGTGTTTCCCAGCTCTTGATTGGCTAAGCACATCTGACTGTTATTAGCTGTGGGTGGAGCAGAGTGATTCGTATAACATGCTGGGCAGGTGCCCTTGAGGAGCACGGAGGGAGATACCTGGTTGCGATTCAACTCGGTGAATCCCTAATCCAAGCTAACTTTTATTTGCATTTTCTTACTAAAAGACTGCAGCAAATATAACTATAGACAGGAAACAACAGGAGTGAAAGTTGTACTTTTTGGGTTTTTTTTGCACTTTTGTCTTTTTGTGTCCAATTTAATAAAATTTTGTACATAGTAATGACCTACTGCTGTCTGCGGACATATGTTGCTGTGGTGTATTTACTGTATGTGTGAAATACTGAAGTGGTAAGCATCAGATGTCCAAAATAAAGCCACCCGGAATAAGGAAAAAGTTGCAGTTCCTTGACTAGCTGCTTGAGGATGACTCCAGAAACGAACACACTGTCAACAGTGCCCTTTATGTTTTAAAATGTCAATAAAGATTATAACTAATTATATTATTTGTATAGTCTCATTTAGAAGAGTGAAATAAATTAAAAATGAAAAAAGTCAATTTAAATCAATAAAAGCTGCTTTAAATAGAAAAAAAAACAATCTTGACTTTTTAACCAGACCTGGATAAAAATGTATTCAAATATACTTAGTATTGCAGCAGTGAGTCATGTTAAAAAAATATTCAAAAAATAGCATTTCAAAAAAAAGGTCATAAGGTACACCATTTGTTTTTATGTAATAATTCTGCAATGAGGTATTTTTTCTTCATTGGTTTTGCGTTTGAGCTATTTGCAATTTTCTGCTCTATGTGCCTCATAATTTAAATTTTCTTTATTACAAATGTCATTAATTTTGATTAATGATTCTGAAAAAAGAGAGCATCCACATACTCAAATCTGGAGGACATTTCTGGTGGACACATATCCTCACACCCAGCCTTCCACAGCCACTCCAGCCATGCATGATGGGCGCGCATGGGGCAGAAAGCTGTCGCCAGTGGGATGCTTTTCGGATGGACGCCCCCTCAAGCCACCCAATTTTCTGAATTTTTAATGGACACTTTCACAATGTGCAATGCAGCTATTTTTGGTCACTTATACCTTTCTTACCTTTACTTTTTATACTTATGCCTCTTTAAAGCCTGGCCACACGGTAACAAAGAACACCGAAGCCAAAACGAAATAAGAAATCTGGACTTACGTTGACATCATTTAACCGTCATCCAGCTTCGTTCCTGTAACTGGCTCTTTATCAGAATTTTCAAACTCCTGAAATAGTATATGAACGAATCCCAGCAACAACCTCAATTCATTCGTATTCCATTTTGCTTTCTGTGTTGATGGTTCCTCATCATTTGCGTAGTTCCCGTAACATCAGCGTTCCGTTTGACTGTCGTTCAACTTCGTCCAACCTCCCAAGTCCGACGTGTTGCACGAACGTTGACGATATCTGAACGGATCAATAACTAAAGCTCCGACAAGCTGAATGCGACTCGTCTATGTGTGGGATGAAAAGCAACGTTTTCATAGAGAAACTGCAGCAACAACGTTTTATCAACTATTGGAACTATTTACACACATTCCAGCCGTTTCTGGATGGCCTGCATGCGTGCACACATTGTTGTGAAGATAACCAAACCCCACACCTGCCGGTGCTGCGGACATGAGGACAGGGCGGCTGCACTTGGTCTCATACCCGCTGTCAGTCACGTCATCGTGAATGTTTCGTTTTGATTTCATTTGAAGTGTCAAGGTCAAAGTTCGCTTTGATTTTCTTTTGTTAGTTTCAGTTTTGTGTCGTTCCTTTTTTGCACTCCCTCCCCACTTCTTTAAAAACTTTTTCTCTACTTCAGAGCAATCAGTTCTGACTAGAGCTGAAACAATTACTCGAATAATTCCATTACAAAAAATGATCAAGGCAAATTCTGTGCCTCAAAGCTTCGTTTAATATTGTAGTACATATGCCAGGCCTGTGTGTGACGCTGTAATGTCCCCAGAAACACTACAGAAGAAGACTAGAGCATGCGCTCAGGCCGTGTAACAGCTAATAATTTAGCCCTTAAAGCTACCGCTTTCCAATGTGACACAGAGTAAAATAAAGCTTTTTAAGAGAAAGAGGGTCCACACTGATCATCTGAAGTAGACTTACTATGCATTTAAAGTGAAGCAGTGTGTTTGTCTATTTTTAAAAAACACACTGTCTGCTCGATGTGGTGAGTGACTATAGAGGGTTTTCAATCACGTGACCAATTTGCTGCAGGACAGGTGCCGTCTCCATTCTGGATTACAAGGAGGCTGGCGCATGATAGAAAAACGGAGAGATTGTACGGTTATTACGATGCTTTAAATCCTCGAGATAAAGCTATTTATCGTGATAGATGTGTAGCAGCTGGTTCAGTGGATCCGTATCTTGTACCAGATAGTGAGTTTAGTGTTAATGTAACGAACTGGCCGACAGTGTCACACTGCGATATTGTGAACTAGGAAGCTGCCGACCAGGTCAGCCTCGCCGGCCTCCTGCAGAGCATCACAGCGGAGCTCTGAAAGCGGAGGTCGTCTTGAAGTCCTGAGCGATTTCTCTCACCAGGCACTAGAAGGAGAGCTTGCGGTGCGGATCAGCAGCTCGGTGCTCGAGGACCACAATGTAAATAAGCATCCGTATTGGAAGCATTCTTGTGTTATCCTCAGCGGTATTTTTATGTATTCTTATATAATTTTATTGCCGAATAAAATAAGATAAAATTCTGGTAACAGTGGATTTCTGTTAGCGGCGGATCTCTCTCAGCGCCACGGTGCCCTGAGGCTTCTTCACACTGACGTTGAAGCTTCTGCAATTGTTCGCCAAATGCACGTAGCGTATCACAGCGGCCACCGCGTCGTAATCCAGAATGGCCGCGGGACACAAAATGATGTGACCGATACGTCACATGAAAACCTTCTATTGACCTGACAGCTGGGTACCCACAGTCGAAGTCGGCTGCTGTCTTTGTTTTTTTTTTGTTTGTTTGTTTTTGTTTTTTGAGTGTTTTGCTTTTTAATTTTCGCTTTTTTGGGGCAACACACAATGCTTCACAAATACGGTAACTTTAAAAAAAAAATTGAGAAAGAGGGATAAAAAAAATCATGTAGGGACCCAGTCCACCAGCCTTTAATAATAATAATAATGAAAAACTCAAAATGGCTAAATTTTACAAATTGGGGGGAAAAAACAGAACAGAAAGCCACATCCCATCACCATTTCTGCAAAATGTCAAGACTTTGGCACAGCGACATTGTGCCATTGCTTAGGGAGAGCCCTGGACTATTGATGTTCTTTAAAAATGCAAAAGTACTTTTTATCCTATTAATCGCCAGAATAATCGGCAGAATACTCGATTACTAAAATAATCGATAGCTGTAGCCCTAGTTCTGACTATTATAAAAAGCAGCCTGTCCTCTGGTGTTGTCCCTGTAAGGTTCAAACACACAGTAATACAACCTTTGCTGAAGAAGCCTGGCCTTGAAAGCACCATTTTAGAGAATATCAGGTCCATCTCCAAGCTGCCATTTGTCTCTAAAATTCTGGATAAAATTGTCTATGCACAGCTAAAAACTTTCCTTGAATACAACATCATGGAGGTTTTTCAGTCTGGTTTTAAAATGTTGCATAGCACAGAAACTGCCCTTTTAAAATTATTTTAATGACATTTTAATGGCAAATGATAGTGCCAACTATGTTGTTCTTGTATTGACCGCTATCTTTGTTACTGTAGACCACAGTATTTTGTTAAATTGTTTGCAGCAGCTAGTGGGCATTGGTAGTAGTGCCCTGGATGGTTCTGGTCCTACTTAGCAGACAGGACTATGAGCATTGGTCTTGGGGTGTGTGAATCCTCCTCCGCTCCACTCTTACACAGGGTCCCACAGGGATCAATTTTAGGACCCTTGCTTTTCTCTCTGTATATGTTTCCCTTAGGATCTATCCTCAGAAAATATGGTGTCGCTTTACACTGTTATGCTGATGACAGCCAGATATATGTCCCCCTGAGGAAAAGTGATGCGTTTTCTCTCAAACCACTGCTGTCATTTCCTGAGGATATTAAGGCCTGGATGGCCCTAAATTTCCTAAATTTTAATGATAAGAAAACAGAGGTGATTGTGTTTGGACCTAGCAGCTCCTGTGTACCCTCCCCTGTTGATTTTGGTCCACTGGCAGCTTATGCGAAGAGTACTGTTACTAATTTGGGTTTTAAGATGGACAGCGATTTTAAATTGGATTGCGAAATTAGTGTAGTAGTTAGGTCTAGTTTCTTTCACCTTAGGCAGGAAGCCTTTTCTCGCACATCAGCACTTTTAAACGTAATCCATTGCCTTCATTACCTTTCGGCTGATTTACTGTAATGCAATTTATTTTGGAGTTAGCCAGTCCTCCATTGCACGTCTCCAGTTAGTTCAGAACGCTGCCGCTCATCTGCTAACTGGAGTACGAGAGAGGGAGCACATTACACCGATCTGCCCTCCCTCCACTGGCTGCCTGTGCACTTTAGGGTTTAGATTCTTTTATTTGTTTATAAATCTTTAAATGGCCTTGCCCTGCCCTACCTCTCTGAGCTACTTCACCGCTACACCCCTACACGGTGCCTCCGGTCAGCTGATCAGATGCTTCTTGAGGTACCGAGGTCCAAGCGAACGCTCAGAGGGGATTGAGCATTTTCTGTTGCCACTCCAAAAATTTGGAATGATCTACCTTTGCACATTAGGCAGGCCCCTTCACTGTCTGTTTTAAAACCAATTTTAAAACCCACTTTATTCACTGGCTTTTAACACAATATAAGACTTCACTCTGTTTAGATGTTTTGCTTGTTTGTTGTTGTTTTTATTGTTGTTGGATTGCTTTGTTGTTTTTATGACCCTCATGTACAGCACTTTGTTTCAGTTTTGGCTGTTCGAAAGTGCTCTCTATAAATAAAGTTGAGTTGAGCTGTGGGCACCACTGAAGGCTGAGGTGCACTGCTCAAGACTGAGGGAGTGCTGCTGAAGACTGAGGGGAAAAAGCACAACATTCAGGCAAGGCCTGAGAGCAACACAGGGGTATAAATACACTGGGAGGTCATCACACAAATTGGGGACAGGTGAGGCTAAAAATTTATGGGAAACAGCTGGGCTGAGCCACAGCAAAAAAGGTAGTAAAACATACAAGGAAACTGTGACCACCAAAATTAAAAAGGAAGTTTAAGAGAAAGCAGAAGTTACAACACAGAGAACCAAACCCAAGAAAGGTCACCAGAAAGGGAGACAGAGGACAAGGACAGACACAGACAGGAATCATAACACAATCTAAACTGATTCAGCATGGAATTTTTGGGGCTTTAGTGAGTAACATGCATTATTTATTGGATAACTGTTGTTTTTATTTCTGTATCCACTGTTACTTATGTTTTTGCACTGGGTGCACTTTATATGTGGTGGTTGATTTGTTGTATTTGATACAGAATATGAAAGCTTGAATGGGAGTACTGATGTCTGCTGCAACTGTGTCCAGGCTGGCAGCAGCTCAGCCACTTTTCCAATAATCTCTGCTGCTATTGTGTCATGCTCCCAAGGCAGCTTATGCGTGTGGCCCATCCCACCTGCATATCCCAGGGAATAAAACCTAAGAGCACCAATGCAGGAATTTACAAATACTGAGAGGATGAATAAAAAGAAAGAGTTGTGAGCAGATTGCAATAAAGTCAATCAAATGAGACAGGAGGCAACTGATAAAATGTCAGAAAAACTGAGAAGATATGGAGGCCAAATTGGCCTGCTACAGGTGGAGCATTCATAAAAATAAATAAATAAATAAAAAGACAAAATGGTAAACAATTACATCTGGATGACAGATAGTCTCCAAGCACGATATCTGTAATAAAACGAACAGTGTATTTCCTCTTAGCTTTCAGGCATATTATCTGTGAGATCAGTCAAACCCAGGCCAACGAGAGTGATGGGAAGAGGAGGGGTCGAGCTGTACCACTTTCCTTTTCACTGAGACTGGCAGCTTCAGGCATAGAAATAATGACCAGCAGAGCCCACAGGCAGGTCCTGAGCTCATAAAGCAGCTTTATGTGCACCCTTACACAACTCAGTTTCCTGCAAACACACACACAGGCACCTGCAGCATGTTCTAGGAAGACATATGTGAAGACACATGAAGGGAAACCTATTCAAAGCATCATTGCTATTTTGCTCCCAGGCAAAGTGAAAATATTAAATTCAATAAATTACTTCAATTTATTTTTTATGTCGTGCCTGAATGATTTCATTTATTTAACGGGAAACAAGAATCCACCCCCCACTTCCAGCCAGAATAAAGGCAGGAGAAAGGGATGACAAAGCTTAAGACAAGATTTAGACCATGATAAGGTTTATGTCAGTCACAGCATGCTAAAACTTTTGAAGGATCAAAATTAATTGGACAATTACCAAACGTGTTATTACCTCCTGATTCTACCTTTGGTCTTTGATCGCTGCTCCTTATTTCTTTAATGTTGATGACATGATTAATCAGAAATCAGTATATGAAGGAATTTTAATACCTCAGTTTGTTTGTTTGCTTTCTCCATATTGTTTCTCAAAATTTGTTCTGATACATTGGATGTCCAATAGCCGACATAGATAATGATATCGATACATTTATTTGCATAATACTGCTTATATTCATTTCATTTAAATGCATTCATAAATTATAGTGGATGGTGTTCATGTGTAACCCAGCTTTTTAATGCTGGAGTTATGCTGCTTAATGTGTATTGTATTAGCATTTTCTTTTGCCCATTTGTGACCAAGAACTTGATGGTCACTCTGTAAGAGCTCCAAAATTCCTCTGTGGAGAGAGGAGAACCTTCCAGAAGGACAACCATCTATGCAGCAATCCACCATTCAGGCCTGTATGGTAGAGTGGCCAGACAGAAGCCACTCCTTAGTAAAAGGCACATGGCAGCCCACCTGGAGTTTGCCAAAAGACACCTGAAGGACTCTCAGACCATGAGAAACAAAATTCTCTGCTCCGATGAGACAAAGAGTGAACTCTTTGGTGTGAATACTAGGGGTCATGTTTGGAGGAAACCAGAGACCATCCCTACAGTGAAGCATGGTGGTGGCAGCATCATGCTGTGGGGATGTTTTTCACTGGTAGGAACTGGGAGACTAGTCAGGATTGAGGGAAAGATGAATGCAGCAATGTACAGAGACATCCTGGATGACAACCTTCTCCAGAGCGCTCTTGACCTCAAACTGTGGCAATGGTTCATCTTTCAGCAGGACAATGACAGTACACAGCCAAAATATCAAAGGAGTGGCTTCAGGACAACTCTGTGAATGTCCTTGAGTGGCCCAGCCAGAGCCCAGACCTGAATCCAACTGAACATATTTGGAAAGATCTGAAAATGGCTGTGCACGGATGCTCCCCATCCTGATGGAGCATGAGAGGTGCTGCAAAGAGGAATGGGCAAAACTGCCCAAAGACAGATGCACCAAGCTTGTGGCATCATATTCATGAGGAATTGTGGCTGTAATTGCTGCCAAAGGTGCATCAACAAAGTATTGAGCAAAGGGTGTGAATACATGTGATGTTTTTTTTTGTTTTATTTTTTATAAATTTGCAAAAATTAAAAAAAAATATTCTTCATGTTGTCATTATGCAGTGTTGTGAGTAGAATTTTGAGATTTTGAGGGAAAAAAATTAATTCAGTCCATTTTGGAATAAGGCTGTAACATAAGAAAAAGGGGGAAAAGTGAAGCACTGTGAATACTTTTTGCCGTGAATTCTGAATGTGTGTGTGTGTATATACATATATCTACATATATGTAGATATATGTATATGTATATACGAGGTCTATTAGAAAAGTATCCGACCTTATTATTTTTTTCAAAAACCATATGGATTTGAATCACGTGTGATTACATCAGACATGCTTGAACCCTCGTGGGCATGCGAGAGTTTTTTCACGCCTGTCGGTTACGTCATTCGCCTGTGGGCAGTCTTTGAGTGAGGAGTCGTCCATCCGCTCGTCGATTTTTTTCATTGTTTAGGAATGGCTCAGAGACTGTTGCTTTGTTTGATAAAAATTTTTTCAAAACTGTAAGGCACAACTGAGTGGACACCATTCAATAAATTCAGCTGGTTTTCGATAAAAATTTTAACGGCTGATGAGAGATTTTGGTCTGGTAGTGTCGCTTTAAGGACGGTCCATGGCGCCTGACGGTGATCTGCGCTTCGAGGCGGCAGCGTCTCGCCGTTTCAAGTTGAAAACTTCCACATTTCAGGCTCTGTTGACGCAGTAAGTCGTCAGAGAACAGAGAACTTTCAGAAGAAGTCGGCATGAGGAGTTTATTCGGACATTCCATTGTTAACGGTCATTTTGTAATGAAAGAACGTGCGGGCAGAGTCGCATGTCGGGCTGGACCCGACCGCGGGGGGTCGCGGCAGGAAAAACACCTCCGTTGGAAATCTTAACGGGCAAGTTGGAACATGCCCAAGCTGTTAAACAATTTCTCAGTTACTCACTTGTTGAAAGCCATTAAAAGCCGCCTGAATTCTACAAATGGTTTTCAACACGGAGGTGTTTTTCCTGTCGCGGCGCACACAGATTTGCCGAGTCGTCACGGAAACGACTCGGCGAATTTGCGCGTACGTCTTTCATTAAAAAAATGTCCTTAAACAGTGGAATGTCCACATAAATTCCTCATGCCGGCCTCTTCTGAATCTTCTCTGTTCTCTCACGATGTCCTGGGTGAATTAAGCCTTAAATTAGGATGTTTTCAGCTCAAAACAGGCCGACGACAGCGCCTGGAAGCGCTGCAGGACGTCCCGCTCCGTGGGAAGTCCTTACACCGACAGAAACACCCCATAATCTCTCATCAGCCGTTAAACTTTTCACAGAAAACCAGCTTAATTTCTCGAATAGTGTCCACTCGGATATTCCTCACAGGTCCAGAAAAAATTTGGATAAAGCAACGCGCGCCGTCTCGAGCAGCGTGTGAAACAAAGGAATTCAGCCGAGAGGGCGGGACCACATCTCACTCAAGGCCTGCCCACAGGGAAATGACGTCACCGACACGCGTGAAAAAACTCACGCATGCGCACGAGGGTTCAAGCATGATTGGTGTAATCGCATGTCATTCAAATCCATATAGTTAAAAAAATAAAAAATAAAAGGGTCGGTTTATTATCTAAGAGACCTCGTATGTATATAGCTGAGTTTCCTGCTTTTAAACTCAGATAAAACTGAAGTTATTGTACTTGGCCCCACAAATCTTAGAAACATGGTGTCTAACCAGATCCTCACTCTGGATGGCATTACCCTGACCTCTAGTAATACTGTGAGAAATCTTGGAGTCATTTTTGATCAGGATATGTCATTCAAAGCGCATATTAAACAAATATGTAGGACTGCTTTTTTGCATTTACGCAATATCTCTAAAATTAGAAAGGTCTTGTCTCAGAGTGATGCTGAAAAACTAATTCATGCATTTATTTCCTCTAGGCTGGACTATTGTAATTCATTATTATCAGGTTGTCCTAAAAGTTCCCTGAAAAGCCTTCAGTTAATTCAAAATGCTGCAGCTAGAGTACTAACGGGGACTAGAAGGAGAGAGCATATCTCACCCATATTGGCCTCTCTTCATTGGCTTCCTGTTAATTCTAGAATAGAATTTAAAATTCTTCTTCTTACTTATAAGGTTTTGCATAATCAGGTCCCATCTTATCTTAGGGACCTCATAGTACCATATCACCCCAATAGAGCGCTTCGCTCTCAGACTGCAGCCTTACTTGTAGTTCCTAGGGTTTGTAAGAGTAGAATGGGAGGCAGAGCCTTCAGCTTTCAGGCTCCTCTCCTGTGGAACCAGCTCCCAATTCAGATCAGGGAGACAGACACCCTCTCTACTTTTAAGATTAGGCTTAAAACTTTCCTTTTTGCTAAAGCTTATAGTTAGGGCTGGATCAGGTGACCCTGAACCATCCCTTAGTTATGCTGCTATAGACTTAGACTGCTGGGGGGTTCCCATGATGCACTGAGTGTTTCTTTCTCTTTTTGCTCTGTATGCACCACTCTGCATTTAATCATTAGTGATTGATCTCTGCTCCCCTGCATAGCATGTCTTTTTCCTGGTTCTCTCCCTCAGCCCCAACCAGTCCCAGCAGAAGACTGCCCCTCCCTGAGCCTGGTTCTGCTGGAGGTTTCTTCCTGTTAAAAGGGAGTTTTTCCTTCCCACTGTCGCCAAGTGCTTGCTCACAGGGGATCATTTTGACCGTTGGGGTTTTTACGTAATTATTGTATGGCCTTGCCTTACAATATAAAGCGCCTTGGGGCAACTGTTTGTTGTGATTTGGCGCTATATAAATAAAATTGATTGATTGATTGATATATATACACACATATATATACATACACATATATACACACACATATATATATATATATATATATATATATATATATATATATACACACACACACACACACACACACACACAACCCCTGGCAGTAATTATGGAATCACCGGCCTCAGAGGATGTTCATTCAGTTGTTTAATTTTGTAGAAAAAAAGCAGATCACAGACATGACACAAAACTAAAGTCATTTCAAATGGCAACTTTCTGGCTTTAAGAAACACTATAAGAAATCAAGAAAAAAAATTGTGGCAGTCAGTAACGGTTACTTTTTTAGACCAAGCAGAGGGAAAAAAATATGGAATCACTCAATTCTGAGGAAAAAATTATGGAATCATGAAAAACAAAAGAACACTCCAACACATCACTAGTATTTTGTTGCACCACCTCTGGCTTTTATAACAGCTTGCAGTCTCTGAGCCATGGACTTAATGAGTGACAAACATTACTCTTCATCAATCTGGCTCCAACTTTCTCTGATTGCTGTTGCCAGATCAGCTTTGCAGGTTGGAGCCTTGTCATGGACCGTTTTCTTCAACTTCCACCAAAGATTTTCAATTGGATTAAGATCCGGACTATTTGCAGGCCATGACATTGACCCTATGTGTCTTTTTGCAAGGAATGTTTTCACAGTTTTTGCTCTATGGCAAGATGCATTATCATGTTGAAAAATGATTTCATCATCCCTAAACATCCATTCAATTGATGGGATAAGAAAAGTGTCCAAAATATCAACGTAAACTTGTGATTTATTGATGATGTAATGACAGCCATCTCCCCAGTGCCTTTACCTGACATGCAGCCCCATATCATCAATGACTGTGGAAATTTACATGTTCTCTTCAGGCAGTCATCTTTATAAATCTCATTGGAACGGCACCAAACAAAAGTTCCAGCATCATCACCTTGCCCAATGCAGATTCGAGATTCATCACTGAATATGACTTTCATCCAGTCATCCACAGTCCACGATTGCTTTTCCTTAGCCCATTGTAACCTTGTTTTTTCTGTTTAGGTGTTAATGATGGCTTTCGTTTAGCTTTTCTGTATGTAAATCCCATTTCCTTTAGGCGGTTTCTTACAGTTCGGTCACAGACGTTGACTCCAGTTTCCTCCCATTCGTTCCTCATTTGTTTTGTTGTGCATTTTTGATTTTTGAGACATATTGCTTTAAGTTTTCTGTCTTGACGCTTTGATGTCTTCCTTGGTCTACCAGTATGTTTGCCTTTAACAATCTTCCCATGTTGTTTGTATTTGGTCCAGAGTTTAGACACAGCTGACTGTGAACAACCAACATCTTTTGCAACATTGCGTGATGATTTACTCTCTTTTAAGAGTTTGATAATCCTCTCCTGTTTCAATTGACATCTCTCGTGTTGAAGCCTTGATTCATGTCAGTCCACTTGGTGCAACAGCTCTCCAAGGTGTGATCACTCCTTTTTAGATGCAGACTAACGAGCAGATCTGATTTGATGCAGGTGTTAGTTTTGGGGAGGAAAGTGTACAGGGTGATTCCATAATTTATTCCTCAGAATTGAGTGAGTCCATATTTTTTCCCTCTGCTTGGTCTAAAAAAGTAACCGTTACTGACTGCCACAATTTTTTTTTCTTGATTTCTTATAGTGTTTCTTAAAGCCAGAAAGTTGCCATTTGAAATGACTTTAGTTTTGTGTCATTTCTGTGATCTGTTTTTTTTTTTTACAAAATTAAACAACTGAATGAACATCCTCTGAGGCCGGCGATTCCATAATTTTTGCCAGGGGTTGTATACAGTGCATCGGAATGCAGCTGGACAGTGTAGTGGTAGAAATGCTGCCTTTGGAACAACAGGTCACGGGTTCAAACCAGTAAGGGTCCCCTGGCTAGACACCCCCATGCAACTCCCCCAGCCTACCTCAAATCATGAGCGAGAGACAAATAAATAAATAAAGCCATACCAGCTCGGACGTTGCGCAGATTAACAAGGTCTGCATCAATTGTTGAGGAACCAGGACACACTCATGAGAAATGGGCTACTGGAACAAGATGTGCATGAACAAGATCTGACAGCATGGAACTGATGGAATGCTACTATGACAGCAGACACAATAAGAAAAATTACATGCAAAGCATATGAGAGCACTGAGGGGAGGTGGTGGTCTAGTGGTTAAGTGTTGGGCTTGAAACCAGAGGATTCTCAGTTCAAATCCCAGCGTGACCGGAAAATCACTAAGCCCCCTTGGCCAAGGTCCTTAATCCCCTAGTTGCTCCCGGTGTGTAGTGGGCACCTTGCATGGCAGCAGCCTGACATCGGGGTGAATGTGAGGCATTGATGTGTAAAGTGCTTTGAGCGTCTGAAGCAGGTAGAAAAGCGCTATATAAATATATATATATAAATATATACAGATACTCATTTCAAATGAGTATCTGGTACGGATACTCATTTCAGTCTTATCAGAGTTTGTATGGTTTTCCATGTAATAAACACAGTTTATACCGGATTTTATATAATGGATTTTTGCTCACATCGGACCTGTCCTATCGCAAAGCATTTCCATTAAAAACCCCTCACATATACCTGACAGAGCAGTCTGGGCATGCCCAGTAATAGGGGTATGAAATTAAACCCAGCACCGACACTCACCTATTCGAGGAAAATGTGTACTGTATTTCCTTGATTAAAAGCCCGTCCATTTATTTTTTCAAACCGTGCTCTGACCCACCACCTAAATGTGGCAGGCTGTAATTCAAGGCCAATTATTATTAACAAAATGATGCTTGCTGTTTTTGTATTTGCTGTAAAATGTGTTTGCTGTAACGTTATAACAGCGATGTCATGTTTGAATAGGAAATGTGATAACGCTAATGTTTTATAACGCTACATTACAGTGCTAAAAATATATATGTTCCTCTTCAATGAATGACTTTGTTACCAAGTAAAAGTTGAATCAAATATCATCTTGTCTTTATTTTTAGTTAGCACATACCTTAAACACTTCAAGCTTGACGCTCATGATGGTGATATAAAAGCAGCTGCATGCTGGTGCGATAAGGCACAACTTACGTATAAGGGTGATTCTTTAACTACGGGCTCTATTAGCCTTGTAAATGTAATTTCCACCACACCATTGCCTTACAATATAAAGCGCCTTGGGGAAACTGTTTGTTGTGATTTGGCGCTATATACATGTGCTCTGATGTCACTGTTTATCTCCATAGGAACTACCCAAACAATCTTTCATACAAACTGTTTAAAGGGACATTACAGTGTTGTGGTGGAAATTACAACTACATTTTGTTTAAAAAAATCACAACAGTTGTATGACACTGAATACCCCAATTATGTTTTGATTATTTTACTGATATTTTATTCAGAGATATTTTAAAACATTAGAAAAAATGTTTCTTTACCATTCATTTTTATCATTGAAGATCAAAAGTCTGGGTGTGGGACAAGCACAAAACGGCAATATTTGCATATAATGATGCTGAAGAAAAGGTGAAAAAGTCATCATAGACTACTAGAACAAATTTCTTAACACACTTTCATTGTAAAGATAACTATAAAAGTGTGAAATTTCCCCTTTTTTCTGTTTTTCATACAATATGATCAAAGGACATAATAAGTTCCCGTAGTCTAAGAATCACCCATAATCAGATTAGTTGACTAACCGCAAAACTAATTGGTGACTAGTCGATTATCAAAATAATCATTTGTGGCAGCCCAAGTGAAGAAACACGTACAGCTTTGGAATGCCAGTTAGAGAAATTGTACATGCAGATGATTATTTAAGTGTGTCTACACCCATGCATGACTACAGATGGAAGTCGAGTACAATGTCATGATGACATGAGATTCATGAAGGAGGGTCATGTGTGCACAACTCTTTATAGCTCTGGAAAATAACGCATTTGCACATCTTCTCATCGATGAATACAGGTTTAGTCATGAATCAACACAAAGTTTTACAAATGAGGCCCCAGGAGGTAACCTAATCAGATGGCAGTACTGACAGCTGGCTCCTTTCAGCATGAGCGGTCCTCCTCTGAGCTCCTCGTCCTGTTGCTAAGGGAGACTCTGGCTATCCTATAAGAAAACTCATTTCTACTACTTGCAACCATAATCTCATTCTTTCAGTGACTATCCACAGTTCATGACCACATGTGAGGTTTGGACTCGATATCACTTTGACTTTCTGAACCAAACCAATGCTCACACCCCCCACCACCACACCTAGGGATGGGTATTGATAAGATTTTATCCATAACAATGCCATTACCGATTCTGCTTATTGGTCCGATTCTGTATCGATTTCCTTATCAATATTTTCTGTGAATTTTCTGTGTACTAAAAGTAGGCTTTACAGGTTTTCTATGTCAACAACATTTTATTGATACTTAAAGTAAATAAATATGAAATTGGTCAATGAATCCTTGATCTCTGGACATAAATTAAAAACAAATTGAATTTGTACATGGTAGATCTGAGATTTCTGGACATAAATAAAAACTATATGATATGATAATGGCACTGGAAGGTTCTGGCTTGACATGATGTTTTGTGGACCAAACGCACTGCATGTCAGTTTGAAGTTCAGTCCAATTTTTCCAGGCACATTATGTCACTAAGTCAAATAACTTTAAAACTTCACCAAGCAAGCTGCCTGCAATCAAACCCTGAAGTTGCTGTTCAGTCATCAAGAGCCCCCCCCCCGGCATATATGTAATGGAGTGGCATGCATAGTGTAAACCCATTGAAGTTGGAAGCAGGGGCTTTGCAGAAAGATCACTATACACCTAAGCATCTCACCCCTTGCACACAAAAGGAAAGCCATCAGTGAGGCCTCAGAAGCTGCAGAGGAGACATTAAGATGGCTGTGGATCATGCAGGACAAGCAGTGGGCTAATGCGACTTGCACACAGACCAGAACTGATCACTCCTAGTTGGGTCACCTAGGTGAGGGGGTCTGAAGTTGACAGACCCGAAACCCCCATGACCCCAGGTACTTAAAGGAAAAAAAAAAAACACTGATAAAATACAGCTGGGAAGATAGACTGTGCTATAAACTAGTGATTGATGTGTATCAATGAAAAGAAAGAGCTCTTACAACTGAAATATCCGCCTCGAAAGTCTGCATTTAAGCAGAATTCGATGATTTCATAAATGCCGCCATTGACACAATTTTAACCAATCAGAAAAAAAACCCGGATCACTTGCGGCACTGCTGTGACACAGTGTGAGCACTGAAAAGCTACAGATGCCGAACACACACTGATGTAAAAGTCCTGTCTCCCTCTCTCTCCCTTGCCCTCTCTCTCTCCCTCGCTTTCTCCCTCATCTTAAAACTCATCTCTCGTGTGGTGCACGGGAGAAACAGCTCGCCTTCAGTGCAGAAACCTCCCTCCTCCTCCTCTCCTGCCGTTCAGCAATAAACAGAGCAGACAGCAGGCAGCACTGGAGAGGTTTCACAGACGTGGTTTCTCTCCGATCCGCGAATTATGTTGGTATCGGAACCAGATATCGATCCGGGATGTTGATTGCCACTTGCGTGTTTTGCCCCTTCTATACTGAAGGGTGACACTGGCAGAGTTGTGAACCTCTGTGCCTATGTGACGTCACACACCGCTGTTATAGCAGCCGGTATGGCTGCCTGTTGATGGCTTTAGACCAGCCATACAAAAATGCTCTTAGCGTTAACATAAATGGTTGGTATGGTAAATGATCGCACATGCCTACACCTTTTCAAATGGGCTCCCAATATCATAATCTACCAACCCAATCATAAATTATCAGTGGGTTATCTTTTCCTTTAACTCATGACGTATAGGGCATCCAGAAAATATTCACAGCGCTTCACTTTTTCCACATTTTGTTATGTTACAGTCTTATTCCAAAATGGAGTAAATTAATTTTTTCCCCTCAAAATTCTCGCAACACCCCATATTGACACCATGAAACAAGTAATTTTGTAATTTCTGCAAATTGATTAACAATAAAAAAAAACTAAGAAATCACATGTACATAAGTATTCAAACCCTTTGCTCAATACTTTGTTGATGCAACGTTGGCAGCAATTACAGCCTCAGGTCTTCTTGAATATGATACCACAAGCTTGGTGCACCTATCTTTGGGTGGTTTTGCCCATTTCTCATTGCAGCACCTCTCAAGCTCCATCAGGTTGGATGGGGAGCGCTGGTGCACAGCCATTTTCAAATCTCTCCAGAGATGTTGGATTGGATTCAGCTCTGGGCTCTGGTTGGGCCACTAGAGGACACTCACAGAGTTGTCCTGAAGCCACTCCTTTGATATCTTGGTTGTGTGCTTAGGGTCATTGTCCTGCTGAAAGATGAACTGTTGCCCAGTCTGAGGTCAAGAGCGCTCTGGAGCAGGTTTTCATCCAGGATGTCTCTGTACATTCCTGCATTCATCTTTCCCTCAATCCTGACTAGTCTCCCAGTTCCTACCACTGAAAAACATCCCCACAGCATGATGCTGCCACCACCACGCTTTGCTGTAGGGATGGTGCCTGGTTTCCTCCAAACATGATTCCAGGCTTTCACAGCAAAGAGTTCAATCTTTGTCTCATCAGACCAGAGAATTTTGTTTTTCATTGTCTGAGAATCCTTCAGGTGCCTTTTGGCAAACTCCAGGTGGGCTGTCATGTGTCAGCTGCCCAAAATGACCGATATTCGCCCAAGTTAGACAGTCAGTTTTGACAATTGATTCACATGTGTCATATTACAGCCCACTTTGCCCTCCAAACGTTTCAGTTAGTTTCTCCTGTGCTTGACATCCCAAAAATGACTGTCAGTGACTTGAACCACATTTGTTAAGGAAGTTGGTTATATTTGCATCTAAAAAAACTTCAACACAATGTTCTTCCCCAGGTTTGAGAATTCACCCCTCCTGTCACGTATAATGTATCACATTAGCAAATTGTGACTCATATATTTCCTTTTTCTTTTAGTTGTAAAAGGCATTTGCAAAACTGAAAATTATGTTTGTGAAGTGTGATTCAGTACAACGAAAAGTGACCAACGAGCACACGTTGGTCGCTATTCACACTCCCATCCAGTAGATGACAGTGTTCTATGCAATTTGAACGGGGGGGGGGGGAGAGGAGATGCCTTATGGTCTTGCCCCATCTAGATATCACCTTAACCCTCTGGAGTCCAGGGTACAATTGGCCGTTTTTGACTATGTTTGTCATTACCGTCATAACTGCTTCCTTTTCCTTGTTTGGTGTGATTTTTTTCAGCACCTCATCTCTGTGACAGTTTTTCTTTCATTCTAACACACTGTATTAACACAATGAACCTAACACCCCTGTCACACCTTGACGATTTAGCCAGCGTATGCCGACTGTATGAAAAACAGTGGCATACGTCTAATAAATTATGGTTAAGTTTTGCATAACTTAAGTGCATGCTGAAGCACACTGATATACATTGTAATACGCCGCTTTAGATCGCAGTTCTGCAGAGGGTTGCGATCAAAATGGTTTTGTTTAAATGTGGGGTTTTTTTTAAATCATCTGATGTGAACTTTCTACATGCATATTTTCTAGGGAGAATAAACAGAGTAAGAATTTCATTGTGTGGTGTAACTGCAACTAGGGTTGGGTATCGAGAACCGGTCATTTCGAGTCCCGTTAAGAAATTATTCGATCCACCGATATCAACAGCCCTTTAGTGTAACGATTCCCTTATCGGTCCTTCAGAGCGGCCGTTGTTTTTGAGGGTGTTTGTTGGGAAAACAATCATTCCTCTACATTGATTACAGACTCTGCAGCAGGTTTGTAATCAACCGTTTCTGCAGCGCGACACCACTTTGAAGCGTGAACCAATGAAACAATGCTTCGATCCACTGGCTCATGGTTCTTTGATTCCCTGCTCTTCAGAAACAGCAAGTCCGCTTCTTAACACCTCTCAAAGCCATTAAAATATCATGAGTCACTTTTGTGTGGATTAATGTCAGTAACTGGGACTCTTGTCTTGTTGCAGTCAAGCAACGAGAATTGTCCTCCATTCTGTTGTCACAGCTCCAAACGCTGCGTGGCTCTCTGCCGAGACAGAGTCCTATCAGAATTAATAACTTCAAAATGAATTGCTGCTTTGAATAAAATGACACCGCTTACAAACGCTGTAATACAGACAAGAAACTACAATCGACTAAAAGTTTTTTTTCCTCCCAAAATGAGACGTGCTGCATTCTTTATAAATTACATCCTGACCTGCAGCACAGCCAGCTGCAAGCGCTCAGCTCAGATGTGTGGAAAGACATTCATGCCAATAATGTCTAAAAGGAAATGCTTTTGACAATAACTACAGATTTTGTTTATTTCTATTTATGTCCAGAGATCAAGGATCCACCATGTAGAGTTTATTATGTCCAAAGTTTAAGGATCCAGCAACCAATTTCATATTTATTTACTTTAAGACTCAATAAAATGTTGTTCAATTTCAATTCAATTTCAATTTAATTGGCTTATAACGCGCCAAATCACAACAAAAGCTGTCTCAAGGCACCTCACATAGAACAGTTCAACATAAAAAATTAAAATAAATAACTAAATAAAATTCAAGTACACAATTAAAAACAGAAGTAAAAGAATAAAGCAGAAAAAATAAAAACTATTCATAAGAAAGAAAATTAAAAATAGGCTTTAAGTCTTGACTTAAAAATGTCCACGGACTCTGACTGCCTCACGGTCGCAGGAAGACCGTTCCACAGAGCGGGTTCACGATAAGAAAAAGCTCTTTGACCAGCTGACATAGAAAACCTGTAAAGCTTACTTTTAGTACACAAAAAAGAAAATACAAGAGGTATCAAAAAGGGAATCGATAAGGAATTGGATCGATAAGCGGAATCGATAGATAAAATCTTATCAATACCCATCCCTATCTGCAACGGTATAAAATCTGCAATGACAAGAATGCACTGCAGCACACGATACCAAAAAAAAAACAACTCTTGCAAGTTGAATGGTGCTTGATTTACACAAAAAAGGAACAGGAAATGTATCAGTCCTAGAACCAAAACAAAATGGTCCACTTTTAGCTTGTCATAAGCTAAAAGTGGATGCTCTCGTTATGGCCGAAGAACTTTCCACAGTTTCTGGTGATTCTGTGTTAGTACGCGCTCGCGGCTGATGTGTTTGATGAATTCCTGCGCAAAAAAGTAGTTTCCAGATAATTGTGAGATAATATCTCATCTAAATCAATTCTAAAATTTACCAGTAATAAAATTATAAAGTGAACTGAAGTTTTAAGAGTGGCCATAATAAATATTTAAGAAACTTAAAAGTTTATGAGCATTGTAAACATTGACACGATGGAGTTTGATGCGGAAGAGTTCAGAAAGATACGATTGGAATGTTTTGATGACCATTTACAGTTGGCAATGAAAGACTTGGGTGTTAATTTCGTGTTAAAGTCAGAACAAGAAGCTGCACTGAAAGAGATCTATCTGGGAAGAGACACATTCTGTGTGTTGTCGCTCCAACGAGAGCGGCACGCTGAGCAGTTTCGCGAAAGTAGTCCGGTGAGCTCAATCTGTGGGCGCGAGCTATCCCACAATGCTAAAATAGCAGAGATGTTGGTCCAATGAGAGCGACACTCTGAGCAGGGTGGTTGTGCATGTACTACTCACCAAGTAATAACAACAACAGTTTGGTTTAAATTTAAGTATTCTTTTAATCTCAGAAAGTTGAAGGCCTGAAGTGAGGAAGTTGATGTTTGAAAACCTTGCATGCTCTTAGTAAATTCTCAAACCTACCTAGTGCAGCTATAATTTTCACAATTTAATGTCTGCTTTCTTTCCTGCCTTCTTTCTTTTTCTTTTTTTTTACATATATCAGCCCTAAAACCCACTGATCTTCAGACTGCTGTAATCCGTGCACCACCATCACAACCAGATGTCTTTATTTGTCACCCATGTTTCAGTGCGATGACGTCAACATAACAGACGGAGTACAACCTGAAGAGCCTTGTTGTCTATGTCAATGAAGACCCGGATGTATTTTTCAAGGAATATTTAGTAAGTTAATTACAATTCATTCTCATGCAGTATAACTGTAACCCATACTTGTCCCTAATGTACAAATATGCAACTTAAAAAATACCGTAACTCACCTTTTTGCATTTTTCCTGCATTTCCTGACTTCTGGCGCCTCCATTTTACTTGTCAGGACATTACTGCAACCTAGCGACGTAGTATTCATTATACAGTACAGTGTCAATAGGAGACTGTAGTCTCGTTTGAACCCTCCAAGATATTGCGGGATTTGACCACTTATGGGGACCTCCATTTAATGTATATACAGCATAACTTCACACAGATAAATGGTGTACTGTTTTGTTTTCAGCTGCAATCACTGAAGCAGCCGTTAAAGTATTTTTTCGGTTTCTGGTGGAGAAGAAAAGGTGACGACGTGGGAGACATTGTGTCAATAAGTTTTAGCCTGCACAGCTAACCAGAGTAGCTGCGTTCTCTCACCTGCAAAACCGCCTTGACACATTTGTGCTCCGGGTCACAAACCGCAACACATGTCCACTTTTCCACCGCATCATCACTTTTTCTTTGCGTTTTCACTTTGTTTGCGTGTAATCTGCCCAAACCCCCATTGAAAATGTCGTGGTTTGTACCCCGGAAGTAGAGAAATTACGTCATATGCATCATATTTGACCCCTTTAGTGCCCGCCCTCAAACGACTGTGCTGCCCAATTGTCATACAAAGATACACAGACACGCCTACCTTTATGAGTGGAGGGTGGATTTGGCTTCTCACCCTTGAGTTTTGCTGAATATTTTCTGTGGTAGATTCAAAAGCAATTACTGCAATTGCATATCTTTACAGACTAAAAAAGTTGGCCATAAAGCTGCTAACGTTACCACTCAGCGCTCTTGCACCACTATGGCTTGGCTCTGACAGCTCCCGTTTCAGGCACTAATGGAGCTGAAGCTGATCATGCTCAGTCCACTGTCATCCATGTTGTGTGTCTCAGATTCTGGAGGTGAAAAAAACCTCGACTTCTGAGGAGCGGTCTGTGGAATAGGTGATCTGAGAGTCTGTGTTGCCGTCCATTTCTCTTTTATCTGTCAAGTCCTTTGTATCTACACTCCATCCTGTCTCAGCTCCTCCTCTCTCCTTGTTCTGTCATCGTTTGCCCACTTTTTTTTTTTTTTCATTTTTCAAAATTATGCAGCAGGTGAAGTTAGGGAGGCAGCATGGTAGATTTGTGGTTAGCAATGTTGCCTCACAACAAGTAGGCCATGAGATCGATTCCCACCTGTGGCCTTTCCATGTTCTCCCCATGTTTGCATGGGTTCTCTCCAGGTGTTCCAGCTTCCTCCCACATCCAAAGACATGCAGTTTAGGTGGATTGGAAACTTTAAAATGTCCGTAGGTGTGTGTGCGGGTGTGAATATGTTTGTTTGTCTATATGTGGCCCTGTGACAGACTGGCGTCCTATCCAGGGTGTTCCCCGCCTCACACCCTATGACCACTTGGATAGGCTCCAACCCCACTGTTTTGTCCGCTGGCTACTCTACGCTCTACGTGGGGAGTGGCTATTCTCCTGGCGGCCAGCTGCTGTCTCTCTCTGCAGGTGTGAGGGGCTCTCAGCACTCGCCTCACACCAGGCGACTCACAGCTCCGTCCCCGGCCACACTGACAAACAGTGTCTGAAAGAAGATCCTCTCAGCAGAAGTCCACTCTTTCTTCTGTGTTTTGCTCAGACTCGCACTGAGTGTTTTGTTTCTCTTTTTTCTTTGTTGAGCAACACACAACACTTCACAAACACAGTAACTTAAATAAAATAATAATAAAAAGTGACTGCGAGGCTTGCATATTTAACCTCCAGCTGAAATGCATCTGCTGAATCACAGAGAGATATATATAAAAAAAATTCACGCAGTGACCCAGTCCACCAACCTTAAAAAAACATAGTTAAATTTTACAAGATGGAAAAGCATGATATAAAATACAGTCCATTTACCATTTTACCAATTATCACTCTGACAACTTATGCATCATTAGCCTCACTCAGGATGTTATGTTTTTAATCAAATAAGCAAATATGATGTCGCCTCTGCATATCAGTGCCCACCCAGACAAATAAGCCTAGACACGCCACCACTGATTATCTGAAAATAAGCACTTTGCACAGCTCTTTGTGATTTAGGAAACTGTAATACACCTCAAAAATAACCCACAAGCGAATGAACAGTGGAAGTGATCATTTGGGCTGTACCTTAATTTTGACAGCTGCTTGTGTGTTTTTTTTTTATCAGTTACAGTCAAGCTTTCTCTGTAATGCTGCATATTTTCTCCATTTTCCTCAAATGAAAAACTGCATCCTTCCATCATTATTGAGAGGGAGCATGACAAGCCAATACACACACACACATATATATATGGGTTGTCTCCCTTGAGGCCAATTCATAGCTGCATCTTCACTGAAAACGGAGGAGCCATAAATTGTTTCTCTTCTCTCTCTCGGCTTAACTGCCAATTACCCAGATTTCACGACGGTCAGTTCACCCCCCACACACACACACACAGATCTGCATTCCTGTGAAGAGGGAGCCTGAGCTCATCTTCTTAATCTGTAAATATCATCAATAGTGGAACCAGTTTATTAACTAAATCCAAAAATAGATGTCTGCGCGCAGCAGTTTCACAAAGAGTAGAAGATTTTGAATTAAAGACCAGACTGATGTTCTGCAGGCAGCGGAATGTGTTGCACGCGCGCACACACACACGGCCACACCGATTGATTTGGACTTGGTGTCGGTGCGCACCAGCCAAAATAAGTCCAACATCACCCTCCAAACCAGCACGTGCACGGAGCCTTTACAAACGTGCTCGGTGCGGTGGGGTAAAGGTGATCCGGATATGATCGCCTTTTATAAATCGGTGTGGACACGTCGATCAGGTGTGTCACAGGTTCCAAACCGAGACAAAATAACAAGACCACGAAAACCAAAAACTCTCTCAAGTCCAAAGTTCGGCTGATTTTCTTTTTCACCTGAACAGGAGTAAAAGCTGCACATGGATCGTATTTTTTCAGTGTGGCTGTAATGAAACATCAACTGTTGCTCTGAACCTGTTCCGTCTGAGCCGATCGATCAGGAACTTACATGTCGAAGTTCTTGCATGCGGTCCTTCATGGTTCCTCGAGCTGCTGCTGTTAAATCCGGTCACTTGCCGTCGTGGATTGTTTGTTTTTTTCTTCCTGGACGCGGCGCAGACACCGACTGGATGATGCGCGTCACACGGAGGCGAGGATGCGCGTGTCGCTGTCTGCGCCTCTCCGTGCGGATGCTGGACGGCGGCACCACTTCGAGCCCGTTGACGCGCACGAAAGGTGAGGCGAGGCCTTCCGCCGTTAACCCATTACACGCACCGCGCGTCCTTCTTTGTGCGCGCTGTTTTTAATTTAAATCAGCTACTTTTGTCTTTTTGCTCCCTTTACGCGAGTCAGACAGCTACTACTGCAGCCTCAATAATAAAAAAAAACTTCAGAGGAGCTGCCTGTGTGTGGAAATCGGTCGGATTTGGTTCTCGATGGAGCAGGTTGAGATAACGCCCAGGTGCTCTGCTTCGTGTCCAGACGCACAGCGCCCTCTGTCGGCCACAAGAACTGCAACACTGCAAGTCCTCGAAATGATTCGTTTTGGCGCTAAAATGTCATTTGTGGAAAAATTACCCGCACTGTTTTGGATGCTTCTTCCCCAGTTTTTCTTTTACAACTATGCAGAAAATAAAACTTCATAGACCAGCCAAGAAAACGACTTTATTCACAGAGAGGTGTCTCCAACTGCCACACCGAGGGCCAAAAGTACCTTAAATACAGAGCGTTTCAAAAAATTGTATCACTTTGTAATTTAATAACTTGACCAGTTTTGTTTCAAATGATCTCAACTTTTAACATCGTGCAAAGAAACAACTCAGGACTCTATAGTATGTTTGTTTTTTCACCCCCACGTATACAAGTTTGCTCGAACACAGTTGAACAAGACTGTGCAGCGTTAATTTCTGAGAGAATTCACAAAATACGCACCAGCTGCAATTGCAGATTTGGACATGGCACAAAAAGTTCAAAGAGGAAGGCTGTCTGTGCAGGGCAAAAGGATCCAGGTGAGCATCTGAAGAGATGGTCAAGCAAGTTCCTGAAACATTTTTGCAAAGCCCCATTAGGTCGACCAGGTCAATGTGTTGTGTCACAGGCAATGCACATATTGAAAAATTGTGAAATCGTTCTTGAAATCCACGTATCTTCTGAACGTCTCAAATTTTGATGAATAAATCTTATTGTGGTCAATATTAAGCCTGTTTAGTTTCATTTGCCTTGACTATGTAGTTAGGGCTATTTACATCTAAAACTAGAAGCACTCAGAGAGTGCAAACCTCCGCCAAGGCCATAGGGTCACTGACGCCATAACATCTACACGCCGTGGAATCATTGAACCTAAAAAAGTCTAACAATGATGTTTGCTCAGTAGTAAAAAAAGTTTCATCTGCTGTGACTGGATAGCATGTATCCGTAGCGCTTGGCATCACAGTTTATTGCAACTTGCACCTTTCCCAGAAGCTACTGTCATCTGAGCACTGATATTGATATTGCATGTGCTTATAGACAAAAACAAATGAGACAAAATTCAATTTATTATTCAACTAAACTGCAAATATGAATTTTTTAACATTTATGAAACACTTCTCTAAACAAGGCCATAGGGTCACTGACCCTAAAGAGATTCCCTCCTTGGCACAGTGATCTATTCAACAATTCAGTGTTACAACCAAAACTATGATACATACACTTTTCTTTCCTTTATACATGTATTTGACATCCTTGACCATGAAAACATACCACTAGAACTTGGAATCACTTTTATGTCTTTATTAGTTCAAAAGTTATTGTATAGAAACGATTTTTCGGTAATGGCGGTTTTCTTCTGGATCTAGCTCCATAACATTTGAAGCTACATTAAATCTGATGACATTACTGAATCAGTACAGATTCAGCTACAATTTGGTGTTAGTTGTGCATCTCTAGCGTCATTTGTCACCTCACACTGACACATTTTCTATTTTCCCTATATTTTTGTATATTCTGGATCACCAGATCCGGAATCCGGATCCGATCATCACCAGACTTTGTTGTTTGATAGAACATTTGACTATGTGACACCCTAATTTTTTTTCAAGCCTTTCTGCCTTGTTTTTGTGAAGTTAGAAACTAGAATGTCAAAATTCCCCCTATCCCACAATGGTGAAGAATCCTTTAAAAAATTCCTGGATCCGGATAGTGATCCGGATCACCACTAAAATTTAATCACTTGTTCCTCTTGTTATTTCCAACCACTCCACAAAATGTAATCAAAATCTGTTCAAATCTTTGAGTTATCCTGCTCACAAACAGACAGCCAAAAAAACAAACGCGACCGAAAACATAACCTCCTTGGCAGAGGTAATGATGTAAAAAAAATAAAATAAAATAAAACACCGTATAATGCCCTACAGATGGATTAATTTATTGTTGTTCATAATTTTATTTCAGCCAACCAGGCTCAGGGAGGGGCAGTCTTCTGCTGGGACTGGTTGGGGCTGAGAGGAGAGAATCAGGAAAAAGACATGCTGTGGAAGAGAGCAGAGATCAATCACTAATGATTAAAAGCAGAGTGGTGCATACAGAGCAAAAAGAGGTGAATAAAAAGAAACACTCAGTGCATCGTGGGAAACCCCCCAGCAGTCTAAATCTATAGCAGCATAACTAAGGGATGGTTCAGGGTCACCTGATCCAACCCTAACTATAAGCTTTAGCAAAAAGGAAAGTTTTAAGCTTAATCTTAAAAGTAGAGAGGGTGTCTGTCTCCCTAATCCGAATTGGGAGCTGGTTCCACGGGAGAGGAGCCTGAAAGCTGAAGGCTCTGCCTCCCATTCTACTCTTACAAACCCTAGGAACTACAAGTAAGCCTGCAGTCTGAGAGCGAAGCGCTCTATTGGGTTGATATGGTACTATGAGGTCCCTAAGATAAGATGGGACCTGATTATTCAAAACCTTATAAGTAAGAAGAAGAATTTTAAATTCTATTCTGGAATTAAAAGGAAGCCAATGAAGAGAAGCCAATATGGGTGAAATATGCTCTCTCCTTCTAGTCCAGGGGTGGCCAGGTTCGGTCCTCGAGAGCCACATTCCTGACACTCTTAGTTGTCTCCCTGCTCCAACACACCTGAATCCAATGAAAGGCTCATTAAAAGTCTGCTAACGAGTCTTTCATTGGATTCAGGTGTGTTGGAGCAGGGAGACAACTAAGAATGTCAGGAAGGTGGCTCTCGAGGACCGAACTTGGCCACCCCTGTTCTAGTCCCTGTCAGTACTCTAGCTGCAGCATTTTGAATTAACTGAAGGCTTTTCAGGGAACCTTTAGGACAACATGATAATAATGAATTACAATAGTCCAGCCTAGAAGAAACAAATGCATGAATTAGCTTTTCAGCATCACTCCAAGACAAGACCTTTCTAATTTTAGAGATACTGCGCAATAATGCAAAAAAGCAGTCCTACATATTTGCTTAATATGCACATTGAAGGACATATCCTGATCAAAAATGACTCCAAGATTATCACAGTATTACTAGAGGTCAGGGTACCCTTACCAAAAAATAGTACTTATAAGTATATAAAAAGTAAACTAGAAGTATACTTGAAACATACTTGCATATACTACTTTTTGGTAAGGGTAATGCCATCCAGAGTAAGGATCTGGTTAGGCACCATGTTTCTAAGATTTGTGGGGCCAAGTACAATAACTTCAGTTTTATCTGAATTTAAAAGCAGGAAATTAGAGTTCATCCATGTCTTTATGTCTGAAAGACATTCCTGCAGTTTAACTAATTGGTGTGTGTCCTCTGGCTTCATGGATAGATAAAGCTGGGTATCATTTGCGTAACAATGAAAATTTAAGCAATGCTTTCTAATAATACTGCCTAAGGGAAGCATGTATAAAGTGAATAAAATCGGTCCTAGCACAGAACCTTGTGGAACTCCATAATTAACCTTAGTCCGTGAAGAAGACTCCCCATTTACATGAACAAATTGTAATCTATTAGCTAAATATGATTCAAACCACTGCAGCGCAGTGCCTTTAATACCTATGGCATGCTCTAATCTCTGTAATAAAATTTTATGGTCAACAGTATCAAAAGCTGCACTGAGGTCTAACAGGACGAGCACAGAGATGAGTCCACTGTCTGAGGCCATAAGAAGATCATTTGTAACCTTCACTAATGCTGTTTCTGTACTATGATGAATTCTAAACCCTGACTGAAACTCTTCAAATAGACCATTCCTCTGCAGATGATCAGTTAGCTGTTTTACAACTACCCTTTCAAGAATTTTTGAGAGAAAAGGAAGGTTGGAGATTGGCCTATAATTAGCTAAGATAGCTGGGTCAAGTGATGGCTTTTTAAGTAATGGTTTAATTACTGCCACCTTAAAAGCCTGTGGTACATAGCCAACTAATAAAGATAGATTGATCATATTTAAGATCGAAGCATTAATTAATGGTAGGGCTTCCTTGAGCAGCCTGGTAGGAATGGGGTCTAATAGACATGTTGATGGTTTGGAGGAAGTGACTAATGAAAGTAACTCAGACAGAACAATCAGAGAGAGAGTCTAACCAAATACCAGCATTACTGAAAGCAGCTGAACATAAAGATATGTCTTTGGGATGGTTATGAATAATTTTTTCTTTAATAGTTAAAATTTTATTTGCAAAGAAAGTCATGAAGTCATTACTAGTTAAAGTTAAAGGAATACTCGGCTCAATAGAGTGCTGACTCTTTGTGAGCCTGGCTACAGTGCTGAAAAGAAACCTGGGGTTGTTCCTATTTTCTTCAATTAGTGATGAGTAGTAAGATGTCCTAGTTTTACGGAGGGCTTTTTTATAGAGCAACAGACTCTTTTTCCAGGCTAAATGAAGATCTTCTAAATTAGTGAGACGCCATTTCCTCTCCAGCTTAGGGGTTATCTGCTTTAAGCTGCGAGTCTGTGGGTTATACCACGGAGTCAGGCACTTCTGATTTAAGGCTCTCTTTTTCAGAGGAGCTACAGCATCCAAAGTTGTGCTCAATGAGGATGTAAAGCTATTGACGAGATAATCTATGTCACTCACAGAGTTTAGGTAGCTACTCTGCACTGTGTGTATTCCCTGAAAACCCCTTTTTGTCTGATCATTTCTTAATAACATTTACATTTACTTTAAAGGACTACCCAGCAGTGGGGAATAAGTTTCATTACAGTAGAAGTCTTTCTGAAAGCGCTGTAACTAGGTTTAAGGATATGATTCGTTCTTTATGTTCTTCAATGCCATATGTTAAGTCTTCAATTTCTATGCCATATGTCAGAACAAGATCTAAAGTGTGGCTAAAGTGGTGGGTGGGCTCATTTACATTTTGAGCGAAGCCAATTGAGTCTAATAATAGATTAAATGCAGTGTTGAGGCTGTCATTCTCAGCATCTATGTGGATGTTAAAATCACCCACTATAATTATCTTATCTGAGCTAAGCACTAAGTCAGACAAAAGGTCTGAAAAATCACAAAGAAACTCACAGTAACGACCAGGTGGACGATAGATAATAATAAAACTGGTTTTTGAGATTTCCAATTTGGATGGACAAGACTAAGAGTCAAGCTTTCAAATGAATTAAAGCTCTGTCTGGGTCTTTGATTAATTAATAAGATGGAGTGGAAGATTGCTGCTAATCCTCCTCCTCGACCCGTGCTTCGAGCATTCTGACAGTTAATGTGACTCGGGGGTGTTGACTCATTTAAACTAACATATTCATCCTGCTGTAACCAGGTTTCTGTAAGGCAGAATAAATCAGTATGTTGATCATTCCTCCTCTGTACTCTTCTCTTCCAATCATTTTGGTGTACAAGTTTCAGAACCGGCAAACTATAATCTGATCTTCCTGTACTTGAGTGTTTCCAGTGGTTTACAGCTTGTCATAAACTCGGTTATCTACACTGAGGAAGGCACCTCTTGATTGCTGACATTATGTTTACATGGACAGCAATAGCCCCATTATTGATCTTATTCAAAAGAAGACAGTTTTCGATTACAGTTTTTCCATGAGTTGTTTAGAGTATTCACCTCTTATTCCTGTTTTGCATATTAAGGATATTACTGTTTAATGACTCATGGCCACATTATGTCCCCTATCTGACCATGAACAGAATACTGTAGGTCTTAAACATACTGCTCAAAATAGAGGAACACTGTGTTCCCCTAATTATTTTCAACAGTGTACATTATTGCTTACTCTGATTATGACTTAATTCAGGTTAAGGTGATCAGAAAATGCTGTTTCCATGTTAGTCTTCACTGACCAAGGTGTTGCTTTGACTTGACTAGATGTTATGAAGGGGTTTATCTTATTAAAAAAAACAAAAAAAAAACAGAAAAGAATTCTGCCATCACCCATGTTAGTCATCTGTGATCTTCGAGTTCTTTAAGTGTTGTTCAGATCACCAGTGCTTTTTACTTTTTAATGAAAGAACCAAATTGTTGATTGGTGACTCCTAACGTTTCTGCAATATGAGTAACTATGGTCATTTTATTTTGTCAGCCTAATTATAGTGTCCTTCATATGGATCACTGCTTTGAACCTTGAGATCAATGAATAGCTACCAAATGCAAATTCAACTTGGAATCATCGCCAGACTGCTTCAATTCGCCATGGAACAGTGAGTAAACAGCCCACACCTGGCCATGGAACAGCTGGTCAGTCCATTGTCCACTTATTCAACCCTCCAAAAATGCAGGGACTGTGTATGAAAATGGGTTTAATTCCTAAATGTTTAATGTGATTATTATTTTTCGCTTTGAATTAAAGCGAAACCTCTCCACTACACACACATTGTGACTGTTGCATTAAAACTACATTGTGGTGTTGTCAGGTCAGGGAGCAGCACACCGGGCTCCACAGCATGGAACAGACTTGGGTCCTGGTTATGTACAGAGGCGAAATTACAAATATATATATATCATCCAAAAAGTTATTTGGGACTAACGTTTCCCATAATCCCCCTGCGCTTCCCAGAATGCATCACAGCTCCAGCAGAGTTCCAGCGTTTCAAAGCCATGTAAACAATGGCTAGCAAGGACATAGATTGTGTCAATTCAACGAGTTATGAGCGATTATGATGATGACAAGTTGTCTTAAGTTGAGAGAGTTATCTTGAAGAGGTGTAGCACCTGTGATGGACTTCTGCCGTGCCAAATGTCTTGTTGTCCATACTTCACGAGGTGTGTTTACATTGTGCCCTGAAACGGAACTCTGCTGAAACTGACTACTCGCGTGACTCGCGGACCGCCAGATGGCGCCAGATTCACAACTGCAAAACAGTGAATAGGCCCAACTGTATAGACTTTGTTGCATGAAATTTACAATCCATTCTGTTTTCACCAAATGCTGGTGGTTGTTTTTATTCTGTTTATAGCAAAAAGAAAAATTACTCCACAAAAATTTCTGTTGTCCAGTTTCAAATGAGTAATTGTTAATTTATCGGAAAAAGTTACCATTTTGAGACAGTGACGCTGAACAAGAGTTGTGGTCAATCTGTCACTGTTTTCTGTGTGTCAAAGTACAAGGTAGATTCCATCAATAATAAATGCAGAATGTACTCTGACTGCCATGTAGGAGGAGCAATTTGTCCAACATGTCAAAGGTTGTCCAAATATCGAAGTGATTTCCTTCAGCAGCCTGTCATTTTCACATCTCGTCAACTCTAATTACAAAACTGAAAAATAAAGTCCAATACTTGGCAGCTCCAGAGGCGAGTGTTTGCAGGTTGTTTACCATCAGTTTTCAATGGTAAAGCTGCATGAGGCTAGAAATGAGGTTTTCTCTGACGTCCAGTGTACTTTGTGTCTGGGCGGACATCCCTGCAGGGCGACAAGCACACGGCACAAAGACGAGGCGTCACGGCCCGTTCACAGATTACACTTAATGACATCATTTTCACTGTCGTAGCAGTCGTACTGGAATAAATTACAATATATTTTTCATCTTGCTCAAAATATCAACACAAACTGTGTGACACAAAAGATTTGAAATCGAGTTCTGAACACACCGTCCCTGTCGTCTCCTCCTCTCCTTCTTCTCCAAGATCCAATCTCTTCCCTTCTTCACAGATTTTCCCTTCATGTTTTTGAAACGGCATCTTCATAAAGACAGAGACTGATTCAGCTGATCAGCACATTTAAATAAACCACATTCAAACAAACCCCTGTGCGCGCGCGCGCGCACACACACACACACACACACACACACACACACACACACACACACACAAACCACACAAAACAGCAGCAGAGATGCAAACGGCATATGTGAAAGGGAGGAAAACCTGCCTGGCAGGATTTTTAAATCAGGCAGGACGACAACCCTTTACCACATTTATCTTGGTCTTCTGGCTTCATCACAGCAGGTATGACTGTACCTGCTCATTAACACCAAGACCGGCCTACTGTCATCACAGGAAATAAAGTCCCATTTAGGAGAGTGACTGTATTACAGTGCATCCAGAAAGTATTCACAGCACTTCACTTTTTGCACATGTCATAGCCTTATTCCAAAATGGATGAAATCCATTTTTTTTCCTCAAAATTCTACACACAGTACCTCATTATGACAATGAGAAGAAAGGTTAGTTTTTTGGTTTTTTGTTTTTTTTTAGATTTTTGCAAACTTATAAAAAAAATAAAAATAACCATAAGCCAAAACTGCCTGTGCATGACTTGTGTGATATGCCGGCAAGCCTGTATGGTGTGAAAAGAAATCTTTTTCCCCTTCCCTCTTTATCTCTGGTTGTCAGCTCTTCTCTGCCTGCAGAGGATGGAGCTGTACCACTTATAGCTGTCTGTCTGCTACAAGGCATGTAACAGACAGGCACTGAAATCTTTGATTTCAGACTTCACAAATGTTTTAAACTGTTAAGCTTTATTCACTATGCCCGCAAAAATATGTTAACAGTCTAAAAATTATCGAAACTAAATTTATCGGAAGCTAATTGGTCCGCTGATGGTTTTCAAAGTTATCTGAAAAGCTAATCTGCTAACGAAAATGTTAACTTCGTTAATTAGCAGTTAGCGGATTAGCGGAGCTGTGCCCACCACTGAAACTGAGCGAACGGACAGAACGGCTTACTCACGGGAGGTGACCAAGAACCCGATGGTCACTATCAGAGCTCCAGCATTCCTCTGTGGAGAGAGGAGAACCTTCCAGGAGGACAACCATCTCGGTAGCAACCCACCAATCAGGCCCGCATAGTAGAGTGGCCAGATGGAAGCCAAAAGGCATGTGAAGAACTCTCAGACCATGAGAAACTAAATTCTGTGGCCTGATGAGACAAACTCTTTGGTGTGAATGCCAGGCATCATGTTTGGAGGAAACCAGGCACCATCGTGGTGGCAGCATCAAATAAACATTCGACTTATGCTATGGTTCAGTACCTGGCGCCTTCAGAGCGTTGCATCTGCCTTCTGCTGGAGCATCCTATCACAACAGTGTTCTTCTTTTGCCAACCTACAAGCCTATTTGTAAGCATCGTGAGCAAACCGTTAAACAGTGAAATGCTGGACAGAAAACAGCATTGCCAGCTTACAGGCTTGTTTGGACTGTACTGATTCGGAGTTTTTTTTAATAGCTCATGCCCTGATATACATGATCTGGCATTTACGGTTTCATCGTATATATCCTTTTGCATGGACTGTAATTTTCCCCAGAAGGTTACCCTGTATTCCCGAACAACAAACCTTGGGTTACTAAGGAACTGAAAAATGTCCTAAATACAACCCCAATTCCAATGAAGTTGGGACGTCGTCTAAAATGTAAATAATAACATAATACAATGATTTGCAAATCCTCTTCAACCTATATTCAATTGAATACACCACAAAGACAATATATTTAATGTTCAAACTGATAAACTTTATTGTTTTTATGCAAATATTTGTTCATTTTGAAATGGATGCCTGCAACATGTTTCAAAAAAGCTGGGACAGTGGTATGTTTACCACTGTGTTACATCACGTTTCCTTCTAACAACACTCAATAAGTGTTTGGGAACTGAGGACACTAATTGTTGAAGCTTTGTAGGTGGAATTTTTTCCCATTCTTGCTTGATGTACGCCTTCAGTTGTTCAACAGTCCAGGGTCTCCGTTGTCATATTATGTGCTTCATAATGCACCACACATTTTCACTGGCGAAAGGTCTGGACTGCAGGCAGGCCAGTCTAGTACCCGCGCTCTTTTACTATGAAGCCACGCTGTTGTAACATGTGCAGAATGTGGCTTGGCATTGTCTTGCTGAAATAAGCAGGGATGTCCCTGAAAAAGACGTTGCTTGGATGGCAGCATGTGTTGCTCCAAAACCTGGATGTACCTTTCAGCATTAATGGTGCCATCACAGATGTGTAAGCTGCCCATGCCATGGGCACTAAAACACCCCCATACCGTCACAGATGCTGGCTTTTGAACTTTGCACTGGTAATAATCAGGATGGTCTTTTTCCACTTTTGTCTGGAGGACATAAAAATTCAGTAAGGTATATCTTATATATTGTATTCCAATTCTAAGGTGGAACTATGCTAGTATACTAAGGCAGTGATTCTCAACCGGGGTGCCGCGGCACCCTAGGGTGCCGTGATCGATCGTCAGGGGTGCCGTGGGTAGGGCTGTCACAATTATTACAATATTCGTCAATCGCAATTATTTTTCATATTCGCGATTATTTTTCATATTCGCGATTACCGTGAATTATTTATTTTATCCACAAAGCATAAAACAACTCAGAATCTGACGTCATTGTGCTGCAGCCTCGCTCTCGTCTTAAGGCGGGACAATAACAAGGAGGCTGACGGCCGATTAAAACAGTGGCCGTCTTCTTCAAAAGCCGTCTAAAATGCGGAGCTGTCGGTGTGTGTGTGTCTGTGTGTGTGTGTGCGCGCGCGCGCGGAGTTAACAGGCTGCAGACTGCAAGGGAGGGGGTGGGTGAGGGAGATTCCTGAATGCAGGCGCGACACGTTCAGTGCGCAGCAAGCGCGGAGCAGAGGATTTTAACCCGAGTGAACATGTTAACAAAACGAAAACGTGAAGCTGCCTTTACTTCTCTCTGAACTTTCTCTAAAGGTGTGATTCTGCCGTTACCGTCCTGTTCACACCATGTGCGCGTCGTATGCTGAATTTATGAGATCATGAGATGAAATAAACAGTCAAATATCTTTAAAAACATATTAAAAAAATTAGAATATATGAAAGAACTGAGCCACAAAAAAAGACAAAAAACCCTGACATGAAGAAGCTGTGGTGATGTTCAGATGCACAGATCACAAAAAGCAGGTGCGAACTCTGAACTTTAACAGCTGTTATTTTCCAAAGGTATTTATTTGTTCAATCTTGAGCTTAATGCAGTGTTTAAGCACAAAACGTGACTGATGAGGGGAAACAATTTCAGAAATGCAACAGAAACAACCACAATTCAGAAAAAGTTGGGACTGTATGTAAAATGAAGATAAAAATAAAAATGTTGTTGTTCAAAAACAATTTGAAATGTGGACTCATCAGACCACAGCACACTTTTTCCACTTTGTGTCTGTCCATTTAAAATGAGCTCGGGCCCAGAGAAGGCGGCGGCGTTTCTGGATGTTGTTGATGTATGGCTTTCGCTTTGCATGGTAGAGTTTTAACTTGCACTTGTAGATGTAGCAACGAACTGTGTTAACTGACAATGGTTTTCTGAAGTGTTCCTGATCCCACGCGGTAAGATCTTTTACACGATGTCGGTTTTTAATGCAGTGCCACCTGAGGGATCGAAGGTCACGGGCATTCAATGTTGGTTTTCGGCCTTGCCACTTATGTGCACAAAGCTCTCCAGATTTTCTGAATCTTCTGATTATATTATGGACTGTAGATGATGGAATCCCTAAATTCTCTGCAGTTGAACATTGAAAAACATTGTTCTTAAAGTGTTGGACTATTTTTTCATGCAGTTGTTCACAAAGTTGTGATCCTTGCCCCATCTTTGCTTGTGAACGGCTGAGCCTTTTGGGGATGCTCCTTTTATACCCAATCATGACACTCACAATTAGTGTCCTCAGTTCCCAAATGTTTATTGAGTGTTGTTAGAAGGAAAGGTGATGTAACACAGTGGTAAACATAAACAGTAAGTAATGCTCTCAACCACCATGACCTGTATGCACGCTCACCACGCAAGACTCCATTGCTGACAAACAATCATGCTGAAACCCGTTTAACATTTGCTGCACATTTAGACAAGCCTGTGAAATACTGGGATAAGATAGTCTCGTCACATGAGACCAAAATTGAACTCATAAAACACACCAAAATGTCACTGTACATCACCCCAAAAACACCATGTTTGGAGGTGTGAACATCATGGTGCGAGGCTGGTTTTCCATCATACAGCACTGGCAAATGTCATATAATTAAAAGAAGGACAAATGGAAAAATATACAGAGACATTCTTGATAAAAATCTACCAGGATGATCAAAACAGTGATCCTAATTGCACAGCCAAGGAAACTTTCTGTTGGTTTCAGAGAATGAAAATAACGCTGCTGGAATGGTCCAGCTAATCAGCTGACTTGAATCAAACCTGAGCAATGCATATGACTAGTTTCTCCATATCGGAGGAGTCTTGAGGCCATTATTACCAACAAAGGCTTTTATATGAATGAACTCCAGTCAGCGTGTTCAATAATTCATTCCATACAAGTTCATTTCTGTACTTACTTGTTTTGGTTTCTATGGCGCTAAATCCAGAACAAAAGTTTTATCAAAATAAAAATAAGTGTAAGATATATATTTTCAGTTTAAATAAATTTTTGATTCAGCTCTGACAGCTCTGGTGTGAGGACTGATTGCTCTCCTGTCACTCAAAATTCCACACCCCTCTCAATCGAAGCCACGCCCTCCCATGCCAGAACGGGGCCAAAAGTTTGAAACTGAAAAAAAATAAGATCTGAAAGTGAAAAAAAGATTTGAAGGTGAAAAAAGAAATATGAATGAAAATTATTTGATCAAAATAATTACAAAGCTGAATCAAAAATATACTTAAACTGAAAAATATATATCTTACACTTACTTTTATTTTAATAATACTTTTTAAATGATTACAAAATTCAAGAACAAACATTGAATTTTCAGTTTCAAAATTTATTTTTTCAATCTTTTTTTATTTTCAGATTACAAAACTTTTAGCCTGGATTTAGCTCCATAGGTTTCTTTCCATCTTTGGATTACTTGCATTGTTACTGACATTTGGTAAAAATTTCATGTTAATAGCACCTTTAGAAATATATTTACTTAGAAAAACGGTCAAGTGCTCAATACTTATTTTACCCGCTGTATCTGTGTGTGTGTGTTTGGGGGCGATATTAATGATCTCAGTTAAAATGAAAGGTTTTGGGATGTGTTTCTGTTACGTCAGAGGTCTCAAACAAGCAGTCAGTTGTAAAAGATGTTTATAGCAGGAGAATCCCTCACATCGGAGTGAATGTGAGGGATTATTGTAAAGCACTTTGAGCATCTGATGCAGATGGAAAAGCGCTATATAAATGCAGTCCATTTACCATTTAGAATCTCTGTGAAAACACCTCAAACACATGAAAACGTAAAAGGGCAGATAGAGTGGTTTCACACTACATGACCCCTTTAATACTTACTAGGGCAAGTGTTTAACCAAAAATGGTTTCATTTTCAAATCTGCACCTTTAAAGTTAAAATTTTAATGCAAAGCTTAATGAATCAAAGATTTACAGTTTTATGCTTAATAGATCGATGCCTGTACTTAATTAACAATCGTTAAAGCTCAAACGGAACCTGCAGTCCAATGGTCTGCTGGTTCACAAAATAGAACCATTCCATGACTGTTATGTCTTCATGTGAAAAATATTATAGCGAGATATACTTCTCCAAGAAAAGCATTTAATGCGTGTTTTGACTTACGTGTGGAGCTCAGCAGAACAGGAAATAAATGCTGCTGCACTCATCTCAACTGTGAATGTGCTAAAATTACAGTTTTCCAAATTAATGGATATTTGGTGTCATTTCATCAACTTTTTTGTGTGTGTGTTGGTGGTGGGTGTCATTAAAAAAATACTTCTGGCCTGCCTGGTCTAGATTATTCAGAGAAAAGCATATTTCTCAGTGTTGACAATATTCTGCAATCCATATGGAAGAGTATCACACCGGTAATGACTGTAACATCAGTGTACCGCCCACCCCAACTCCAATTTAAACCCTATCTACATAACCCAGACACACCGTTTCATTTCACTGGGGAAAAACAACTGTATGGAAGTTTACTGTAAGCACACAGAAAAATGCTGGATCTTATCACACATTTCTTAGAATGAAGTGCTCCAACAAAAACAAATCCACATAAACAGTGGCTGCTGGAAAAAACTCGACTTTAAAATTAATCTGAAAATGAGAAGTTATCATGGCACTGGTTACAGACAAACATACTACCTAATGTAACTATTTTTTTACCTCTGTCCTGAATACTGGACATGCTGTGCAACAGTTCTTTCCAATGTTTCCAGTCCAAGTCCCTGAAATGAAAAACAGGCACTGAAATGACCTAATGTCCACAAACATTACATCCATCCAAGAACTTTCAGAAGAAGTTTGCAATAAAATTTGTGATTCATTTCAACTTTAATGATAATCAATATGAAAATGGGGCTCCATTTATGTACATGTGATTTTTTGGTATACAAGTTGCACTACACTAGAGTGGAAGAAAACTAAGGCACCTTCTTTGTGCGGCTTCCAAAAGGAACTAAATGAGTGATATCCCAATAGAGCGCTTCACTCTCAGACTGCAGGCTTAAGCCCAGGTTACACATAGACGGTTTTGTCGGCGGGCAGTACATCGACTTAAGTTCGCGGTAGTTCCGGCTGTTTTCGCGGTGGAAAGGGGCGGAGCATTTCACCGGCGTTTTGAGCACCGTACTAGCCGCAAATACACGGATAAAATGCCGCTAAATCCGCCGGATAAAGCGGCGTTTTGACGCCGTAGCATCCGGCACACGTCAGGCAACAGGGGTTAATACCCAGTTCTATGCTTTACAATTGCAGGTTAGGACACGCGTGAGAATGGCGGTGTTCTGCTGCCGCCGATAATGCCCTGTGTACCGCTGGATTTATCCAGGCAAATCCTGCGTTACTCCAGGAACTTTTGCATATAGGCACCGCCCCCAGAGTAATGTAGGCTGAAGCAGCTGTCACTGCAGGGGGAGGGAGATCACACTCAGCCTTTTCTTCTCCTTTTCCCCTCCTCAACGTGTTGCTCGTCTCCACCACAGGTCTACCCTCTGCTTCTGAACCAGACCTCTTGGTAAGTCCTTGCAGCTGCCAATTTTCTTTTAGGAGGCATACTGGAGCTTCTCTGCAAAAATATGTGGAGCTGGCCGCGAGTGAGAGGCCTGCATGCAGCGCGCTAGCGTTTTTATACTGACCGCCGCCTATCGGCCGTTTGGAACGCCGTTGACCGGGAGGTGGCGTTTAGAACGGCGTACTGTCCACTAGCGCCGCTGTTTTGTCTTCCTCTGTCGCCGGTTAAAACGCCTTTGAGGACGCCGATGTGGGCTCTATCGCCATTTTACATGCCGTTGATTAGGGATACAATGCCGGCCGCCAATTACGGCGGTGTAAACTGCGGCACTACAGGAAGGGGCAGGATGAAACAGTGATTAAAAAGTATCAAACGCCGTTGTTCGCGTTGTCTCCGTCGTCACGCAAATTCTCCGGAAGCGCTCCCGGAATTATTCGACATGTTGAATAATTTTTTCAACAATTCCCGGTAAAGCCGGAACTAAGCCACGCCCCCTAGTGCCGGCGTTAACAACGGCGTGTGATCCTTAAGACGGCCAAAAACTCTTCCGGGACCTCTTACCGTCTATGTGTAAACGGGGCTTTACTTGTAGTTCCTAGGGTTTGTAAGAGTAGAATGGGAGGCAGAGCCTTCAGCTTTCAGGCTCCTCTCCTGTGGAACCAGCTCCCAATTCGGATTAGGGAGACAGACACCCTCTCTACTTTTAAGATTAAGCTTAAAACTTTCCTTTTTGAAAAAGCTTATAGTTAGGGCTGGATCAGGTGACCCTGAACCATCCCTTAGTTATGCTGCTATAGACTTAGACTGCTGGGGGGTTCCCATGATGCACCCAATGTTTCTTTTTATTCACCTCTTTTTGTTCTGTATGCACCACTCTGCTTTTAATCATTAGTGATTGATTTCTGCTCTCTTCCACAGCATGTCTTTTTCCTGATTCTCTCCCTCAGCCCCAACCAGTCCCAGCAGAAGACTGCCCCTCCCTGAGCCTGGTTCTGCTGGAGGTTTCTTCCTGTTAAAAGGGAGTTTTCCTTCCCACTGTCGCCAAGTGCTTGCTCATAGGGGTCGTTTTGACCGTTGGGGTTTTTCTGTAATTACTGTATGGCTTTTGCCTTGCAATATAAAGCGCCATGGGGTGACTGTTTGTTGTGATTTGGCGCTACATAAATAAAATTGATTTGATTTAATATTTTCATGACGTGCATTTTTTATTTTTTACTTTTTCTAACCCTATCCATGGTGTAATGATGGAAAACAAAATGGTGAAAAACAGAGAAAGCCGAGTTGAGACGGCTTGTTTATACAGCCAAGTCTATTGTAACCGGCTAAATTTGACCTTCGGCTGTGCATGGCACCACCCTGCACGTGGCCTGTGATGTCACGTGCAAGGCCTCTGTAAGTTGCAGGATCTCAAAAACTATTATAAGAAAAATGCGACTTAAAGTATGAGTAAAAGTGTTTTACACTCATTTTAATATTGCATGATCATTTGCAACTGTTTGTGTGGTATTCTACTGGCCAGTAAAAGATATTATTATGGAATAAAAAAATATACCAAGTTTCTTCGGCTGCTCCCTTGTTCTCACTCGGGGTTGCCAAAGCAGATCCAATGTGGATCCGCATGTTGATTTGGCACAAGTTTTTTAACACCGGATGCCCTTTCTGACGCAACTTCACATTGCATGGAGACATGTGACGGGGTGGGGTTTGAACCGGGAACCTTCCGCACTGAAACCAAGCGTACAAACACTTTTGTTGGAACTATTTTGTGTTGACATGTCAATAAAATAAGGATGGGGAAGGAGCACAAAACACTACTTTCATTATAACTCTGCCAAACATGTTTGCACAATACTGTTTATATATATATATATATATACACAACCCCTGGCAAAAATTATGGAATCACCGGCCTCGGAGGATGTTCATTCAGTTGTTTAATTTTGTGGAAAAAAAGCAGATCACAGACATGACACAAAACTAAAGTCATTTCAAATGGCAACTTTCTGGCTTTAAGAAACACTATAAGAAATCAAGAAAAAAAAGATTGTGACAGTCAGTAACGGTTACTTTTTTAGACCAAGCAGAGGAAAAAAATATGGAATCACTCAATTCTGAGGAATAAATTATGGAATCACCCTGTAAATTTCCATCCCCCAAACTAAAACCTGCATCAAATCAGATTTGCTCGTTGACATTGACCCTATGCCATGACATTGATCCTATGTGTCTTTTTGCAAGAAACGTTTTCACAGTTTTTGCTCTATGGCAAGATGCATTATCATCTTGAAAAATGATTTCATCATCTCCAAACATCCTTTCAATTGTCCAAAATATCAACGTAAACTTGTGCATTTATTGATGATGTAATGACAGCCATCTCCCCAGTGCCTTTACCTGACATGCAGCCCCATATCATCAATGACTGTGGAAATTTAGATGTTCTCTTCAGGCAATCATCTTTATAAATCTCATTGGAACGGCACCAAACAAACGTTCCAGCATCATCACCTTGCCCAATGTAGATTTGAGATTCATCACTGAATATCACTTTCATCCAGTCATCCACAGTCCACGATTGCTTTTCCTTAGCCCATTGTAACCTTGTTTATTCTGTTTAGGTGTTAATGATGGCTTTCGTTTAGCTTTTCTGTATGTAAATCCCATTTCCTTTAGGCAGTTTCTTACAATTCAGTCATAGACGTTGACTCCAGTTTCCTCCCATTCGTTCCTCATTTGTTTTGTTGTGCATTTTTGGATTTTTGAGACATATTGCTTTAAGTTTTCTGTCTTGACGCTTTGATGTCTTCCTTGGTCTACCAGTATGTTTGCCTTTAACAACCTTCCCATGTTTTTTGTATTTGGTCCTGAGTTTAGACACAGCTGACTGTGAACAACCAACATCTTTTGCAACACTGCATGATGATTTACTCTCTTTTAAGAGTTTGATAATCCTCTCCTTTGTTTCAACTGACATCTCTCGTGTTGGAGCCATGATTCATGTCAGTCCACTTGGTGCAACAGCTCTCCAAGGTGTGATCACTCCTTTTTAGATGCAGACTAATGAGCAGATCTGATATGATGCAGGTGTTAGTTTTGGGAATGAAAATTTACAGGGTGATTCCATAATTTTTTCCTCAGAATTGAGTGATTCCATATTTTTTTCCTCTGCTTGGTCTAAAAAGTAACCGTTACTGACTGCCACAATCTTTTTTTCTTGATTTCTTATAGTGTTTCTTAAAGCCACAAAGTTGCCATTTGAAATGACTTTAGTTTTGTGTCATGTGTGTGATCTGCTTTTTTTCTACAAAATTAAACAACTGAATGAACATCCTCCGAGGCCGGTGATTCCATAATTTTTGCCAGGGGTTGTATATATACACACACACACACACACACAAAAATTACGGAATCACCGGCCTTGGAGGATGTTCATTCAGTTGTTTAATTTTGTAGAAAAAAAAAAAGCAGATCACAGACATGACACAAAACTAAAGTCATTTCAAATGGCAACTTTCTGGCTTTAAGAAACACTATAAGAAATCAGGAAAAAAAAAATTGTGGCAGTCAGTAACGGTTACTTTTTTAGACCAAACAGAGGGAAAAAATATGGAATCACTCAATTCTGAGGAAAAAATTATGGAATCATGAAAAACAAAAGAACGCTCTAACACATCACTAGTATTTTGTTGCACCACCTCTGGATTTTATAACAGCTTGTAGTGTCTGAGGCATGGACTGAATGAGTGACAAACAGTACTCTTCATCAATCTGGCTCCAACTTTCTCTGATTGCTGTTGCCAGATCAGCTTTGCAGGTTGTAGCCTTGTCATGGACCATTTTCTTCAACTTCCACCAAAGAATTTCAATTGGATTAAGATCCGGACTATTTGCAGGCCATGACATTGACCCTATGTGTCTTTTTGCAAGGAATGTTTTCACAGTTTTTGCTCTATGGCAAGATACATTATCATCTTGAAAAATGATTTCATCATCCCCAAACATCCTTTCAATTGATGGGATAAGTAAAGTGTCCAAAATATCAACGTAAACTTGTGCATTTATTGATGATGTAATGACAGCCATCTCCCCAGTGCCTTTACCTGACATGCAGCCCCATATCATCAATGACTGTGGAAATTTACATGTTCTCTTCAGGCAGTCATCTTTATAAATCTCATTGGAATGGCACCAAACAAAAGTTCCAGCATCATCACCTTGCCCAATGCAGATTCAAGATTCATCACTGAATATGACTTTCATCCAGTCATCCACAGTCCATGATTGCTTTTTCTTAGCCCATTGCAACCTTGTTTTTTTCTGTTTAGGTGTTAATGATGGCTTTCATTTAGCTTTTCTGTATGTAAATCCCATTTCCTTTAGGCGGTTTCTTACAGTTCAGTCACAGACGTTGACTCCAGTTTTTCCTCCCATTCCTTCCTCATTTGTTTTGTTGTGCATTTTCGATTTTTGAGACATATTGCTTTAAGTTTTCTGTCTTGACGCTTTGACGTCTTCCTTGGTCTACCAGTATGTTTGCCTTTAACAACCTTCCCATGTTGTTTGTATTTGGTCCAGAGTTTAGACAAAGCTGACTGTGAACAACCAACATCTTTTGCAACACTGCGTGATGATTTACCCTCTTTTAAGAGTTTGATAATCCTCTCCTTTGTTTCAATTGACATCTCTCGTGTTGGAGCCATGATTCATGTCAGTCCACTTGGTGCAACAGCTCTCCAAGGTGTGATCACTCCTTTTTAGATGCAGACTAACGAGCAGATCCGATTTGATGCAGGTGTTAGTTTTGGGGATGAAAATTTACAGGGTGATTCCATAATTTATTCCTCAGAATTGAGTGAGTCCATATTATATATATATATATATATATATATATATATTTATTTATTTTTTTTTTCCCCCCCCATTTTGTTTGCTATGTAATTTGCCCAAAAACTCAAATGCCGTGTTTCTGATGGGGACAGATGAGTGCTGTCCCCAGATGCAGGATTATCACATCATATGCATCATTTTAACCCTTTTGCACCCCTCCTCAAACGACACTGTGGTGCCCATCTCACAAAGTTTTGGGAAGCTTTGCAAACTTTCACCATCAGAGAGAGCAGAACATGTGCTTCCACAATCTATTATTTACTTGCCGATGACTCTGAGATGACCTAACATCTGGGTCAAGCGCACAATGCTGACGTCAGTGAAAACACTCTACTGGGGACTTACGTGAACACACTAGACAGTCTCCACTAGGCATGTGAATCTCATCACTGACAACAATTCGATACACACCTCGATACACTACCAGCGATATGATACATATAGCGATACAATTCACCCCTGTTCCAGATTCGATGATATTTGATGGCGATTCAATTCCTCACAATGTGATACAATGCGGTTTGGTGCAATACGATTAATGATGGGTATTGATAAGATTTTAATCGATGTCGATGCCATTATCAATTCCATTTATCGACCAGATTCTTTACCAATACCTCTTGTGAATTTTCTGTGTACTAAAAGTAGGCGTTTACAGATTTTCTATGTCAACAACATTTTATTGAGTCTTAAAGTAAATAAATATGAAATTGATCACTGGATCCTTGATTTCTGGACATAAATAAAAATGAACAAAATCTATAGTTTTTGTCAAAAAACATTTCCTTTCAGATATTAATGGCACAAATATAACTCCGTAGACTTTGACCTCAGCTCTTCAGCCAGCTGTGCTGCAAGTCAGAATGTAATTCACAAAAAAAACGGAGGACGTCTCATTATGGGAGAAAAGAAAAAAAAAACGGTTTTAGTCGGTTGTAGTTTATCGTTTATAACATTTGGAATGAGGTGTCATTTGATTTAAAACAGCAACTCGCTGTGAAGTTATTAATTCAGACCAAAATCTGTGCAGCTCTTTGGAGCTGTGCACTTAGTCCCACAAAACACAAGATGATATTATTATTATTTCCATTACCTGATGGACAACTTCAGTTTACGCACTGGCTGGTGCTCATGGCAGTGAACCAGTTCTCATGCCAGAGAACCATCATGTAAATCTCTGGTGTGGAACAGACATTCTGATTTCTTGCCCACAACAGTCCCAGTTCATGAATTTAATCAAATCAATTTTATTTATATAGCGCCAAATCACAACAAACAGTTGCCCCAAGGCACTTTATATTGTAAGGCAAGGCCATACAATAATTACGGAAAAACCCCAACGGTCAAAACGACCCCCTGTGAGCAAGCACTTGGCAACAGTGGGAAGGAAAAACTCCCTTTTAACAGGAAGAAACCTCCAGCAGAACCAGGCTCAGGGAGGGGCAGTCTTCTGCTGGGACTGGTTGGGGCTGAGGGAGAGAACCAGGAAAAAGACATGCTGTGGAGGGGAGCAGAGATCAATCACTAATGATTAAATGCAGAGTGGTGCATACAGAGCAAAAAGAGAAAGAAACACAGTGCATCATGGGAACCCCCCAGCAGTCTAAGTCTATAGCAGCATAACTAAGGGATGGTTCAGGGTCACCTGATCCAGCCCTAACTATAAGCTTTAGCAAAAAGGAAAGTTTTAAGCCTAATCTTAAAAGCAGAGAGGATGTCTGTCTCCCTGATCCAAATTGGGAGCTGGTTTCACAGGAGAGGAGCTTGAAAGCTGAAGGCTCTGCCTCCCATTCTAGTCTTACAAACCCTAGGAACTACAAGTAAGCCTGCAGTCTGAGAGCAAAGCGCTCTATTGGGGTGATATGGTACTATGAGGTCCCTAAGATGGGACCTGATTATTCAAAACCTTATAAGTAAGAAGAAGAATTTTAAATTCTATTCTAGAATTAACAGGAAGCCAATGAAGAGAGGCCAATATGGGTGAGATATGCTCTCTCCTTCTAGTCCCTGTTAGCACTCTAGCTGCAGCATTTTGAATTAACTGAAGGCTTTTCAGGGAACTTTTAGGACAACCTGATAATAATGAATTACAATAGTCCAGCCCAGAGGAAATAAATGCATGAATTAGAATTTCAGCATCACTCTGAGACAAGACCTTTCTAATTTTAGAGATATTGCGCAAATGCAAAAAAGCAGTCCTACATATTTGTTTAATATGCAAATTGAATGAGATATCCTGATCAAAAATGACTCCAGGATTTCTCACAGTATTACTAGAGGTCAGGGTAATGCCATCCAGAGTAAGGCTCTGGTTAGAAACCATGTTTAAGATTTGTGGGGCCAAGTACAATAACTTCAGTTTTATCTGAGTTTAAAAGCAGGAAATTAGAGGTCATCCATGTCTTTATGTCTGTAAGACAATCCTGCAGTTTAGCTAATTGGTGTGTGTCCTCTGGCTTCATGGATAGATAAAGCTGGGTATCATCTGCCTAACAATGAAAATTTAAGCAATGCCGTCTAATAATACTGCCTAAGAGAAACGTATAAAGTGAATAAAATTGGTCCTAGCACAGAAACTTGTGGAACTCCATAATTAACCTTAGTCTGTGAAGAAGATTCCCCATTTACATGAACAAATTGTAATCTATTAGATAAATATGATTCAAACCACCGCAGCGCAGTGCCTTTAATACCTATGGCATGCTCTAATCTCTGTAATAAAATTTTATGGTCAAAAGTATCAAAAGCAGCACTGAGGTCTAACAGAACAAGCACAGAGATGAGTCCACTTCTGATTTAAAGCTCTCTTTTTCAGAGGAGCTACAGCATCCAAAGTTGTCTTCAATGAGGATGTAAAACAATTGACGAGATACTCTATCTCACTTACAGAGTTTAGGTAGCTACTCTGCACTGTGTTGGTATATGGCATTAGAGAACATAAAGAAGGAATCATATCCTTAAACCTAGTTACAGCGCTTTCTGAAAGACTTCTAGTGTAATGAAACTTATTCCCCACTGCTGGGTAGTCCATCAGAGTAAATGTAAATGTTATTAAGAAATGATCAGACAGAAGGGAGTTTTCAGGGAATACTGTTAAGTCTTCAATTTCCATACCATAAGTCAGAACAAGATCTAAGATATGATTAAAGTGGTGGGTGGACTCATTTACATTTTGAGCAAAGCCAATTGAGTCTAATAATAGATTAAATGCAGTGTTGAGACAGTCATTCTCAGCATCTGTGTGGATGTTAAAATCGCCCACTATAATTATCTTATCTGAGCTAAGCACTAAGTCAGACAAAAGGTCTGAAAATTCACAGAGAAACTCACAGTAACGACCAGGTGGACGATAGATAATAACAAATAAAACTGGTTTTTGGGACTTCCAATTTGGATGGACAAGACTAAGAGTCAAGCTTTCAAATTAATTAAAGCTCTGTCTGGGTTTTTGATTAATTAAGCTGGAATGGAAGATTGCTGCTAGTCCTCCGCCTCGGCCCGTGCTACGAGCATTCTGGCAGTTAGTGTGACTCGGGGGTGTTAACTCATTTAAACTAACATATTCATCCTGCTGTAACCAGGTTTCTGTAAGGCAGAATAAAATCAACATGTTGATCAATTATTATATCATTTACTAACAGGGACTTAGAAGAGAGAGACCTAATGTTTAATAGACCACATTTAACTGTTTTAGTCTGTGGTGCAGTTGAAGGTGCTATATTATTTTTTCTTTTTTAATTTTTATGCTTAAATAGATTTTTACTGGTTATTGGTGGTCTGGGAGCTGGCACCGTCTCTACGGGGATGGGGTAATGAGGGGATGGCAGGGGGAGAGAAGCTGCAGAGAGGTGTGTAAGACTACAACTCTGCTTCCTGGTCCCAACCCTGGATAGTCACGGTTTGGATCACACCTTTGTGTGGATTTGGTAATCCACACAAAGGTGACTTATAATGGACATCTTGAAATGGCTTTGAGAGGAGTTAATGAAGAAACTGCTGACCCCCTTGCAGGAAGCGAAGCAAAGATCCAGCAAACAATGGGTCAAAGCGCTGCTTCGTTGCTTCGAGCAGACCTGCGGCAGTCTGCAATCAATGTAGAAAAATGATCATTTTCCAATAAACACCCTCAAAAACAACGGCCACTCCGGTGTCCCGAACTGAAGGACCGATAAGGAAATCGGTCGATAATTTCCGGGAGTTACTGGCACGCGTTATTTCTGAGCGTCAGCAGCAGTTCATCGATTATCTTTTCTGCTTAAAACTGACTTTATAATGATTTAAGAGTTTTTACTTTGTCATCTGATGGTTAATAATCACATTCCCTTTGATTGCTTTGGGTGTAGAGAGTCAGACTCAGATGCATGCGCAATGAAGGCAGAGCAGACCAATTTTTAGAGGGGACCTTTCGGTCGGCGACACAGGACCCAGTTCACACCTGGGGTCGAGTTTGCATCAGCCTTACTCATGTATCCCCCATCAATACAAAACACAACCATATTCAGACAGATACAAGCACGGTAACCTAAAAATAAATAAACAAATAAAATAAGTGATCAACACAGGAGGACATTAACAGCTTTGTTGTGTTCCTTACTTTGGGAAGAACTCCTGATACTCCAGCAAACAAACACAAGAAAAACCTGAGGAAAACACATGTCAATGAACAGGTACAGAAACCATTTTTAATCTCAGTCATTTATCGTGTAATTTATGAAACCAAAGTGATAAGTCAAGGCAATATGAATGCCATGTTGTTCTAATTAGCGGAGTGGCCTTCGCACACCGCTGAACATTTCACAAAACAATAAGAGGGAATCCACTACTTGTCAAAGAAAAACAACTCACTTTTTGGCCTTGCTGCTGTTGGGGTAGTCCACCACCATGCCTCCACTGAAGCCGGCCCTCATGGCCTGAGCCGTGATCAGCTCAAGCTGCAGAGAAGACTGTTAGCGAGTAAAGGAGCCCAACATTTATCTGACACCAGACAGTACAGAAGAATAGGGATGAAGCCGTATCAATTATCACCTGTTCGGAGTTCTCTGGGTAAATCTGAAAAACTGCACGTGAGCCTCTCGCCTGGAAAACAAGTGTAGATACAAACATTTGAGGGGTTTTTTTACGATCAACTTTCTTTACATTGTGTCAAAATATTGGCTTTCAAAATCTCACCAGAGAAGCATACAAAGTACTGAAAAAGGTGTAGAGTCTCTTTGGGGGACTATGTGTCTTCTTATCTGCATTACAGAGCCACTGCAGAGCAGAGATACTGAAGAGGAGCATAAAAAATAAACACCATAACATTAACCTTTCAAACAGTGTCCAGGAATAAATATCCCTGTTTATTTTAAAACTTACATGTTCTTTACCTGATGCAGCCGTCAAAGGTTCCGGGCCGGAAAGGCATCCCGTGGCCCATGTCTCCAAGTAAAAGATCTCCTTCTACTTCTCTCCCCAATGCAACATCTGTCACAAACATTTACACACAGTCAGGCTTTATAAACTGATCTAGATAAAATATATCAATTAGTGGTAAAGCAGACCATAACTGATCCATCCAGACCAGCCGTGGTTGTGGTGTGCCTACTGGAGAGGACTTATGCATTTATTCTAAAAGTTCTATGTAAATAAAGTTATTGTCACAATGACAGCCTCATCATTTTGAAAGAATATTAAGTGATAAACTCAGGTTTGCATCATTATTTTTTGTCATGTGTGAGAGAAAGAGGTTAAAGGCTATTTTTATAGGACTAGGAGTGTCATGGATCATAAAACCACAGTTCAGATTGGATATGGATTTTAATGCATAGATAGAATCGAAAAAAGACATACTATGTATTTTGCTTTCCATTTTCAGGCGTAAGAATGAGAACTCCTGAAAAATGCTAAAAGTTGGTGGGGTCTGGGGCCTTGTTTGCAGTGATGCCAGTAATGCGTTACTCTAATCTGACCACTTTTTTAGTAACGAGTAATCTAACGCGTTAATCTTTCCAAATCAGTAATCAGATTAAAGTTACTTCTCCAAGTCACTGTGCGTTACTATTATTTTTGCATTGTGGGTCGATAGCAGCATTAAACTTGTTCTGTGGGCAGGGGGTCGGGGTTCGACTGAACTACACACTTTAAGCGAGCTGTGAGCTTTTCATCCACGTTTTTCTGCAACAGCTACGACTCGTCCTCACCTCTTAAAGCACAATGACAACAGCACACCTGCACTGAGCTTTACAAAGACATTTTATGCTTTTTTCTCCGAGCTGCTCCGTATCTGCTGCTAAAAACAGCTGATCCTCCGTGACGCGTCAACAACTAACACTATTTTCCACTCAAATGCACCTAAACTCTCTGTCTGAGTACCACATGATGTGAAAATGCAATAAAACTTTCTTACCTGTAAATCTGGTCATGTTTTGTGCATAAATAAATGTTATCCATTCTTTGTACTCAAACGCCAAAGCAGGGGCGAATCCAGATGGAATGGGGGCGTGGGGCAAGGATGTGCCCCCCCCCCCCCCACAACACCCCTAGATTAAAGGTCCAGTTTTGAAGCCTTTTTTTTTTTTTTTTTTACTACAACTACTAATGCTACTTAAAATAATAATAATTTTGACAAGTAAAATGTTTAGAGAGAATTTAAATGTTAGAAAAATGTTAGAATGAATTTAATAGTTACATTTATAAACAATGTAGGTTAGAAATTGCACGTTTTATTGTTACAGTGCTGTCAACAGTTAAATATGAGGTCAAGAAAGAGGTCTTTATTTTACTTTTTATAAAATAAGTATTTATTTTTATTGAAGCCAAGAAAGGGTGACTATAAAGTGAGTTTTGGGAAAACAAGTATCACTGTCATGTTGAGGTGCAGAGGGTTGTCGGCAGCTGGGGAAAGTAACTAAAAAAGTAACTAGTAATCTAACTTAGTTACTTTTCCAATTGAGTAATCAGTAAAGTAACTAAGTTACTTTTTCAAGGAGTAATCAGTAATTGGATTACTTTTTCAAAGTAACTGTGGCAACACTGCTCATTATTATCTGAATGTTTCAGTGACTTTTCTCACCCATCCTGATAAGTGTTCTGTGGCAATTGTATCAGATGGAAAAAGATGAGACAATTTCCCCACAGACAACGCAACGACAGTGCGTTATTTATTTTGTCTCACGTGTTCATCTCACTGACTGAAATCTCACTGACTTCAAAACCAGCTTAGCATGTTGGCCCATCAAAAACACAGCAGTCCTGACGTGAAAACATCAAAGAGACCACGTCTCTGTATCTCTAAAACGAGACACACACTCAGCTCATCGTTAAACTCATAACACAAAACACAAAAGCCCCTTTCACACCGGTGTCGCAGACCAAACGCCCCCCACCCACCCACCCAAAAATCGGTCCACCCTGCTTTCACTGCACATGCGTCATTAGCCACGGTTCACGGATTAACACCTTGTTTCTGCTTAAAACTGCACACCAGTCTTCATCTATCTCAGCGACAGATATCTGAAGCTTTTGTACCACAATCAATTCCACATAAATTTAGCATTATTTCATCAAAAAAGATGGATAAAGCAATCAGAGCACCGTGGCTAAACAAGCTGCTAGCTGACGAGTTCACTATGCGTCACGGAATTTCACCGTTTCTGCTTAAAACTGGCCTCGTTTCTGCTTAAAACTGACTATAGAATAATCTAAGAGGTTTTACCTTTATCATCTGATGGTTAATAATCACATTAATCCATTTGATCGCTTTGGGTGAAGAGAATCAGTCTCAGACGCTGCTGTGGTCCGAAAGGACACGTGTAGTGAAGCAAGGCGGACCGATTTTTAGGGGGGGCCATTCAGTCTGCGACACTGGGCTTGCATACAGTTGCGTTGTGATGCATACAGAGTACGCTGGAAAAATCATGCAGCTTTGGCGTAGTCCTTGTGTTGACCGTTATGTGATTGCATGTGGTTGCATTCCTAGTCTTGCTTTCAGTTGCTTACCGCCTCGTATGTAGCCATCACCTCTATTTTCTGACCACTTTTTTTTTTTTTTTGACATTGTGAAAATGCACTCAGTTCTCAAAACGGTACATGAAGTGCACTCAAGTTTCCAGATGTACAGTGGTACAGAAAATGCTGTCTCATCACAGCTGTGTTGTTGCACACGTATTACTTTCTGCGTCCAGTGCTCTACGCCAAAAAAATTAAACATTTAATTTTTTGCATCCACCTCGCGTAGCCCTCAGCATACTGCTGCATAGGAGAGCAAAAACTTTGTGTAGAGCTGCATAACTCGGCGTAGACGGTATGCTGCAATACGCAATTCTACACTGGCACCGATGTGAAAGGAGCTTAACCACAAATGACAACCCATGAATTATGCCCAATGTCTATTACATGTTGAATTTTCTCTGCCACATACGTCCCCCAAAATTCACCATCAACAGGGCGGGCGAATAACCCGGCCACAATGGCCGTCCTCCCCCCATGGAGGAGGACGGGCAAGTCGCGTGGGTCTGTACAGATCCAAGTCGAGGACAAATGTTTTTTTTTACCATCTCCATTCTATTTTCATTATGAAACAATGTCTTATCAGAATCCGTCAAGGTCTTCCGGAAAAGGTGGCACCAGCGTGTACCAGCAGTCGTCTACCTGCTCTGCGTTTTCTGTTGGTTATTGCTGTATTGTTATTTATTCTGTATGAAAGCATCACTGGATTGCTAGTGTATGATCGCCAGGCACTCACTGATCTCAAACTTTCTCACGAGCTGGTTTTTTAAGTAACAGTTTTGGGGACCAAACATCCAGACTCCCTCCTCCCTTGAGCTCTGTACCTGCTTACCTGCTGCGCTCACCTGTCTTCACGTGGCGGAAGCGACCCAGAAAGCGCAGGAAACGCGGAGGTGTCCTTGTGAAAATTAAGGCTCACTGGAGGTCCCTCTCGTCAGGACTCCTGGATTCCCAGTATTTAGAAGATCGTATGGATTATGATGGATCCAGCCCGTGTTCCCTCAACGTTTGGACACTGGCCTGCGTCATCTGCCGTTTAGAGCACCTCGGCTCAAACGCCTGGCGAAGCGCCACAGGGTGGATTTTGGCGCCCTCCGACCGCTGTGCCGCTGCCCCTCGCGGGTCTGTGAAAGTGTGTCATTACGCCTTGGCCTGCTGAATGCTAGATCGCTAGCTAACCTGCATATAAACTGCAGTTTATGAAGATTTTGCTGATGTTTATGCAGTTTTCTTGAACTTATACCGTTTGTTTGTATGTGTGCTGACATGTAAATATATTGTTTTTTTGTGGAGGGTATTTTTTTATTGGTGTAGATTTAATGCCTAGCTACCTTGGGTAGAGGAATTATGAAAACAGGAAGAACGGGAAGAACTACAACTCCCATTACACTTGGACTACAACTCATTGGTGCAGGTGTTACTGAACATCTAATGAATCTTAATTGATGTGTGTTGTATGTTCCATTTGTGACTGAGCCCTGAGGAAGGTCGACCAAAAGCTTGGCTATTAAATGTACAAAAGGATTTAAGTGTCCAGACATTTTTCTTTCACAGATCGCTAGCTAACAAAACGTTTTTATTGAAAGACTTCTTTACATCGCGCAAACTGGATATAATGCTGCTCACAGAGACCTGGCTCCAAGTCGGTGAGTCTTCACCTTTCTCCGAGCTTTTACCCCCTGCATGCCTTTACTTTAATACGCCTCGGATGACTGGCAGAGGAGGTGGGCTCGCTACTGTATATAAAGAAAGCTACACCTGTCAGCAGATACCGGCAGATCTGTTCTCCAGCTTTGAACTGCAGACTTTTGTGAGACTTCATTCAGGACTTTACTGACTTTGTGCCAGCTTATCATTGAATTACGATCACTTTCTGATTGTTGGGGATTTTAATATCCACGTCTGTTGCGAATCCAAGCCGATGGTTAAAGACTTCTTGGATTTGATTGACTCTTAATTTGACTCACTCTGTGTCAAGCTGTACGCACGAGAAGGGGCATATTTTGGACATTGTGCTCTCTTTCGGTCTTAATCCTAAGGTAATTGAGATTTGTGAAACCCACTTCTCTGATCGCTTTGCTATTTTATTCTCTGTAGCGTTGTCTCGGAGCATGGTCAGTCCGTGTGTCACGGCGTGCCGGGTGCGCACATTCAATACTGAGTCAGCCTGTTTTCTGATGCTTTTCATGAAACGTGTAGAAACGACTCATAACGCAACTCCTAATGAACTCCTTTCTTATTTTAATGGTGCGTGCACTAAGGCTTTGGACTCTGTGACTCCTTTACGGCTGAAGCACTTAAAGCCCATGGCACAGCCTTGGTTAAATGAGCGCACTCGTGAACTCAGGCGTGCTGAGCGACAATGGAAAAAAGATAATCTTCACGTTTCCTTGCAAATACTGAGGGACAGACTGTCTGAGTATCAGAGAGCAGCTAAAGCTGCTAAAACTAGATTCATGTCAGATCTTGTGTCCTCAAACTGTCATAAACCTCAGGTGCTTTTTAACACTGAATTCGCTCATTAATCCTCGTGCGAGCAATACTGCTGTGCTCTCGGCCAGCCTTTGTGAAGATTTTCTCTCTTATTTCAGAGATAAAATCTCAGATCTTAGATCGTCTCCTGTATTTGAGGTGGAGTCAGCAGATCCATCCATGTGTCATGCTGTTTTTGATTGTTTTAATCCTGTATCTACTTGTGAGCTGACTAAAACTGTTAATCATCTTAAGTCTTCTTCCTGCACTTTGGACATTGTTCCAGGTCATTTGTTTAAAGATGTTTTTCAGTGTATTGGTTCATTAATTGCTGAACTTGTGAATGCTTCTCTATCAAGTGGCTGCTTTCCGACAGCTCTAAAACATGCTGTAGTCCAGCCGCTCATCAAAAAGAGCAATCTTGACCCAAATGTGTTGTCCAACTATAGACCGATCTCTAAATTGCCATTTATGTCTAAAGTCTTAGAGAAAGCTGTCTATGACCAATTACAGGCTTATCTGGATCAAAATGAAATAGGGGAGAAGTTTCAATCTGGTTTTAAATTAAGACACAGCACTGAAACAGCCCTTTTAAAAGTTTTTAATGACCTTCTTTTAACTGTTGATGCTGGGAACTCTGCGGTTCTTCTGCTTTTAGATTTATCTGCAGCCTTTGACACAGTGGACCACAGTGTCCTTGTGACTCGCCTCAAGACACACATAGGTATTAAGGGTTCAGCGCTAAATTGGTTTCGGTCCTATCTTTCCAACAGAAGTTTTTCTGTTAATGTAGGACAGTACTCTTTCTCTGCGTCTCCTCTTAAATATGGCGTGCCTCAGGGCTCAATTTTAGCACCACTTCTCTTTGCTTTGTACATGATCCCTCTTGGGTCTGTTTTTAAAAAGCACAAAGTCTGTTTTCATTGTTTTGCAGACATTCAGATTTACCTTCCTGTAATTTCCTGTGATACCCAGGCTACTGTAAAAATACTACAGGACTGTCTGAATGATGTACAAGTCTGGATGAGAGCTAATTTTCTGAATCTTAATAAAAATAAAACTGAGATTTTAGTGTTCGGGCAAAGTAACCCTCTACAAGGACAAGACAGTGTTATTGGTCCTTTGTCCACTTTTTGCGGCCCTTTTGTAAAAAAATCTAGGGGTGATAGTTGACCCATTGTTCAGATTTGATAAACACATCAGCTCTGTCATCAGGGCCAGCTTTTTTCAGCTGAGGACTCTTTCCAAGATTAAATCTTATTTTACTCGAGTTGATTTTTAAAGAGCTATCCATGATTTATAACGTCACGTCTGGATTACTGTTATGCTCTCTACGTTGGGCTGGACCAGCGCTCCCTACAGCGCCTGCAGAGTGTACAGAATGCTGCAGCCCGCCTTTTGACTAAAACAAAGAAGCATGAGCACATCACCCCTGTGCTCTGCACCTTACACTGGCTCCCTGTCGGCTTTCGTGTTAAATATAAAGTTTTGCTGATTGTTTTTAAGTGTCTGCACTGTATAGGCCCAATGTATCTGAGTGAGCTCTTGCAGCTGTACACTCCACGTAGGGCTCTGAGGTCAGCTGACCAGCTTCTCCTGGCTGTTCCTAAAGCCAGGCTTAAATCCAGAGGTGATAGAGCCTTTTCTGTCGCAGCACCACGACTCTGGAAGGATCTTCCGCTGACTGTCAGGTCCTCAGAGTCGGTGGGACAGTTTAAGTCCAGACTGAAAACTCATCTCTTCTCCCTGGCTTTCAACACTGGCTAAGCGGTGTATGCTTTGCTCTGCTATTTTGCTCTGTATTTTTAGATTTTTATTTATTTATTTATTTTTATTCTTTTCCTTTGTTAATATTTTACACTTTTGTATTGCTATTATTGTGAAGTACTTTGGTCAGCTGCGTTTTAAATGTGCTATATAAATAAATTTGAATTTGAATTATATTAATTGTAGTGTTCTTACCTTTGATTACAACAGAGAAAATAAATTCCAAATTCCGTAGTGAAAAGTATGTGATGAGTTATGCTGATGTCTCGAACCACAATTGTCTGGCCGCTTCATTATAGCCGAGTCACTTCAATTTCCGACCAATCACGGCACATGTAACTAGTTTGTCCACTTCCATTTCATTCAGGAAATGGCGCTCATTGTATTGAGAAATATCCACCCGGAATTCTTTGGTTTTCACCCATTTTGTAAAAAATAATAAATAAAATAATGGAATATTAATTTTACTTTGACAGACAACAGTCATAAAATGGACGACTAGCACCCAGGACAATGGCTACTTTGTATTCATTCAGGACAGTTGGAAAAAATTACTTGAAAAGCAAAGTTATTTGTCTGCCTTTGTTTTGCTGATCCAAAATATGACTCAATCCATGGCTAAAAATCCTAACTAATGGTCCGATCCGAACTGTGCACTTTATGACCAGCCACACTCCTAATCTTAATATAGATCCTGACCCACATCTAAAATTGTTCCTCCTTGCCTCAGGTGTTGACATGGGTTTACAACAGAGTTTCGATACATCAGTCATGTTGCGGATTTTCTAATTAACTTTTTAAAATATGCAGTACACAGTCCTGGCAACAGGATATGCAATCATACCAAATGTTAACAAAATCAAATGTTTTGAAACATTTCAAATCAAAGAGCTTTAGCTGGTAATATGAATGCAGCCTAATAGTTTTCAGAAATTAGAAAGGCACTGACTCACTAAGTTGACATTTAACTACAACACATTATTCAAGTGCACACATTTGTTGAATGTTCAGCTAACCCAACATTGCAGTACTGATGTCGACTCCAACCCAAAAATGTCCCTCCTCTGACAGATGGTCTCCACTGAGTCCCGAGCCACACCTGAGACAACAAAGAAAAATGGTCCTTTAGAGCGTCTCCTTGCAAACAATCATAACTGTCATTAATGCTAGATGATACAGTATAAAGGCAGCACTTTACCACGTTACTACATCACACTGTTTCAGGAGTATTCAAACAAACATTATACATCTGGTAAAACATACAGGTTACAGTAAAAGAAGAAAAATAAAGCCAAAGCAACAAAATTATATAAAGTATCATCAAATTGTTTAGTGTATATTTAACCAATTCATATTTACATTAACAGAAGAACAATACGATGAGACTTAATACTGCACTTAATGAAAGTTTAATCCTGTGGTTCACAGACCCAACATCCAGCAGGTAGCACGGCTGCCCGTCTGGTAGATTCAACAGCTCTACAGCTCTCTCTGACATCTGGCTCTGGATCTCAATCATTCGAGAGCTGGGAAGATGTAAAACATTAAAGAGGTCTCCTTTGTACATCTTTACCAAGTCAGTATAGTTCAGTGTGTGTGTGTAAAACAAAAACACTGAGGTGATGCCTAAATGCAACTTACAGCAGTAATGTTTCCACATGCACAGACCTGTAGATGCACAAAACTGTAGATGTGCAAATACAGTTGCTAATAGGAACAGTCCAAATAGGGAGGTGCGATTGTTCATGTTTTCAAATAACCCTTCAAAGTATTAAGAGTTTTCATCCACCTTCCACTGTTTTTGCAGATATAGTGATTCCAAACTAAACCAATGTGGCTGAAACCGGAGTTCCAGTTACGAATTATAAGAGTGCCACCCGAAAACTGGATCTGGTGGTTTTAAAGTCACATTCTACATTTTACTATTATCCCATTTCCAAAGAAACCCTTCATAACAGTTCTAAATGACTACAGACCCATTCCCCTGACATCTGTAGTCATGAAGTCTTTTGAACGGCTGGTGTTGAACCACCTGAAGGACATCGCAGGACCCCTGCTGGACCCATTCAGATTCTGTAGAGACTTTCAAGTCCAAACTTAAGACGCACTTATTTTCCCTTTCGTATGGCTAACATACTGGTATAGTATGTTGTTATGCTTTTTAGTCTTGGATTCATTTTATTAAGAAAAGGAGTGTGCCGCGGCCTCAACTTTATCTAAATTCTGGGTCTTTTAGTGAAGCTTAGGGTTAGCGGCTGACGATCATCTTAGTATTTCTTTTGTTCTTCTTGTTGATAAATTATACTTTATTTGTTGTCTTTCTGATGCCTGATTCTTTTTTTTCTCTCTGTTTGAGGTGCAGCTCCATCCAGAGATGGGTGTGGTGTCTGTTTCTGTAACCCTCCTGCCCTGTGCACCGGCAACATTTCCTTTATATTCGTTCTGTGAATTGTTTTGTCATTTCTGTCGGTAGCATGGCCCAAGCAGAGGGTCACCCCTTTGAGTCTGGTCTGCTTGAGGTTTCTTCCTCAGGAGTTTTTCCTTACCACTGTTGCCTGTGTGCTTGCTCTGGGGGTTGGTAAGGTTAGACCTTACTTGTGTGAAGCACCTTGAGGCAACTTTGTTGTGATTTGGCACTATATAAATTGAAATTGAATTGTTCCATCTTGTCATTAAACCAAACTTTGTCTTTAAAATCCACTGATTATAAAACAGCCATAATGTATTTATCTCCATCCAAAATCTGGACAAAGCGACACTGAGTGATTCAAAACTCATTCATAGCTGAAAACAGTACTTTGACACTTTCTATGCAAATATGAAACACTGGAAGATATTAAGTGTGATGAGCAGTGCAGGACTGGATTAAGCTGCAGGAGTGACATGATGAATTTCTGTCAATGCTTTGATACTTTTTTAAACTGCTGCAAAGTAAAGAACTGAACAAGTTTACAAAATTATATCTCTGTGGATTCTAAAATAGAGTTAATACATGTTTTATATAAGATTAAGACCTAGAGTGTTTTTTTTTTTATTTGACTGCCTTTATTTTCGTGTGTATTGCATCACATGTTTGCCACAGTAACATTTTATTATTGCAATATTAACCATTGTTGTTCAATGTGTGTCACTGCCATACTGCAACACAAATCACTACTGTAGACTGTGTCTTATTGGACTAATATAAATTAATTATAACTAAGCTGCATAAAATGTAAATTGATTTGTGGTATGTTTTACCCATAATGCATAATTTAATACAAGTGAAGCTCGCTCTTAAGGTAGACAAAGGCACAAACCGGAAATGGCACAAAAAAAATCTGCCCATAGATAAAAAAGCCAGAAACCGGACAACACTGTCGTAAAAAGCCACAAACCCATGGTAGATGAAGCCACAAACCGGACAACACTGTCGTAAAAAGCCACAAACCCATGGTAGATGAAGCCACAAACCCATGGTAGATGAAGCCACAAACCGGACAACACTGTCCTAAAAAGCCACAAACCCATGGCAGATGAAGCCACAAACCAGACAACACTGTCGTAAAAAGCCACAAACCCATGGTAGATGAAGCCACAAACCGGACAACACTGTCGTAAAAAGCCACAAACCCATGGTAGATGAAGCCACAAACCGGACAACACTGTCCTAAAAAGCCACAAACCCATGGCAGATGAAGCCACAAACCAGACAACACTGTCGTAAAAAGCCATGAAGCCACAAACCAGACGACACTGTCGTAAAAAGCCACAAACCCATGGTAGATGAAGCCACAAACCACAAATGGCACAAAAAATCTGCCCATGATAGACGAAGCAGCCACAAACCGGACAGCATTGTCGTAAAAAGCCACAGACCAATGGTAGGTTCTGCAACAATTATTCAATTTTAAATTATTTTTTGACAATGTATACACACAGTGAAGAGCTTCGCTCATTAATTTCAGCAACATCTAACATATAATGAGTGAAATACCAAGTGTTCCAATACTTTTGGAGTGCACTGTGTGGTATTGTTACTGTTTTGTTTAACAATGTTTAATTTTCACTGTTGCTGCACTTTGTGTGAAATCATCATCATCATATACATATTATGAAAATGATCAATATGGAAGAACAAATCATGTTAGGGGAGGTGATGGTCTAGTGGTTAAAGCGTTGGGCTTGAGACCTGAAGATCCTTGGTTCAAATCCCAGCATGACTGGAAAATCAAGGTCCTTAATCCCCTATTGCTCCCGGTGTGTAGTGAGCATCTTGTATGGCAGCATCCTCACATCGGGGTGAATGTGAGGGTGATTATTTGTAAAGCACTTTGAGCGTCTGATGCAGATGGAAAAGTGCAATATAAATGCAGTCCATTTACCATGTTCAAAACAATATCATTAAATAAAACATTTAAGAAACACATTTCACACCCTAACTCACACAACGAAAATCTGCAGAGTGCAAGAAACCAGACTCACTTCTGAGAGTATTTCTTGGCTTCTTCTTCGTTGTAGAACTGTGGGAAGGAAATAACACATCTGATTAACATGTTGATAAAGTTACTTATATTCGCGGATACTTTACGGTTCAGTCGCAGTTAGCATGTTAGCAGCTAAAAGCTGAATGTTAAGTTTCACTCACCACATCAGGAGGAGCAGAGTGTTCGGGCCGTCGACAGCTGGAGGTCATAATTCTCTCTATGTATGTGTCAGTTGGTGAAATTTAAAAGTATATAGCAAACATTACAGTGTGCACAAGATAAATGTTGCGACAGCAGAAGCACACACGTGAAAGATGATGACGTCATATGCAAGGGACGAGAACATCTTTTCTTGTTTTTACAAAAACTTTATTGAAGCTGCATCGGTGAGTTGCACAATGCGGTATCCCGAAGACCAGAAATTAAATATTATATCCAGGAAATTCACTCCTAAAGAAACCTACTTCAGAATTACCCATGTCATGAATTTCTAAAACTAAATTGTAAATGTTGTGATTCTGACATCGAATCATTAGAGTATCTTTTTTCAACCTTCTGGGAACTTCTCCAAAACTGGGTAAATGAAAAACGTAAGCTTTTGCCCAAACTGGAATTTTATAATGTTAAATTTGGTGTTGTTATTATGTCCCTGTCAGGGTTGTTTTCTTATGAGGCTCGTAACATGATGTTTGAATAAATTCTTTAATTAAATAAACCAATTAAAAAAAACACATTATGTAATTTCTACAACAGGAATCTTTGGATATTTCAAATGATATTTTGTGCTGAGTCAATTTTGATGGAAAAAAATGAAACTATTTTTTAAAGGACTAAATAAAACCTTTTCAGACCACTGTACTTTGCTGGGAAATTGAACAGATAATCTTGTTTTATTAATTACTTTATTATTTCTTGAGTAATTCAAATCAATCGTGAAGTTGTTTTTTTTATTACGCTTTTGCTAAAAGTTAATTGGACGGGTGTAGTAACTGCTTCCTGTAAACATTGGCTCCTATTGGTTGTCGCTCAGTGACGTATCAGGAAGCCGCAGCTTCGTTATGTATGTGCTGTCGGTAAAATGACCGAGGTCGGCCGGAGGCTGAGACATGTTTACCGGCTATCCGCGGTTACAAACGGCCTCAGACGTCCTGCTTCTTTGTCCCTGGACTTTATTCAGGAGAGCTCCAGCATAGGTCGGCGGGAGACAAAAAGCAAAGCAGGGCGAGACAAATACTACAAGGTGAGGAAACGTGTGAATGGATATGGAGGAGCCGGAGGGATATTCCCCCATCACACCTGTTTGACAACGGATTGGTCTCCTTTGGCCCTGGACTACAGCTCAGGAAGGATACAGGGTCTGAAAGCAGCTCTGCAGCCTGTCCTGCTGAATAGAGGCTGGGGGTGTCCAGGAGCCTTCCTGAAGTCAGCGCAGCAGCTCAGAGCTTTTTGCACCGTGCACTTCATTCTGTCTGAGGGTCAGAGGTCAGCACAGAGGCATGGCAGACCCAGGCGGCACTGCCGTGATCCTTCACAGCCAGCTAGAAGCTACAGCGGGGAACAAGATAAGTTTTTGCTCTACCGGAGCAGGACAGCCTATTATGACATCCTCAGCGTGTCCCGCAGCAGCACCCAGGCCCAGATTAAGACGGCCTACTACAAGCAGTCCTTCATCTACCACCCCGACAAGAACCCAGACAACAAGGAAGCCACCCATCGCTTCTCTCAGATCAGCGAAGCCTACATTGTGCTGGGAAACATCAACCTGAGGAGGCGGTATGACCGAGGCATCCTGAGCCAGTTTGACATCCAAAACGCAGGGAAGCCGTCCTCCAAAGACACCTCTGGAAAAACTGCAGAGGCACCACTGCAGCATCAGCAGAGGGTCAAGCCTGTCTCTCAATTTGGAGGGAAGCCTATGTTTGACTTTGACGCCTTCTACCAGGCCCACTACGGAGAACAACTACAGAGGGAGCAGGAGTGGAGAGCCAGGAAACAGCGCTTCAAGGAGCAAAAGAAGGATAACACACTCAACTCGAAGGGATGGGTGGCCATGCATGTGGGAGTTTGTGTTGTAGGATTGATGTTTTTGTTAGGTATGAAATAAAAGCAGCACATTGGCTTCTGTATAATATGATCTTCGGCTGCAGGTTGGGTCTGCTTCTGCACAGTTTCATAAAACTGAAGTTGATGTTATTGATGTAGGTATAAAGAACCACAAAGGCATTGTGGAGGGGGAAAAAAACAAATGATATTTGTATACAGAGCTACTTTAAATCAGTAATGTAATCCCAGAAGTCAAATTGCTTAAATTGATGCACATTTTTCTGATTAATAATTGTGAGAAATTTGGTAATCTGAATCCACGAACTGTATATGTTTTTCTTCTTCATGACATCTGATCATTCGTAATTAGAAATGACCCTCTGTTAGAGGGGCAGATGTGTAAAATATCACTACAATTGTACATTTAATGGTAAAAGTATCACCTTTTGCACAGACATTGGTTGATATGTCAAGCTAATTTTTTTCCTTTCTTTAATCAATGTAATTGTGGTTGGAATGGATTCAGCATGTAAGAAAACAGAATCGACATTCCATACAATTACATAGCTTTTTTTAATGAAAAAAATTGAACTTGGAATCACATTTTTCTCTCTCGCTTTCTTATGTGTGTGTGTGTGTAGATGGACAAAATTGTGATTATTTTTAGCTATATATCAAACAATGCTTGTGCAAAATTTGGTCTTTATCACAATTCACAGTTGTTTCAAGTACTTGCCTGACAATGTGTGCCTTATTTAACTGTAAAGATTTATGGTTTGACATTAATAAAAATGCAGTGTGTAAAGGCTGAGGCTTTAGAAGGTTCTATATATTTGTGTCTTGTGTATAATGTAAAGATTTGGGGTCTATTTCTGCAAGGAAATTCAACGTGAATTTATCTCTGAACTGGGAGTTGATTTACCCTGAGATATCCAGAACAATTGATTTTAGTTAGGTGAATGAATTCGGAGTAGGTTCACTCTTGCTTTAAAAAGGCAGCATTAATATAGCCTTGATTTTGGGATTCACTATGGCAACTGCTAAAAAAAACAAAGTTCAGCTTATTTGACACCGTTTTATTGGAAATGCTCATATCGGTGTTTGGAGAGTATGAGCAAAAACAACACAGCTGAAGCTGCAAAAGAGAAACTGCATGGGAGAAAACTGGTGTTTGAGTCAGTCTGTGTGATTTATTTATATTTCTTTAATATTTAATCACAAGTAAAATATTACAAGTGAAAACAATTAGAATGAGCTTCAATTTTATTTCATTTAAGTATAATTCAGTGGCTGAAATAAAGGACACAGAAGTGTGTGTGTGTGTGAGCTGTACTCCACAAAGATTGTGCCAACAAGTAGGTTATACACTAAAACAATGCTCATCTTCACAGGACAATGCAGATGAATGAGGAAACAGCTGTAGAAGACAGAGAAATTCAGGGTTTACTGAAGAAAAGTAACTCCCTTCAGCTCCCTTTTTTCACTTGGGAGTCACCATAGTAGAATCTGCATGTTGATTTGGCACCACTTTTACACCAGATGCCCTTCCGGATGCAACTCCACATCACATAGAGAGTGGGCAGGGTGGTATTGAACTGGGAACCACCTTCTCTGAAAACAGGCCCACCAACCACTTGTGCACCACACTGCTGAGTCCACAGTAATTGTCTCTCCTTAATTGACCTCCCTTTCTCAAACATAAAACTTAGTCTCCCTCATTTTAGGGTTAGTTTTCACAAAACCTGCTTTCTTAAACAGGCTTCAGGGTGGACGACGGCAGCAACACGCTTGGGCCCTCATGACTGATGTGTGCAGGCGGTCATGTGTCTGCATGTGTTTTCACTACCATGTTGTCAGTCTGGCCAGTGACCTATACAGCACTAGAAAGAGGATCATGAAAGAACCTTTGTGTGTAAAGTTTTCAGCCTGTTGGCCTAGCTTAGCATCTTAGCTCTGCCAGGAAGACGTTTGATCTAAACATCAAACTGATTCAGTTTCTTTCTTGAGGTAGTTCAAGTCCATCACCTGTCCACGGCGGTAAATTCATAAAGGTTGCGGGATGAACATGCACAATACTGTCATAAATTCTCTATGTCGGTTGATTACCCATAATTCTTATCACCGTGTGCCAAAAAAGGCACTGAGCAGCACTGCTGTGGTGTACCCAGGCGTCAAGTCTGCACAGCTAACTGTTTAACAGCGTAAACTGCATGAATTGTAAATTAAAGCCTTTTATTTACATTCATTTTTGCGTATCAGAATGTCTTTACTGTGACTGCACAGCACAACGCTGGCATTTAGTTGGGCTCCTTCTCACTGATGCAGAATCTGCTGAAACCACAGGAGAGGAATGAACAAAATCTGGATATGCTGAACTATATATGTACAAAAGGATTGTATTTACCCTTGTTGCAGTTACCTTCATATTAGTATTTTTAGTTTTATTAGTTGCAGGTTTTGTCCTCTAGGTGGCTTCTGAATCCCTCATATGATGTCTTCCACTACCTTTTGTTCAGGGAGGTATATTAGCCTCCTGATATCAGCCATGGAAGACTATCTGTCTATCCCTCCCAATTTTCCAAAAGAAGATGGAAGAACGAAACTGATCAGACCAGCTAAATGGGATTGTTGAAATGATTAATTTCCAAAACAGCCTTCACATCACAATAAACAATTTGAGTCATCTAAACTCATGCTTTTGAAGCACAGAAACTGCAGCACACACACACACGTATATGTGTGTACACAGTTGTGTTCAAAATAATAGCAGTGTTTAAAAAAGTGAGTGAACCTCAATATCATTCAAATAGCTTTTATTTCCATACACACAAAAGCATTGGGAACCCTGCACATTCTATTCCAAATCAAAGCATGGAAATTTATCAAATTTGTTATTACTTTACACAAAGTGAAGAAAAAAGGAATATTAGGCTCTTAAAAAAAAGAAAATACCAGTGTCTGCACTTTTCTTTACAAATTCAAACTTTTACTGGATAAAGTGAAACGTGCTTGAAGATTTAGTTTTCCTGTGAATCACTGAACTAATATTTAGTTGTACAACCCCTGGCAAAAATTATGGAATCACTGGCCTCGGAGGATGTTCATTCAGTTGTTTAATTTTGTAGAAAAAAGCAGATCACAGACATGACACAAAATTAAAGTCATTTCAAATGGCAACTTTCTGGCTTTAAGAAACACTATAAGAAATCAAGAAAAAAAAATTGTGGCAGTCAGTAACGGTTACTTTTTTAGACCAAGCAGAGGGAAAAAAATTTTGAATCACTCAATTCTGAGGAAAAAAATATGGAATCATGAAAAACAAAAGAACACTCCAACACATCACTAGTATTTTGTTGCACCACCTCTGGCTTTTATAACAGCTTGCAGTCTCTGAGACATGGACTTAATGAGTGACAAACAGTACTCTTCATCAATCTGGCTCCAACTTTCTCTGATTGCTGTTGCCAGATCAGCTTTGCAGGTTGGAGCCTTGTCATGGACCATTTTCTTTAACTTCCACCAAAGATTTTCAATTGGATTAAGATCCGGACTATTTGCAGGCCATGACATTGACCCTATGTGTCTTTTTGCAAGGAATGTTTTCACAGTTTTTGCTCTATGGCAAGATGCATTATCATCTTGAAAAATGATTTCATCATCCCCAAACATCCTTTCAATTGATGGGATAAGAAAAATGTCCAAAATATCAACGTAAACTTGTGCATTTATTGATGGTGTAATGACAGCCATCTCCCCAGTGCCTTTACCTGACATGCAGCCCCATATCATCAATGACTGTGGAAATTTACATGTTCAGGCAGTCATCTTTATAAATCTCATTGGGACAGCACCAAACAAAAGTTCCAGCATCATCACCTTGCCCAATGCAGATTCAAGATTCATCAATGAATATGACTTTCATCCAGTCATCCACAGTCCATGATTGCTTTTCCTTAGCCCATTGTAACCTTGTTTTTTTCTGTTTAGGTGTTAATGATGGCTTTCGTTTAGCTTTTCTGTATTTAAATCCCATTTCCTTTAGGCAGTTTCTTACAGTTCAGTCACAGACGTTGACTCCAGTTTCCTCCCATTCGTTCCTCATTTGTTTTGTTGAGCATTTTCGATTTTTGAGACATATTGCTTTAAGTTTTCTGTCTTGACGCTTTGATGTCTTCCTTGGTCTACCAGTATGTTTGCCTTTAACAACCTTCCCATGTTGTTTGTATTTGGTCCAGAGTTTAGACACAGCTGTGAACAACCAACATCTTTTGCAACATTGCGTGATGATTTAGCCTCTTTTAAGAGTTTGATAATCCTCTCCTTTGTTTCAATTGACATCTCTCGTGTTGGAGCCATGATTCATGTCAGTCCACTTGATGCAACAGCTCTCCAAGGTGTGATCACTCCTTTTTAGATGCAGCCTAACGAGCAGATCTGATTTGCTGCAGGTGTTAGTTTTGGGGATGAAAATTTACAGGGTGATTCCATAATTTATTCCTCAGAATTGAGTGAGTCCATATTTTTTTCCCTCTGCTTGGTCTAAAAAAGTAACCGTTACTGACTGCCACAATTAGTTTTCCTGATTTCTTAGTGTTTCTTAAAGCCAGAAAGTTGCCATTTAAAATGACTTTAGTTTTGTGTCATGTCTGTGATCTGCTTTTTTTCTACAAAATTAAACTGAAGAACATCCTCCGAGGCCGGTGATTCCATAATTATTGCCAGGGGTTGTATAACCACTGATTCTGAGAACTGCTTCACCAACATCTGACACCTGTGAACATTGAACAACGTTCCACAACTCCTCTGTATTTTTTGGTTTTACTTCAGAAACAGCATTTTTGATGTCACCCCACAAGTTTTCTATTGAAAGCTTGGCTTCACAAAGGGGTCTTCTTATTGTTACATTACTCACAGGTAATTTTAGACCTCCTTTAGTCACCCTGGAGCTGATCATTGGCTGAGTCTTTGCCATTCTGGCTATTCTTCAATACATTTGAAGGGTGATTTTCCTGTTTTCTTCCACCTCTTTCTTGTTTTGGTTGCCATTTTAAAGCATTTGAGATCATTTTAGCTGAGCTGTCTTTGATTTTCTGCACATTATATACATTTTCCTTTCTCCAATCATATTTTAATCAAAGTACTCGTACGTTCTTCTGAACAAAGTCTGGAACTACTCATTTTACTCAGATTTTCAGAGAGAAATGCACTACAACCAGCATGTACATTTGCTTTCATCCTTAAATAAGGGCCGCCTCTAAAGGTGGCATAAGGGTCACAGAACAAAAATGCAGACACAACTGGATTTTTTTTGTTGTTGTTTTTGGAAGAGCCGAATACAGTATTTCTTTTTCTTCACTTTTTGTAAATTAAATTTGATGTTTCTTCATGTTTTTGATTTGAAATAGAATGTGCAGTGTTCCCAATGCATGTGTGTGTGTGTTGTTTTAAGAATTTTAAGCTTTACTCACTTTTTTAAACAAAATATATTGTGTACAACTGTATGTATGTACAGTGTATCCAGAAAGTTTTCACAGTGCCTCACTTTTTCCACATTTTGCTATGGTACAGCCTTATTCCATAATGGATGAAATTAATTTTTTTTTTCCATCAAACTTCTACACACAATACCTCATAACGACAATGTGAAAAAAGTTTTGATTTTTGAGAATTTATGAAAAATAAAAAACCCTAAGAAATCACGTGTACGTAAGTATTCACAGCCTTTACCATGAAGCTTAAACGAGCTCCGGTGCATCTTGTTTCCACTGATCATCCTTGATATGTTTCTACAGTGTAACTGGAGTCCACCTTGGGTAAATTCAGTTGATTGTACATGATTTGGAAAGGCACATACCTGTCTACATATAAGGTCCCACAGTTGATCAAGCATGAAGTCAAAGTCTGTAGACCTCCAAGACAGGATTGTCTCAAGACACAAAGCTGAGGATGGGTAAAGAAACATTTTTGCTGCTTTGAAGGTACCAATAATCACAGTGGCCCCCATCATCCATAAATGGAAGAAGTTTGGATCCACCAGAACTCTTCCTGGAGCTGGCCGCCCATCTGAGTGATCGGGGGACAAAGACCTTAGTCAGGGAGGTGACCAAGAACCTGATGGTCACTCTGTCAGAGCGCCGGCATTCCTCTGTGGAGAGAGGAGAACCTTTCAGAAGGACAACCATAAATTAAATGTTTGAAATGAGGATTCTGTGGTCTCAAGCCCAACGCTTAACCACTAGACCATCACCTCCCCCACCATCTCTGCAGCAATCCACCAATCAGGCCTGTATAGCAGAGTGGACAGACAGAAGCCACTCTTTAGTAAAAGGCACATGGCAGCCCACCTGGAGTTTGTCAAAAGGCACCTGAAGGACTCTTGGACCATAAGAAGCAAAACTCTGGTCTGATGAGACAAAGATTGAACTCTTTGTTGTGAATGCCAGGCGTCATGTTTGGAGGAAACCAGAAACCATCCCTATAGTGAAGCATGGTGGTGGCAGCATCATGCTGTGGGGATGTTTTTCAGTGGCAGGAACTGGGAGACTAGTCAGGATTGAAGGAAAAATGAATGCAGCAATGTACAGAGACATCCTCAATGAAAACCTGTTCCAGAGCGCTCTTGACCTCAGACTGGGGCAACGGTTCATCTTTCAGCAGGGCAATGACCCTAAGCACACAACCAAGATATCAAAGGAGTGGCTTTAGGACAACTCTGTGAATGTCCTTGAGTGGCCCAGCCAGAGCCCAGACCTGAATCCAATTGAACATCTCTGGAGAGATCTGAAAATGGCTGTGCACCGATGCTCCCCATCCAACCTGATGGAGCTTGAGAGGTGCTGCAAAGAGGAATGGGCAAAACTGCACCAAGCTTGTGGCATCATATTCAAGACTTGTGCTGTAATTGCAGCCAAAGGTGCATCAATAAAGTATTAAAGCAAAGGGTGTGAATACTTACGTACACGTGATTTCTTAGTTTTATACTTTTGATAAATTTGCAGAAATTACACAAAAAAAAAAAAAAAAAAAACCTGTTTTCATTATGAGGTGTTGTGTGTAAAATTTTGAGAGAAACATTAATTTCATCCATTTTGGAATAAGGCTGTAGCATAAAATGTGGAAAAAGTGAAGTGATGTGACTACGTTCCGCATGCGCTGTATGTATGTGTGTGTGTACAGCCTTTTTGTTTTGTTTTTATTTGTGGTTGACCTACAAGGACTGTTTAACCTCTGCAGGGAAAATGCCCCTGTGACTGACAATCCAGATTTCTTCAGAAGAAAAGAATCAATAACTGCAGGATTGCAATAGGTTGTTCACATTTTATTCACAGAAATATAAAGTAGTATGTCAAGAACATCACTTTGTACAAAACTGCACAGACTTCAAAACTAACAACAAAAAACAAAACTGGCTTTAAGAAGGGTTAACAAAATAAGACATGATATGTAATCTCTGAGCTCTTGCAACAGACAGGATTCACTGAGGAGGCTGTTTCTCCAAGAAGAATCAAACAGTTGTATCATAAATAAAATCTGAGAGGTAAAAATGTCAGTTACAACAGCTGAGGAATAAATGTGTGTCAAAAATAGGATTCAAATTGGCACATGAACTGCTTCGCTCCTTGACTGAAACTTCACCTTCAAAGCTAAATAGCCATGCTGGAAAAGACAGAAGCTTGTTGACATATTGATTCTAACTAATGAAAGGCATTGCATAAATTTTAAATATTACAAAAAAAAACCTGCTGTGTGAATGATGTGAACACTGTGTCTGTCTGCTTTGAGGTTTAGACTTTACGTGTATAACATGCTTTTAGACAGTTTAATGACTATGGATAATAATGTCATATCCTACAGGAATGCAAATACACAAAAGTGTGAAATTTAGAGTTTAAGATCTGTAATATTCAGTGTCAGTGTTGGGCACAGTTCAGCTAACAGCTAATTAGCAAAGCTAACTTTTTCATCAACTGAATAGCTTTTCAGCTAACTTTATACACCATTAGCAGTCCGATTAGCTTAGACTAAATGTAGTTCCGCTAACTTTTAGTTAGCTAGCATTTTGTTTCAATAAGGTTTAATGGCCAAAAACATTTGTAAACCCTATAATCATACATCTTTGTTCCTATTGGGGCACCGCATTACTTTGGTGAAGTGGCCAATCCAAAGGTGAGAAATCTTACTTCTGTGACTGGACGCTCTGTGAAAACGCGCTCTGTCTGTATGCTATTCTATTGAAATCAGCCGGTTTTTTATCGTCTCTAAATTGCTTCTAATAGCCGGCTGATAGCTTTCATTGCCTGGAATGGTGAGATTTATATACCAAGCTGACCTGAAATGAACAATTGTACATTTGACTTTAATGACAAGTCTGATTGCTTTGAAAAGTGACCAAATGACATGCATTTGCATCGAGTTGGGCGATGATTTCATTGACAAAACCTGCCCTCAGCCTTGAGAATAAACTACTTCAGTAAGCGAAACTGATACGTCATGCAAAGGCAACAAGTATTAGCTCGATGGTATGGAGGAGCAGGACAACGAGTAAACACCTTAAATCATTTAAATTATTTTCCATGTAGGTTTTATTTCTTAAGATTTATTATTTGTTTGATATTTTCTATATTGTGAATAAACTACGTTGAAGGGAAACTTCTGCTTCATTTCATTTTTCATTATTTATCTACATGTTGATCTTCATCTGATCTTGGCATGCTGAACCTTCTTAGGAACTTCCATGTTTGGACTTCAATAAATTATAATTTTAGCTGTTTAGGTCTGCTTTTCAGGGTTTTATAGGTCACAAAAATCAAGCCAAAGCTAAATTCATAAAACAACATTTATCGGCTGCTTCAGCTAAACATTTTAGTGGTATATCAGTTGAGCGTTATAATAGTTAAGTGTACAGCCTTTCGGTTTTTGAGGATTTAAGTCATAAAAAGAATTTTCTTTGGAACCACTATAATTTTATTTAACAGCCTTTAAATAAGGTATTCATAATATGATATTGGCAATATGATCAAAATTTACATTGTCTGGAAAAAATGCTATCGTTCCCCTGAAGGGAAAAAAAATTCAAGCGAACAGATGGCCTTGAACTACGTTCGGTAGCAACCCATCCAGTCTATGATAGCGATGCCACAGATCACACAGGGGTTTCCACTGACTTGCATGAGGGATGCTGGGAAGCACATAGCGACAGCCAATCAGAGTAGAGAGGCACAGTGTCGTCTGCTGCCTGCTTGCTTGAACAAAATAATCCAAGAAAATATCTTATTTCTGTATAAATCTAATATGTTTCTCATATATTTTGTAAAAGCGAGAAAAAGACTTCTAAATCAGACATCTTACCAAAATTGGAGCAACTTTAACTTTTGAACCCTGTACAAACTGAAATTGACCTTTGTCACCATAACTCCATAACATTCAGTCATAGACAGTCCAAACTATACCTTTTTGGAATAGTTATGATCAGACACATAATGTGGTATAGCTTTCAATATGCTTGGAACATTTTTTTGATTTTGACCCCTGTGCAATACTTCATTGACCCCTATTTGGCCCCCGATTGAAAATTCAAATGGCTAACATTATTTGTCTGAAATATATACCAAAAGGTATACACAGTCAAATTTTGGTGCTTGTAACCAGATCTGAACAATTGTTACAGTTATCTGCTCCACTAGAGTAGCGGTTATGAAAGCTAAGCTTAGCTGAGTGCCCACCACTGCTCAATACTAAAAAAAAGAAATCACCGTCACATCTTTCAGCATGGCCATCTAGTATGGATCATGTCACTGAACAGACATGATCGAACCATTCGAACCCCAAAAGTTCAACTGCAAGACAGCACAAACAGTATACATTCCTTAGAACACCTCCTAAGTCCCTCCGATAAATGCTGGATTTGGTATAATAATATCTTCAAGGCATTACTTTATAGAGAACTTGTGTATTAACAGTATGTCTAGTCTACAAGTCACTGATATGATGAACAGAGAACCAGCACCAGACGGAGGGATCTCAAAAACCACGTTACACTACTGGAGCAACATCTATCAGCGACAAAATGTTCTGACTCTAATACTCCACCACATGCTCATAGATATAACCCAGAATAACAGCTAAATGACAACCACCCAGACTGAACTTGCATTTTGAAGCTGTCAGTAAAACCAAGCAAAAATGGGTGCTATAAGAATCACCTGAATGTAGTTTTTGGGGTGTTGTGATGTCAGACAGAAGTGTTCTTGTCACTATGAGCAAAAGCATGTTGAGTCCAAAGTAATAGTCAGGCACTAAGTCTTTTAGGTTGTGAAATTTTAAGCGGAAACGCTAATATGTCAGAACTGCTGCACTAGCGTTTTTGTTGAGCTGAGCTAGAAGTGAACCTTTCTGGACAAATCGGCAGGGGGTGCTCAGTGGAACTCTAAGAGGAGGAACTGTTTCTTTGGGGTAGTTTCAGCTCTTCATCCTTCAGTTGTGTGGTGGTGCATCCACAGAACTGTGGGTAAGGGTGAACGAGATGTGAATCAAAAGTATGTGACTCAAGCCACAGGTTGTTCAGGGATTTGGACAAATGAGCAGAGCATCCCGTGTCTCCAACCTTTCTGCACCTCATCCCATCAGAACCTATGAGTGAACCCTGACCTGCAATGCTTAGTAGAAAGAGTATTGGTTCTCCACAGCTCGAGCCCGGCGAGTTCCATCAGGGTCATGGTAATCATCTGATGCACCACTGGAGGCTTCCAGTAAACGCTCTGAGCTGTTGCTGCGGCTCTGAAACCCTCCTCCTGTGCCCGGGTCACTGCGGGAGAGGGATGGGAGGCCAGTGGGTGAGGAGGAGCTACTCGAGGAGAGTGGGGCATCAGGAGGAGGCCCCGCTGGTGTTGCAATCACAGGAGGATGAACAGCTGGTGGGGCTGAATCTGTCTGGCAGCCTGTGTCCCTAGGCGGGGTGAGGACTGGAAGAGGGGCCACATCTGTAGGAAAATAAAGGAAAGTTTAGAGTGACAGCAGTTTTTTTTCCTGTGGTGTTGACCGTTGATTGGTCTTCTCTGCTAGTAAAAGGCTCCTTCATAATACCTCCTTCATTATCCTCCTTCTTGGTGGGCAATAACACCAACAACACGGCTGGCAAAGCCACGTCTGACCAGTGTGTCAATAAAGGCTTTCATACGCTGAATCAAATCCTGAGTGTGCGAATGTGTGACTATGACTGCATGAGTGTAGGACCAGCATTTGGGAAACAGAAGGCCTCATTATCACCCCCATGGCGGGTTCGGGCCCAGAGCTTCAGCCTGCATGCAAAACTCCTGCAGTATAATCGCCCCCTCACTCTCCTGTACAGGAGGCCATTCATACCGTGCCAAGAGAGCGGAGGGCACGAGCAGTGTTCATAAGGAGCACAGGGGTGGGGGTCAGTGAGTTTTAGCGTGGCTTCAGCCCTCTAGAAGGACAAACTTGTGTAATTAATCATAAAAATCCAACTTGTGACAGCATTCTTATCTTCAGGTGACCTCAGGCTGGTATATACAGCTCCTGTACATCAGATGTTGCGTCACAATAGAACTCTTTGCTGTTAGTGCAGCAGATACAGTGAGGAAAATAAGTATTTGAACACCATGTGATTTTGCAAGTTCTCCCACTTAGAAATCATGGAGGGGTCTGAAATTTTCATCTTCGGTGCATGTCCACTGTGACAGACATAATCTAAAAAAAAAAAAAATCCGGAAATCACAATGTATGATTTTTTAATAATTTCTTTGTATGTTACTGCTGCAAATAAGTATTTGATCACCTACCAACCAGCAAGAATTCTGGCTCACACAGACCTGTTAATTTTTCTTTAAGAAGCCCTCTTATTCTGCACTCTTTACTTGTATTAATTGCACCTGTTTGAACTTGTTACCTGTATAGAAGACACCTGTTCACACACTCAATCAATCACACTCCAACCTGTCCACCATAGCCAAGACCAAAGAGCTGTCTAAGGACACCAGGGACAAAACTGTAGACCTGCACAAGGCTGGGATGGACTACAGGACAACAGGCAAGCAACTTGGTAGAAGACAACAACTGTTATTTATTAGAAAGTGGAAGAAACACAAGATGACTGTCAATCTCCCTCAGTCTGGGATTCCATGCAAGATCTCAGTTTGTGGGCAAAGGATGATTCTGAGAAAGCTCAGAACTACACAGGAGGACCTGGTCAATGACCTGAAGAGAGCTGGGACCACAGTCACAAAGATTACATTAGTAACACATGATGCTGTCATGGTTTAAAATCCTACAGGGCAGCAAGGTCCCCCTGCTCAAGCCAGCACATGTGGTCAGATGAGACCAGAATAGAGCTTTTTGGAATCAACTCCACTTACCATGTTTAGAGGATGAGAACAACCCCAAGAAAACCATCCCAACCATGAAGCATGGGGGTGGAAACATCATACTCTGGGGGTGCTCTTCTGAAAAGGGGACAGGACGACTGCACTGTATTGAAGGGAGGATGGATGGGGTCATGTATTGCAAGATTTTGGCAAACAACCTCCTTCCCTCAGTAAGAGCATTGAAGATGGGTCATGGCTGGGTCTTCCAGCATGACAATGACCCCAAACACACAGCCAGGGCAACTAAGGAGGGGCTCCGTAAGAAGCATTTCAAGGTCCTGGAGTGGCCTGGCCAGTCTCCAGACCTGAACTCAATAGAAAATCTTTGGAGGGAGCTGAAACTCCAAACCTGAAAGATTTGGAGAAGATCTGTATGGAGGAGTGGACCAAAATCCCTGCTGCAGTGTGTGCAAACCTGGTAAAAACTACAGGAAACATTTGACCTCTGTAACTGCAAACAAAGGCTATTGTACCAAATATTAACATTGATTTTCACAGGTGTTCAAATACTTATCTGCAGCAGTAACATACAAATAAATTATTAAAAAAAATCATACATTGTGATTTCTGGATTTTTTTTAGATTATGTCTCTCACAGTGGACATGCACCTAAGATGAAAATTTCAGACCCCTCCATGATTTCTAAGTGGGAGAACTTGCAAAATCGCAGGGTGTTGAAATACTTATTTTCCTCATTGTAACAGAGGAATCCTTCAAATAGTGATACAAGCACCAAAGTCAGCACAAATACTCCTTAGACATTACTTTTATAAAAAAAAAAAAAAAAATGACTAGCCACTTGAATTTTCAATAGGAAGCCAGGGAGGAGTCAACTGAAGAATTACACAGGGGTCAAAATTTAAATTTGGCTCTTTGTTTATTAAAAACAAACAGTGCAAGTAGTAGTAGAAGCAAAAACGTTAATGGTGCAAGAGATGATGGTTACTTTCCTAGCTGGCATAGCAGCATCCCCTTCGTGAAGCTTGCCTTCATTTGTTCACTCCTCTGGCGGGATGATCAATTCAAAAGCCTGACCAAGGTAGACATCACATATCCAGTCAAACTGCACCCTCCAAAGTCAAGTCTCGTGTGCTGCCCAGGTGAACAGCAGCACTATCCACTGGGTCATGCTTGATGTTCAAATGGATAGCTGCATCATCCAACAGGATCACTGCACTTCCAAATAATGTTTGCAACAGTACTCGTAGATGGCTGTAGCAGTTTCGATATGTTAGTGACTGGCACTATTGTATTCTTTAAGATCGAAGCAAGTTACAGTCACAGCATACTACTTCTGTTGCATTGTCAAAGTGTTAATTGTTTTAAAATTATGGTTTTCAATACAAAAACAGATGGTTAATTTCACCATTTTCTAATCTACTATCCAGGTAAGCAGAGAGAAAAGAATGCCAGACAAAAACAACAAGAATGGTGACAAAGGTCAATGGTGCGAGGTGGTTGGACACAACTGCAGGATTCAGACATGAGTTTGGCAGGGTTTAGTGCGTGTTCAGGCAGGGTCTGGTACACAATAAGGCTGCTCGTAACAAGCAACAGTATCTGAAGCATGAGGCGAAAACAGGGTCCAAAACACTGCAAGGCAGGAACAGGACAAAACACTCAGAAGAAACGCTCAAAAGAAGGTCCAAGGCACAACGATCTCGCAAAGAAGTGAGGGAGAGAAGTGCAACTAATAAAGAGGGAGCAATTAGCAGGAAATGCAAGACAGGTGTGGTGAAAGGATCTGGAACGGGGTGTGGCAAACAGGAGGGAGGGCAGGAGGGAAACGCCCACCATCAAATAGACACAAGACAAGAAGAATCCCACACAGCAAACCCAATCATGAACAAAAAGACAGCAACAAATCCCACAAGCCAAACCCCAATAAACCCCACAGTACAGTGATGACAAAGGACATGCACAGTGCCTTTTGTGTCTGTATCTTGTTCCTGGTCTGAGACACAACCTTCTTCTGTTACTTGTCTCTTGCTTATACTAAGGCACAGTTTAAATTCAAAATTACGTTCACCTCAAATAGGATTCGTGATTGGCTGAGAACAGATCATGAGACTAAGGACCACCGTCAACAGGAAATGCAAAAAAATGCTACTGGTGACACTCTTCCAATAAGAGACTGGCTGACTTGATAATGTTTCCACTTTTTCAGCACTACAGCTGCAATACTGACTTGGGTCCCATGCTACATCCAGCTGGATATATGGTGTCTTCTTTGGTCAAGTTTTTTCATTAATTGGCCTCCCGTGCACTCCCATTGAAGAAGAGAGCCATTAAGTGAGTAAGCTGTCAGGAAGAGAGCTGATGCAGGGAACAAGTGAGCAGGAGATTGGACGAAGGATTGAAAACAGGCCGACTTAATCATTACTACTGCTCTGCCTGCCCAGACTGATAAATTACAAAAGTGAGACACCACGTGAATTCTCCTGAGCCGCGATTGAACAATATGAACTGCTGCAAAGAGCTGGACATCGAGCTGAACACAATTATGGTAACTGAGTCAAAGGAACCCTTTGCTGGTGAGGAATCATTTATTGACCATAAATTTGTGACCTTTGTGGAATAAGTGGATACCCTGATTGTAGCACTTCAGGAGCTGAGTGAGGAATCGGAGTGTCCGAGTTTGTGATTGTCCTGAACCAAGACGAAGATACAAAAATTCAAAGACTTCCTGGACTCTACCATCAGAAATGTACATGTAAACGGTGAAAGTGTGACATTCACTTATCTCAGCAGTGACATTCATGTCTCTGGGTCCTCCACCTTCAAGGTGGAGTTTAGGGTCCTGGTGCTACCTGTCTTACTGTATGGTCGTGAGACTGGATGCTAACCAGTAACCTAAGGTGACGACCAGATGTCTTTGGTACAAGGGCTCTTCAGAGGATTCTTGGGTAGTGCTGGAATGACTGTGTCAATTGCTATCTTAGAAGACTAGGATAAAGAGTATCACTTGCATTGTGAGGAAATGTCAGCTATGACTAGGGATGGGTATTGATAAGATTTTATCGATATCGATGCCATTATCGATTCGATTCCTTATTGATTCCCTTATCGATACCTCGTGAATTTTGTACTAAAAGTAGGCTTTACAGGTTTTCTATGTATTTCATTGAGTCTTAAAGTAAATAAATATGAAATTGGTCACTGTATCCTTGATCTCTGGACATAAATAAAAATAAACAAAACGGTGTTTCGCTTTGAAGTTATTAATTCCGACTGGATTCTATCGTTCTAACTTGACTCGTCAGAGAGCCGCGCAACGTTTGGAGCTGTGTGAACAGAACGGAGGACCATTCTCGTTTCTTTCTCGCAACAAGACAGGAGTCCCAGTTAGTAACTTTAATCCACACAAAAGTGACTCACGATTTCACATATTCAGGGATGAAAGTGGTGGGAAAAAAAAAAAGATGAAACCCAAAATTACCCCCCAACACCACCTGCACGAAAATGTTTGAATTCTAGAAGCTCTGAAATACAATCTGGAACTATTCCAGACAATAAACTGGAGTGAGTGCAGCATCCATTTAGTGAGGGGAGAAAAAAAAAAAACTTTCCTTATTCAAATTCATTCCAGTAGTATTCTGCTCTTACTAGGATGCAGCAGTTTTCTAGCTTGGCAGGTAGTTATGGAGGAAATCACTGAAGAAATTAACACATTGAAAATATGGTTTGACTGAAACAAACTGTCATTAAACTTAAATAAGACATGGATGAAATGGAGGTGTAAGAGTCAATAGGTGTTCACAGGAAACATTTATTTCTGTATGTATTTATTTATTTATTTATGTTCATTGTTAGTTGGTTTTATATTTTCTGTTGTGTTTTTATTCAGGTTCTTTTTGTCTCTTTCTCTAAAATTGTATTATTATTATCATTAGATTAGTTATTATTACTATTATTGCTGTGCTTGGTATTATTATTAATATATAAACAAAAATAAATTGAAAAAAAATATTACAATTTGTAATACATTTGACTCTTTTACGACAACAAACGTTTGACAGCTGCCACTGCTTAATGCTAACATTAACATGGAAAATGCCATAGACATGCTAACGTGTTAGCATCAGTCCCATTTTTAAGTTATAAAATACCTCTATTAACTGTTTCAGAAGACCAAAAAGGTAAATAATACTCACAGCCATATGCTCTTTAGGGTTTTAGCGGGGGAAAGCAAAACAAAAAAATTAATCAACGAAGCAATGATCGAAGCACTGGTTCGATCTGCGAATCACTGCTTCGATTGGTTCAAGGTTCAAAGCAAAGCCGCACTGCAGAAAAGTTGATTACAGACCCGCTGCAGGGTCTGTAATCAATGTAGAGAAATTATCATTTTCCTGACAAACACCCCCAAAAACAACGGCCACTCTGAAGGACCGATAAGGGAATCGTTAAGTAAAAAGGTTATTGATGTCGGTGGATCGAATCATTTCTTAATGATACCCGAAAGGAACCGGTTCTCGATAACCATCCCTAGCTATGACATTGTGGCTATGTGGTGCATTTCTCAGCTCATGATCCAGCATGCAGGTGGCTTAGTGTTGTTGACCCCAGTGTTTGGACAAGGCCAAGGGGATGCCTATGTTTCACCCAGCTGTGGCAGATCGATAGTTATGCTTGAGTACTGGAGACGGACCAGTTGTATGCGCGGGTGGTTGCCATCCAGGACCCAAGGCAGTTCTGTAATGTGGTGGATGTGACAATGCGTGGCACCAGTGTATGCTCCCAAACTTGACCTGACCTTTGAATTAAAGCTAAAAGTGTACGCTACGAGCATATCTTGGCTGTTTCATTTCAATTACATTCTGGTGATATACAATGACAAAAAAAAAAAAAATTAAGTGTCACTGTTCAAATACTTATGTAGCCAACTGTAGATCATGACTTATCAATGAAAATATGAATTGAATGGTGTGTGAGTATGTGTCTACCTGTGGTGGCGCGGCGCTGCACTTGTACATAAGAGCGTAACGTGATGTCAGCAGAGCCTCCAGATTCCAGAGGGATGGGGTGGGCATGGAAGTGTCTCAACATGTCCGACACGGTGTGGAACCACAAGTGGTGAACATGGCACTGTCCATTCTCATTCACTGATAAACGCAAATGCTGGGAGAGAAAATGTCACAGAAACAAGGAAAATCCATATGAAGGTTTGAGAGAGGAAAAAACGATGAAAGAGAAGGCAGAGAACAAGAGAGGGTTATGACAGTCAGAACAGAGTGCAAAGATAAGAGCACATCAGAATAGGAAATAAATAACAGGACATGTTGGTTTTCATCTGAGAAACGTCTCGCCGTGGGACGAGCACGACAGAATTCTGACACCAGAGGAAGAGAAGGCAGCTGACGCTTCCTCAACAATGTCCGCTAGCCGGATGTGTCCTTCAGGGATCAAGTTACATAACGGGACTGAAACACTGGCAGTGCTGAATGGTTTTGTGGGCCAAAACAACACAGTCTCCTGCGAGCTGCAGCCCTAAATATCATGACAAGTCTAGTATTCCTACAGACCAGGGCTGCCATTCTGGAAACAACTCATGATTACATAGTTTAGCGTGTAGAGCAGGTGATATCAAAGTTGGGTAACCAATATGTAGACCTGACTTCAATCTCCAGTCATGCCACCTATCTGTGTCCTTGGACAGACATTGTATCTGCACTGTCTCAGTCCACGTACGATAGAGTGGAATCCCATCCAGGGGGAATTGTAGCATCTATATTGTTTCATGGTACAGAATCTGGGGTCAAGCACCGGCACCAGTGGAACTCACAACACAGGACTATAGATACATGGCATTGCTGACATATTAACTGGTAGCATTTGATGTAGAAGCATGAATCAGCTTTAAGGTGTGTCCTGACCACTGGAGACAACTGCTGACATTTCTCATTATAACAATGCACAGTGTTAGTATGCTAAGCTACAAAAGATTGTAACATCTGTAGTCCCAGAACAGAAAATGAAATCAACTGGATCATTTAGCTTGGCTCCAAGTCCTTTGCATAACTGAAGGTCAGTATCAAACTTGAACAAGTTGAGTGATTAACCCCTTTCACACCGGGCCAACACAGAGCTGCATAATGTGGCGTATCGACTACGTCGACCTTATGCAGCCCTACAACAAGCTTATACGCTGAGGGACGCAAAGGGGTCTGCGACATGGACGCAAAAAATTTAACATGTTTAATTTTTTCACAGACATTTGGCACAGAGCACTGACGCAGTGCTCTATGCAAGTCTATGCAACACTCTGCTACTGTATGCAAGTCTACGTAACACTGCGCTACTGTAGTCCATGCTTCCGCAATTGTACCCTACCCTACGCCAGTCTGGCAAAAAATCCTTTCGGTTTTTTATAAGTACATATCTGCATTGCTAGATTTTATTCATCCCACTGTACTCTGCTGAACCTTTGCTGGCAGTGGAACTTCAAAACCACAGAAGAAGAGGTGGGCCAAAGCCCACCCGTGCGCGCAACATAAGCAGCCATTCCTGTATAATAGATACGCAGCTCAGTGCAACTCTATGCAGGCCCGATGTGAAAGGGGCTTTTGCAGTCAATCACCTATGTCGCCATGCTACTAGCAGGTAGACACTTTTCCATAAAAGTGCATGTATCATTCAACTTTCTCTCTATCGCTAGTCACCAATATGTTCCTTAAAGACTTCTTTTAGGTGCTCAGAACATAATTCATTAAAAAAAATAAAAAAAACACTGAATTTTAATCCAAATCATGCACAGCACTTGAGCCTGTAGCTTTGGTCATGTGGCGGGGGGAGGGGTACAGTCTGTCCCCTCCTGACTACAGTGCTGCAAGCGTTTCTTTCTCCCCGTTTCACCATTCACCTCACCTTGGCTTTACCCTGGAAGTTGAAGGTAAGGACGTACTCGCCCGGCCGTGTCTCACTTTGGCGTATCACAAAGAGCCCGTGGCTCCTGGCTCCTCCTGCAAGCACCAGCTGAGCTGCCCGCACACGGGAAAGTGTACCATGGAACCATGGATACCCTGCTAGGCTAGCATCACCCTCTGAGTCTTTTCCTCCTTCATTGCCTGAGTCAAACACAGGTCACTGCATATCAGCAGATTTCTTTTTCCTCCTGTGCATCTGGACAGTCACCAGTGTTGGTTTGCAAAGAAAAGACAAGTGTTCTTACCTGTGTTCAGGTTTGACCCCTGAGCTTCTGGGGACTGGAGGAAGCGCTCTAAAGGCATGTGGGATGGGTGCTGGGTGAAGGGGGGTTCCCTGCACCGTACTGAAGGGGCACTGTAGTGTTCCACTCCAGTAGGGCATGACCTCTCTGAGCCACGATAGACGCCTGAGCAGAAACATCACACGCTAACACATTCATCTCCATTAAGAGATTTGATCATGTACCAGGAGTGTCTGTGCTCACCTTCAGACAGAAGCTCGCAGCTGCATGACGCCACCATGGAGCAGTCTTTTGAGGACTGACCATGAGGACATGACGCCAGCTCGATATCGTCCCCGCTGTCACTGTATGCAAGCACACGGGTCAGTCAGACCGCAACAAGATACACATACACACACTCAAGCAAACAAATTTCACCATGTCTGAACACACAGCTCAAGACACAGCCACATCTTACAAACGGGCACAAATAATCTTTCTGTTTACATCTCGAGCTGCACCAGCACAGATCGAAGAAGCCAGGAAACTGTGGAGGAATGTGTGAATGTTTGTGAGGGCACCAACTCGTCCATGTTTGTGCAACAACGACCTGTAAAAAACTCCACTAACTAAATTAATAATGACTGTGTGCGTTTCTCCTCCTTTCCCCTATTCTCCATCTCTTGGTTTTCCCCATCATCAGCAATGACAAATATTTATCTGGCGGTTTACCCAGGGTCTATGCAGTCCTGGATGTCAGCAACCCAAGAGTTTTTCTGCAGTGAGTCAATGGTTTCCAGGATGTACTCGCCCCCATTTTCCACCTGTGAAGGCAGCGAAAATTTGCAATCACACACCAAACTCTGTTCTGCAGACCACATCAGGGTCCAGAATAGGGCAGATCTCAGACATCAGCAAGCTCAGTCAGTTTCCACTAACATCTTGTGAGTTTGTGTGGCCAAACCTGTTTTTTTTTTTGTCTGTGTTATTATCATTTATCTCAACAATATGCAGCTGTGTAAATGTGTTTGTAGAACTGTTCTGCTCATACCTTGAGAACAAAGGTGTTGTCCTTGTCAGGCATCTCCAGTGGCATGGTGGTCCTCACCTCCACAATGGCTGACAAAGGAATGCTCACCTTGGGTTTCGAAGACTGAAGTGCAAACAAAGATATAATGAAGGATCAAAGTGACATCCACAAGTCAAAAATTTATTTAAATCTCCAATGTGGCAGCAGCAGTGCCATGGACATGGTGCAGAATTCCAAACAGTTTGAATGATGTTTGATGTTTCCCGAAAGGACCAAAAGGGTTCAGATTTCATTCCCGCTGATCACATGAGCAGCTGATTTTTACAGATGATCTTCTCCTGTCTAATCACAGTGGTCTTCATCGCTGGAATGAGTCATTTGATGCAATGAAAACGTGAATCCTTTCAGCCCTTTATGGTGAGACCACTAGGTTCCTGTGGTAAATGTGCATAAAGCAGGATAGCTATAGCACTGTTTTTATCATTTTTGCTCATGATATATACAATAAGGCCAATGACGATATTTACCGTATTTTCTGCACCACAAGGCACACTGGATTATAAGGCACGGCCTCAATTAGCGGGTACTTAACCCTTACAAAAGGCGCACGCTAAAACATATAGTCTACAAAAAAAAAGGTCACGGAAGCAAAACAGTGAGTTTATTTGAACTTTTTAACAACTCTGAACTACCGGTATTTAACAATATGGTACTCACGTTGTTTTTTATTATGGTTCTGTCACAAATCCATCAAAGTCCTCATCTTCTGTGTCTGAATTGAACAGCTGGGCAATTTCGCCATCAAACACGCCAGGTTCCCGCTAATCATCGCTATCGTTTTTGCCTTCAGCCAAATGGTGACTGTAGAGACGCTTCTCCCGGCTGTTCTTTGTTCAATGACCCATTGCTCGAGTTGGTCTTCTAGCTGTGGCCACCTTGCTTTGTTTCCGCGGAAACTCCGTTTGGTCTTTTTAACTTGGTGCAGTTCATTTTCTTGTTTCCTCTCGCAGCTGCTCTATTCCCATGAACAGCCGCGTAACTGATAGCCTGCAGTTTGAATTGTGCCTCGTAAGCATGTCTCTTCGCTGGCGCCATTTTCCGGGGGCCTTAGACAAACAAATGTTGTTTTGTAGGATACCTGTAGTATACGGTAACTACCGGAGGAGTGGCGGAGGTAAGTGTACGTACCACGGACTCATGGACTCTTATCTGATTGGTTTATCGCTGGCAGCGTACGTATTCTACAGTACCAGCGTACGTACTTTACGTATTACGTAATGTTCTCCGACTGGTTTATGGCTGCCAGCGTACGTACTTTACGTATTATGTTCCTGTCATATAGATATATATATATATATATATATATATATATATATATATATATATATATATATATCTCAGTGACATGCAGTCAGGTAAGGCACAGCCTCACCCGCCATCATGGAAAGAAAAAATGTAAATGAAAAAATTAAATGATTATATTTATCCAGTGATTTGAACTATAAAGTTATTTTCCTTTTAACTTCACCAGTTTTAGATTATTTTTTATTCAAAAATCTCAGAATTTTTACATCTGCCGTTCAAATACTGAGAAGAGACGTGCGGTGAGGCAGCAGCCAGCTGTGCCTCACGTTGGATTGAGCAATCACCGGGGTAACTGCTGGAATGCTAAGCAGTGTGACTGTCTCTCTGTATGTCACTGTTAAAATGGTCAAACACTTTAGTTATATGAACTTAAATCCCATAGTTTAGCTGATGTACATAATCTAGTGTTTTTTGTCAATAGCTGTATGTGTGTGTAACAAGTTTTGTGTGCTCAGCGACCATAAAATGGCTGCAAAAAGGCACCAGGTGAGGCATGCAGTTCTCCTGCCTCATGGTAGGGGCACTAGTGATCCCAGGGATTCTTCCTGCAGCAGCAACTCAGTTACAGAATAAGTGACAGCAAGCTACAAGAGTAGCCATTCATTTATTTTTTCCTGTCACCTGGACTTTACTTTCAGAATGGAGGATTACATATCCAAACTGAAACATTTTTTAAAACTGGACTTTCAATCAAAGCAGGAGCTAAGGTTTGCTTAAGACAACAGAAGAGCTGCTCTCTTTTCAAACGGAGTGGGACACACGTAAAGGCTGGCTGTGTGGACGTCCAGCCTTTTCAACTTTTCCTGCCTTATCTTCTCAACTTGTGACAATGTCTTCAAAGCCAGAAAAGAATACAGTCGGAACAGGAGTGACAGTGATCTCCACTGAGACACAGACTTTTAAAACTGAAGGAAGATAAGGAAAACTTCCACAAGCAAGTCATCGATGCTTTTGTTCAGAAGGAGCGGCACACATGGACTTCATTTATCAGTAAAGGTAAGACCATAATAACGTTTGTTTGTTTTTTTATTAAATGTGCTTTTTGTGTGCTACAGTTTGTATGTGTAAAGAATGCAAATGTGAGATTTTAAACATAACCTGTTAACTGCTGTCAGTCAAATGGTGAATAAGCTACTATGTGGGGTTCATGTTTGGAAATCTGATTGTGATGAAGTCAGTGCCTCACCAGCCATCAACCTCACCGCACATCACTGATATATATACAGTTCTCACCTTTGACTTAAGGCCAAACTATCTGTGACCCGAACTCTTTAACACAGATGAGCGGTGTCATGCAACAGATCACTATTAACTACATAAAGTGTGTGTGGTAACATCCATTTCCAACATGATTATGACGCAATTGACACCGAGACCATTTTAACAAACCTTGACGGCAGCACTGTAGGCGCACTTTGTAGCATGTCTCTCTGCACATCCCACAGCCAGAATATGCACAGAAATACCTGTGCAAATACCTCACTGTGAAAGATCACCCCCGTCAAGAGTGAAGCCTGTGGCTCATGAAGCCAGTAAAAAGATGTGAACTTACAAATTGCTGAATGTAATGTATACAATACATTTACAGTTTGGGCTCAAGTGACCAGTCAGGGTTCTTTAAAATTAATGACAGGACAGTGTATTTTTTTAAACAATTCCCCTAAACATATTGTGACAAAAATTTAAAAAAGCTATTATACAGCAATTTACCAGGTCATTCCACAGCTCAGATTTTTTTTTTTTTTAATTTCTGTCGCTTTCTTTCTCACTGTTTGTCTCCGTGATTATTCCCACTAACCGACAGCATCGAATCTAAAACAGGAGTGTGAATTCTGGAAAGTGTCTGGCCTCAATTTGCCCTTTGCAGGGTTGGACCCAGACATTAATCTTAACCATCTTTGAAGCAGCGTGCTCTCTGTGTGTGTGTGTGTGTGTGTGTGTGTGTGTGTGTGTGTGTGTGTGTGTGTGCACTTGACAGTCTTATCTGCTCATCACTGATGTGCCCGTGCAGCTGGCTGCCATCCATGCCTGCAAGTTATTTCTCAGGATCAGATGTTGCAAATCACTTCCCATGTGAAAGGGACCATTTCCTGTACCTCTGGAATTTGGACGTGTATAGAGCTGTTACACACCGTTAGTCAGCATACCTGACAACCTCTTGTTTGGTATAAAGTCTGCAGCCAGTGTCAACAGCATAAAAAAGTTCACTTCCAAATGCTCCATAATTAGTGAGGTAATGTCTCTTTTAGGATAATTTCATTATTCTTAGGTCTCGACCACCAGGAAAGGTTTGCTGACCTTAATGTGCACTGACACGAGCATGCCTGTGGCTCACGCAATAGCACGAATGTAGTTGTGACAATCCCACCCGCTGTGTTCACAGCTGGACGCCATTCTTTGTTCCACCGGCTGCCACGTGCTCTGCGCTGGATGCTGCATATATAGAATAATTATTTCGCGGCGGATTAATCATTTTTTTCTGCAAATTGGCTGTTGAAAATGGCTCTAATCGCATCTTGAATCAGAGGAGGCTGCAGTCAGACCTAACTACCTGCAGAAAGCATTTTGAGCCGTCTAAAAAGGTAATTATCTGTCTTGTTTACATTATCATGGCTTGACAAAACAGTTGCGTGTTCTTTCCTTCTTGCGTGCAGCTGTTAAAGTATGTTTATAACAGATTTAACATCTTGTTATAATCGTTCAGACAAGATGTGCTCTGATGCGATCTGCTGATGTCACCACTCGCTCTGTTCACTTCTTGTTTACTCCACTTGACGAGCTGCACGTAGTGTTGGAGATTAGATCGCACCACATAGTACGACATTTATGCGTGAAAGATTTTTTTGAACATTTCAAAATTCTCTGTGCACAACAGCATGCACCGACGCCCCTCTGGCGTCCTTTCTGCTCCCGTTAAAGACGAGTTTACTCTCCAGCTCTCTGTGTCGTGCTATTGCATGAATCAAAGGCATGCTCGTTTTGCAAAAATAAGGTTGTGAAGATCTTGACAGAGCTCTTTGCTTTTACCCATCATGAGCTGTTTCTTGTGTGCAGGGGCGCCAAAAAGGGGAGATAAGGAGAATGATTCTAGGGGTCCATGACTGACAAGGGCCCAGAGAGGCCCTAATACAATCACATATATATTTGATTTACAATGTATTGGTAATGCTAACTTTGTTTTGGAAACATTTCTCAACACCCACCCCCCTCTATTTACATAAACTGGTTCAGTCCACCTGCTCCATCAGAAAGCTGCAGAAACTTTACAGACAGCAAGTGGTGCCACAGATGGCAGGATGCCTCAGAACTCATGGAGCAAAAAAAACAAAAAAAAAAAAAAAAAAACAAAGAAAGCTCACACAGGAGAAAGAAGCGAAGGGTCAACAGTATATCACCCAGTTCTTTTATAGGCAACATGGGTCTGTTAGTGGTTCATATGATGGAAAGTTCTGGAATGTTAGCCTGTTGTCTGTTCCTAACTTTGTCCATAGTTTATAAGCTAGCTCACGTTTCTCCACATATTAGCTCATATTTCTGAAGAAAACTTTGGATTTATGCATTTCACTGTTAAAAAGTAAGTCCTTTCGGCTGTTCCCTTGTTTTCACTCTGGGTCACCAAAGCAAATCCAAGGTGGATCATGTTGAATTGGCGCAGGTTTTATGCCGGATGCCCTTCCTACCTCAACTCCACATTACATGGAGAAATGTGGCAGGGGTGGGGTTTGAACCAAGAACCTTTTGCACTGAAAACAAGTGCAATAACCACTTGGCCAACACCCCTGTTGTTTGTTAAATAATTAATGCAGGCAAACATTTAGCAAGCTGCTCTGCTCAAAAAAATGATGCATGTTCTGAACATACACATCAAGAGCAGCAACAGTCTGTCACTCCTCCTCTGCCCCACCTGAACAAGCCCAAGTACCCCCTGAGGAAGGAGGTGAGCAGCTGTGTGCTGAATTAATCGATTATTATGGAGGAAAAAACATTAAAGAATAAAAAAATCATTCTGAAATTTAAAAAAAGCCTATAGTCTGAATTTATGTCAGCAGTTTGGGACTCTCATCCCCCCGGTTTACAGGAGGAACAGAGAATATTTCTAGTGCCTCCAGACTGGGTGAATGCTTTCAATCAAATCATTTTTGTCAGTCTTGAGTATCTGTCTTGCAGGAAATAATTGAATCTAAATTAATTTCATTGTATTTTCAGTGCTTCCCCTACCAAGTAACTGTCAACTGATTTTTTTTTTTTTGGGGGGGGGGGGGGGGGGGGGGGGTCAAAAATATGGGAATGATAGTCAAAAAAAATTAAAATGCATAGTTTTATTTAAAATGGTATCATAATTTTCTGCTGGTCCGGTGCCAGCTATTGGGGGGCAGTGAGATTTCTTTTCACAAGGCCCAAAATCCCTAGTGGCGCCCCTGCTTGTGTGACACCTTGGTAATGAGACATCTTTTTACAAGCCATCAGTTGGGACTGAACTAGCTGATATTAATTTACACTGACAAGTGGCAGAACTGCTTTCTAATTACTGATAAATTTCAGCTGGTGTCTAGGCTTCCAATATCTTTTTGCACCTCCCTTTCTTCATGTGTTCAATTTGTCTTTCCTGTGTCATTTCATTATGACACATAATTTATGGACGTCTATGGTTTGATGTCTTTGTGGCATTCCACTTTATTAAACATAACTTAATTTCTGTACTTATTTGTACGTGTGGATTACTTGGGTTATTACCAACATCTGGTGAACATTTCATGTCAATAAAACCTTTAGAAATATTTTTACTGAGAAAAATGGTCACTGTGTGAAGTGTTTTTTTTTTAAATACAAGCAGCCTTCACAAATGTCAAAACACCGAGAGTTTCCATTTAACTTGAGCCACAGCCAATGAAATAAGTCAAAATTAACGCAAAGAGATAAGTGAATGTCTCCACAAGTTCAACACTTTTGCCACATGCAGATACACTTCTCATTATCTGGTGTCCACAAAGTCTGGACCTCAGTCGTGAACCAAGACACTCCGATTCCTCACTCATCAGCTTTTTAAGTGCTGCAACCAGTGTATCCACTGATTCTGCAAACATCAGAGCACTGTGTATGCACATGCGTACACGCACACACACATCAGATGTTGCAACTGAGACATTTTCCCATTTCATGAAATATATTAGCTCATTTTGAATTTGATTGCAGCAACATTCCTCTCTTAAAACTCCAGCAACTAGTCTCCTCACTTCCCAGATGTTTACTAATCCTAACCGTTGTTAAAAGAAAGGGATGCTACACAATGGTAAACATCACCCTGTTACAACTTTGTTGAGATGTGTTTTATTTATTGACATATATATCCAGTAGGTTGTGGTAGGGCTGGCTGCTGTGTCATAATGCGGGCGGTTATGGTGGTGTAGTGTGGCCACACAGCAGGCAGATTGATGGCTCTGACAGGATGGGAGCCAAAGCCGTTCAGACAGCAGTGAGACTTTTATGAGTGTTTATTGTGTTGACTCTGATCTGTTATGATTTGTAAGATCTGAACAGGAAGCCAGTGATTAAATAATTGAGCCTGTGTGCAGGGCAGGCCTATGCAAATGAGAATGTTTACTTAAAGTGTCATTACATGGCTGCAACCACCAATATAATCTGATAAGCCCTGTTTTGAATTTTCCTATGCAGTCATTAATATCAAATGAAACTGCTGAACCACAATTAAGTTCTATTTTATCTCAAGATGTTTTGAGTGATGCACCAAATGCTTTCAGTTCCTCAATAATTTTGCCAAAATTGAGGAAGTGATCAATATGTATCTTTATTTTTTTGTACATGAAATACAATCTTTGAACAGCTTTTAGCTCCTTCACCCCTTCTGGCTGTCCACCTGTCTTTACTCATCATTCCCACCACACACATGATCAAAGCACAGCAGTAGATCAGCTGTACCACCTTGTGGTCTTCTTAAGGTCAAGGGTCAGTGATCTGGAAATCCCACATTGAGAAGTATGTTGTGTGCTTGGTCTTAAGCTGGTGTCACTCAGGGTCAGAGGTGTGTGTTTGTATGTGTGTGTGTGTACCTTGGGTGGTACGTAGAACTCCAACAGGAAGCTCTCGCCTCCCTCCTCTCTTCTGGACTTCCTAAGCAACAGGCGGCACTTTTGCCACTGCACCGCACCCATACAGTTTGTGTCATCGGCCACCATGTATCTCAGTGTGCCTTCTCTTTGGACTTCCAGCAGCTCGGCTTTGTGTCCCTGGGAAGCCCTGGGAAGCCTGAGCTTTTGGGACCACTTCTCTCCTGCTGCTGCTTCACCCGCTCCTCCCCCATTAGACTTCCTGGTTCCGGAGAGAATGTCAGGTTCAGGGGAGGCGCGGCGGTGCCACATTTCCTTCACCCCATCCACCACACACAGACTCATGTTCCTCAGTGAGAAGCCTTTCTTGAAGCGAGCCTTGGGGTGACTGACTGAAACGTCCTCTGAGCTGCGGGACTGGCCCAGAGCAGGCACCTTATGGGTTGTTTGGGGACCCCGGGAGGCTCCCTCCTCTAACCCTCCCCCTCCGCTATCCATACTGTCCAGGGATTCACTTGAAGCCCCAGCGTCCTTGCGTCTGTGGTAGAGGTCGTGGCTGTAAGACAACGGGCAGCCCTGGATTCCCAGGAAAGGAACAATGCTGTATTTGGATGCTGAGTTGGAACCGTCGTCACCAGAGGAAGTCTGGTTCTCCCGGGCCTGCATCAAAGCTGTAGAGAAACACTCCAGAAAGTGTTGGGCAAAATGCTGAGAGAAGCTTGCATCGGCACCGGGTGAATCGTAGCATGGGTTCTCTGATAGGAAACGCCGGAACTTGTCAGCGAAGTCTGAAGCAGAGGCTTGAGCGTGAAGCTCACAGAACTCTCGCCAGTCAGGCAGTGGGCATGTGGAGGAGAGCTCCGGGCTACCAGGCACCACCGCTCCGTTCATCACTGGGCCATGCCAACTCACCTAGGAGAGGCTGGAGACAAGAAGCTGGATGTTAGCCTTGCGTGGAACACAGAAAAACAAAAATTTCACCACAAAATTATGTAACATTTCCAATCAGGCATAAAACCATTGTGAGGCTTTCCATTTACATTTGAAAGACCCCTTTATCCAAAGTGCCTTAAAATTCAGAAAAATTACAATTCAAGCACATATTCTGTGATCACTGCAATGCACACCATGTTCATTTTTTTTTTTTTTTTTTTTTTTTTTTAAGAGGTTTTCAGGAGGACAGAACATGCTTGATTACCAATTTGTGATATTCTGGAATTTAATTTATTCATGACACGATTCAATATGTAACCTACAGCACAGCGTTCATAGAGCGCAAACCTCCACCAACACAAGCTTCCAATTCCACAAATCAAATTTTTACTCTGGAAAAAAAAATTTAAGGTCAAAATCCTATTAGAAGTGGCTCAAATGTCAGGAGTATGTATTTAGTTCATGCACTTGAATCAAAGTTTTTGTGGTGTCAGGTTTTTTTCCCGCAACTTTTTCAGTTTCTGAATTCTTTTTCAGAGAACATATCTCTGGTATGCACAATTTGTCATTGTTTTTTTGGCACTTGGTTTCTGACTGACAACTGCAAGATAGACAAACAGGCATAAAATTGGAACCTCCATCCAATTTTGGTGGCGTAGATAAATCCATAACAGAAAAATGAGTGTGATTGGGGCACTTTTGATTGAGATATAATGCAAAATGTACACCAAATGGGCTTTCAATATTAAATTCAAATGACCACAAAATCCACAACCCAGATCATATCCGGAACAAACTTTATCAGGTGATGGTGAGTGCCAGTCTGCACCTCACTTTCAAATATAAGAGTGATTAGGGCATGTCTGATGAAGATGTCAATGTCAGCTTGCGCCCTATGACTGCTGGGATAGGTTCCAGCCCCCCGCGACCCTTAATTGGACTAAGCGGTAGAAGATGAATGAATGAATGAATTTACACACCCAATGGCCTCCCAAAGTGCTTTTCAGTAAAATAGGCACAACAATAAAAATAATGAAAGCAATAAAAACAACAATAATACAGTGGAATAAAAGACCCAATAAAAGCGGTTTTACTCAGCCAAAGGCCAAAGTGAACAAGTGAGACTTAAGAAACATTTTAAAACTGGAAAGACTATTGGTAGTCCACACTGTGAAAGATAGCGCATTCCACAAAGTGGCAGGGTTCTCAGCAGGATTTGTTCTTAGCCCAATGGGGTGCAAAACTCACCTTAAAAAGCCAGGGGTTCGGGGACTGCTTAGGCTTCGCCACCGCCAAAGCTTGTGCATTATTGGCTTATAAAGGGCCATCTTTGGCATTTTTTTTTTAACTACAAGATGTAGAGTAATCAGAAATTAATCTTGAAGTTAAAAAAAAAACATTTGTAAGGATTTTCTTTAGTAAACTGCTGTGTATAAATTAGCAGTTATGATGCTCCTGTGACACATTTCTGCACTCTTCCATGTTTTGGCCTGATGCCTCATTTGTTTTGGCTTTAAAGTAAAAAAGATTTTAATAAAAAAACGATGGCTTTGACTATTGTTTTGGCCCTCAAAATGCAGGCAATAGTGTTTCAGAGGGTTATTAATTAAAATTTTTTCCAGGGGAGAATTCCCCTGGTATCCACTATAATACTTGCACCTGCACAGGTGGGAGAGCACTGAGACTGTGACACTGGGATAAATCCTCCCCCACGAAACAGAGGACGTTTCATTTTCAGTAAAAAAGCATTTTGGTCAGTTGTAGTGTGTTGTGTGTATTACATCTGGAAAGAGGTGTCATTCGATTTAAAATGGCAACTCGCTTTGAAGTTATTGATTCCGGAATGATCTGTCTTTCCAACTTTACTCGGCAAAGAGCCGCAGCAAATCCAACAACACACACACGGAGCAGAGGATATTATTATTATTATTTTCCTTTACATGAGGGACAGTAACCTCAATTTACAAACCAGCGAAGCGGGACATATTAATGGTACAGTCCAGAGAACCGTGACGTTGGCTGCTCCACAAAAAAGGCACGTTAATGATGAATGAATAAAAACTGTCTGTGTGAAGTGGTGGCCGATTCTTGCATCTGCCTACAACAGAAAATAGTCCTTTTTAGGGACTTTAATCAGCAGAAAGGTGAGTCATGACTGACATCTTTAAATGGCTTTGACAGAGGTTGATGAATAAATTGTGGATCCGCTGGTTGCAGCTTTAGCAGAGTGGACCATGCCATGCACCTGCAAGGAGGTGCAGAGGTTCCTGGGGTTTGAAAAATTCTACTGCAAATTCATTTGCAATTTCAGTACTTTGGCTTGTCTCATAAGCCCCGGTCACATAGCACTAACGAAGGATACCAAAGCCAAAACGAAACAAGAAATCTGGACTTGCATTGACTTTCGAAGACATCATTTAACCATCATCCAGCTTCGTTTCTGTAGCTTGCATTTCATCACAATTTTCAAACTGGTGAAAAATGTGAACGAATCCCAACGACAACCTCAATTCATCTGTATTCCATTTTGCTTTCTGTCTTGACGGTTCCTCCTTGTTTGTATAGTTCCCGTACCGTCAGCGTTGCATTTGATTGTCATCCAACTTCATCCAACCTCCCAAGTCCGACATCTTGCACGGACATTGCACGACAAGATGCACGTGACCCGTCCATGTGTGGGACGAAAAGCAACATTTTCATACAGAAACAGTAGCGGCAAGAACATTTGACCAACTACTTTAACTATTTACGCAAGTTCGTATGCCGTCTCTGGGTCCACTGTGCATGTGCGTGCACACATTCAAACCTGTTGTCAAGACAATGCAGCTGCAGCTGGCTGTGGAGAGCAAAGACTCGCTGCAGAAATGATCACAGCGTCAAGGTCGCTGTTTGCTTCGTGTTTTTTGTTAGTTTTGACCTCGTTTTGGTCTTTAATGCTCTGCACTCGCAGGCTTTTCGGTGATGGAAGACATGCCGGCTCATTCGTCCACTTTTTCTCATTGATTTGTGGCTTTGTGACTTTTTTCCTTCGTTTAGCAAATGCCATGTGCCATGTGACTGGGCCATTACATAATCTCACCTCATCCCACAGGTGTTTTGTTGGTCTCTGGAATTTGATGCTGCATTTCAAGAACTTAAGCAGCATTTCACATCTGTTCCGGTGCTGCTCCTCCCGGATCCCGACCTGCAGTTCGCGGTCGAGCTTGACGCCTCCAACATTAGGATAGGGGCCGTCCTATCCCAAATGTGCCCCACTGATGGTAAACTACACCCATGTGCCTTTTTGTCCAAAAAGTTGTCTCCAGCAGAACAAAATTCTAACATTGGTGACTGTGAGCTGTTGTCTGTCAAAACGGTCCTGGAGGAGTGGCGCCATACACCGTTTTTGGTCTGTACAGACCACAAGAATTTGGAATACCTACATTCAGCTAAGTGTCTCAATGCTAGGCAGGTCCGGTGGGCATTGTTTTTCAGCCGCTTTGACTTTGTGTTGTCTTATTGTCCCAGTTCCAAAAACACGAAACCCAATTCACTTTCCCGCTTATTTGATCCTGACTTGCATACTCTTGAAGCCAAGACCATTCTGCCTGACAAGTGTTTCATCTCTGCTCTCACCTTAGACACTGAAGCCAAGGTCAAAGCTGCACTGATGCAATTACGTCCCCTACTGATTGTCCTCGGGGTAGACTGTATGTGGTGGACTTGCTAAGGGGTGGAAGGTGATTGAATGGGCTCACGCTAAAGGTCCCTTGGCACTTGCATGCATTTTGGCTCCGGACTTCTGCGCAATTCGTCATGACAATGCCACCCACTGTGTTCCCAGCTGGATGCCACACTTTGTGCTGCTGGATGCTGCGTATATAAAATAATTATTTCATAGTGGATGAATCATTTTCTCTAAAGCCCCTTTCACACCAGAGCTGCTCCCAGTTGCGTCATGACGCAGGAATTTCTGCGTCAGGTGCGTGCAGCAGGGGGCAGACAGGAGGTGAGGATGCAGCCTGCAGGTTCTCTGCACACACTGTGCACTCTGACTTCTCTTCTACTTTATATTTGTTCTTGCAGCTTGGGACTCCAACGAGGGTGGTTGCATCTCCTCCACTCTCCCTTATCTCTGCTTTAACCTTCAAGTCCCTACTTCACCAGACTGTGAATTCCTCAAATTATATTGGATACTGGATCTATTGGACTACTATTGGATTTACCATGGAATTGATCAGATGGTCTCTGAATGCTACTGACACCATTTTTTCTACAAGAAGGTCAGGACCAGGGGATCCTACCTGCCCAGATGGAACGTATCCTGTGGGCTATGTTCTCGACTCCTGGGGCTCTTGGTGAGTGGCATGCTTGGCGCCTTTCTCTGTTGAGGACGTCAAGGATTTATTCATTTTTGGTCTTATGGTAGCAGGGCTGGTACTTTTTGGCTTATGTGTTGCCCTGATCTACCGGAAAATTGGCAAGATGGCGGCATCAAGAACCACGGCGCCTCACTTGTCCGTCATGATTAACGAGGTTGGCAAGGCAGTGCATTCTCAGACTGCAATGACTCTTGAACTCGGATGCAAATTGGATGACATCTTGGAGCAGATGCGTGCCTTGCAGTTGAAGTTGAAGGTTTTGGAGGCCGGTGAATATTCTTAATTCATAATTGGGATTTGGTTGTTCAAGTGGAACTGTTAAAAGTGTTTTTCACTGCTCAACCACAACACTCCAGGCTTATTAAGCCTGAAGGACAAATTGCCCACTGTTTTCCTCCAGAGGAATTTATTCAGGCCTTGGTGAGATTATTCGGCTCCTTCTTATCTCAACCCACAAAGACAAGAAACTGACAGACTTACACATGGACAAAGACTGAAGCATGCTCCATTTTTCCCTTCCCCTCCCTTCCTGCCCCCCCATCACACACCCCATCCCGGCCACCGCTCACACCACCCCTTTCCCCTGCGGGGGCTGCGCGGTTTTTAGCTGCGGCAGGTCCACGTTCCCCCCAAGCTGGCAGCGGCATGACTCCAGTTGCAGCGGCTACCGCACACTCACATCACCTCAATTTGGAAAATGGACTGTTTCAAGTTTAGTGCACATAAACAGTGTCAAATGTATATGCGTTGTCTTAATTCTGATGTGTGCCATTATTACAGTAAACAAGTAATAATTGTGGATTAATTACTGTTTGTCTGTGGAATGTGAGTGTGGAAATCTCGTTGTAATGACAATGATAATAAAGCTATCCATCCATCCATCCATTCTTGTGCTGAGCTGCAGGTCTGTGCTCTGAGTCTTGTTATAGTTTATCTTTCCTCCTTTGACCGAGATGCACGCATGTGCGCATCTCGAACAAACCGTCCGTGAGCAAATCTGGAGATGTCTGGAGTTCTACTTGATGTTAACATGTCCTGTCTCTGGCAATCAGTCTGTGAGCAGGACTTATGTCCTTTTTTGTCCTTTTTTAAACACAGTGATGAGAGTTTGAGGGGAGAACAAGGAACTAATGCCTGCAGCCAGACAGTTTTTTTTTTTCTTTCTTTTTTTTGTAAGTTCACATGTGCGCGCATGAACGAACCGTCCGTGAGTGGACTGGAGATGTCTGGACTTTTTACTGGATGAGGACATCTCCTGTCTCTGGCAATCAGTCTGTGAGCAGGATTTATGGAGTCTTCTCACAAAAATGTTTAAAAGTGTTTGCTCCTGCTCCTTTGTGAAAAGGAGCAGCAAGGAGGAACAGCTGCTGCAATCAGCATTTTTTTCTTTGTTTTTTGAGCGTGTAGTTTTTACTGCATTGTGTACACGGTATAAAAACAATCCTGCATTATTTATACTGCAGGAACAATGGAACACAGCAGGAATCATAAATTGGCGTTGGGTAATTTGTAAAGGAGGTCCCGGAGCGCAGAGGATGGGTGGCTCCGGTGCAGAAAAAAAAAAAGAAGGGCGGGGGGCTTGCGAACAACACTGTGCGCCACACCGAAAATAAACTGGGCATGTATTGTAGGCCTAGTCACACCAAATCTGGATAGAGTACAAATTCCTCAGTGGTCCCTCGTTTATCGCGGGAGTTGCGTTCACACTGGGCGCAACGCGAGTGATTGCAGCCACAGGTTGCCATGTAATCCCTATGTAAGGACGCGTTTTGGCGCCAAACCGCGCAGCGCGATGCGAGTAAAGCGATTTTAAGCGTTTTGCGCGTTTGTGGCGCGATATTGCGTCGCGTCACGTCGTGTTGCCCTCCTCCCCAAGTTTAAAAATCTGAACTTTTTCGTCTCGTTGCGCCGCGATGACCAATCAGGGACTGAATATGTAGTGATGTGGAGATGTCTGGAGTTTGAAGATGTGAACATGTCCTGTATCTGGTAGCAGCCTGTGAGTAGGACTTATGTGTCTTTTGTCCTTTATTTCACAATCATGACAGAGTTTTTGGAGCGAGCAGCAGCCCCAAAGCAGGGGGAGTGGAGTTTCTTTTTCTTTTTTTTACGTGCTCGCGCGAGGAAATCATCCATGGAGATTATTTTACTTAACTACACAGATGTATAATAAAGCAAATGGTGACTGGTTTCTAAAGACAATCATGACAGTTTTTGGAGCAAGCAGCAGCCCCACAGCAGCGGGAGCGGAGTTTTTTTTTTTTTTAATGTGCGTGCGTGAGGGTCCATGGAGATTATTTTACTTATTAACTACACAGATGTATAATAAAGCAAATGGTGACTGGTTTCTAAAGACAATTATGACAGTTTTTTTGGGAAAGAGCGAGGAGCAGCCCCAGCAAGCCGCAGAGTTTTTTTTTTTTTACGTGCGTGCGTGAGCGAATCATCTGTGTGGAGAATATTTTATTAATTAACTACACAGATGTATAATAAAACAAATGGTGACTGGTTTCTAAACACAATTATGACAGAGTTTTTTGGTGGAAGAGCGAGCTGCAGCAAGAAGCGGAGTTTTTTTTTTTATTGTTTACATGTGCGCGCGTGAACGGGACAGTTGGTCCTCAAACTGGGTCCCGCAGAGGCGGAAGGACCACTGAAAGCGGCCATCATCCAGACGCAGCTCCTGCAGCAAATAATGATACTCTCTGTATTGGGAGCTTTTCACAACAACTCGCTCCGTGTGATCAAGGTCCGTCATGATGACTTGACGCCGAGCAGAATGGAAGCTCCTCCTATTTGATGACGCACCGGGGCGAATTTTCGCAACGAAAGTCCACCCAAGCAGAGCGACACACCGGGTGAAGGAGGCGCGTCCACGTGACCCCCGCAAGTTTGTAGCGTCTGATCACGCCCGGTGTGTACGCGGCGGAAATCCGCGAAGTAGCGCTATTTTTTACACTTATAGATGTTTTAAGGCTGTAAAACCCCTCACTACACACTTTTCTCAAACAGGCATTAGCATTTTCTCACTTTTCTCTCTTGTGTAAACACTCTCTTTTTTCTTCTGTGCGAGAAGATTAGAAACAGACACACGCAGAACACAATGCGCGGCTCTCCCTACACTCACTGCCTCTGGGGGTACGGATGCGGGACCCGCAAAGAATCCAAGTCCTCTCTCGGTGGCCACGGAGCTCTGCAGCTACGGTCAACATCCGGATGAAAACAGCAAGCGTAGCCTCTGGACCTGTTGCCAGATTTGGCGCAATTCCGCATAGCAGACAGGAGGGCGGCGGTGTGATTGGCAGTGAGAGCAATCGATTTTTTTTTATATATTTTGTTAGTCAAGAGAGGTGGTGGATCACGGATCCAGTATAAATAGCTGGCGGAGCACGCGTCCGAGGTTCCGGAGCGCGCTCTGGCTTGCTCCCCCTCAAATTAAGCCCTGAGTGTGTGCCTTCCAGTCATGCTGAGTACCGTCCTGTTGCTCTGACTTTTGCTGAAACCACTTAATTCTGCGTCGAGCAGAGGACGCAAAAAAAATTAAACGTTTAATTTTCGTTTGCGCCCCTCATGCTGTTGTGGTGCCAAGCTGCATCGTCTCGGCACTAGGTTGCTTCCACACAGCGGCGTCATAACGACGCACGACACATCTGGGAGCAGCCCCGGTGTGAAAGGGGCTTAAGAGTTTCACTGATGAAAACACCTCTAATCGCTTCCAGAATCACAGAGGTCTCTCTCTCTCTCTCTCTCTCTTGCACTTCGTGACATGGAGAACACATTTGAAAACATCTAAAAAGGTAATTGTTTGTAATATTTACATTATAATAGCTTGGTAAAACAGTTGCATGTTCATTCCTTCTCATGAGTAGCTGTAAAAGTATGTTTATGATAGATTTAGCATCTGGTTATAATCGTTCAGATGAGCTGCACTCTGATGCGGTGCGCTGATGCAATCACACGCACTCGCATGCAGTGTTTATTAATTGTTTGCGCAATGTTCACGTGAAGTTCACACATTTAATGCATGACAGAGATTTTGAACATTTCAAAATTTTCTTTGCACATGCGTAACAGGCACAGTTTGCGACGGGTTTACCCTCCTGCACGGCAGAGTGCTTGCAAGTGCACGAATCAAAGTCGTGCAAGTGTCAGGGCAGCTTATGCTAAAAAATTCTTTCTGCTGAAATTAGGCAACTGATCTGTAAAGGTGCTCTGTTTGTAGCCTTAAATCACCATGCACCCCCGGCCTGAATGCATCTCACTCCCTGTTCTTCTAAACAATGAGTGTTTTTTCCCCTTCAAGTTGTTCTTCTCTCCTCACACATATGCACTCATCCTTCCATTCCTCTTCTGCACCATGTTCATGCGTCAGCTGCCTCCCTCACTGGGTCGCGGCTTGCCAAACCACATCACATCACTGATAAACCTCTTCGAGGGTCTGCAGAGGGGATTTAACAGCGAGCATGCTCTGAGTCATACCATCATCATGTCAGCAGCAACATCCAAGACTGCTTCTCACACCTTTCTTTCTTCCTTCTGCACATCAACGAAGCTCACACAAGTGTAGATCAGCCCGTGACACCACGCAAACAAACACAGCGCTTTGACGATCCCTGTCTGTAAATGATATCAAAACGACCGAGCGGCTCAGCTGGGTGACGCCGTCTCAGCTGGGAAAGCTTCTCCTTCTGCTAATTTGCTCACACGTATTGTTCTGAAATGTGAATGTGCATGTTATGCAGGCACCCACTGAGATGCACGTGCATGTGACAGCGCTGCAGAGTTTCCTGGGATTTCTCTCACAGAAGCTGCTTTATTGTCTTTTTTGTTTCTTTTCAAACACATCAGTGTGGGCTGTGTTTTCATAAAGCATTAGCAGAAAACTCTACGGTCTCCACTGGAATTAAATCTGGCACACAGCCAGTCACTCGCTCTCTTCCTTTACTTCCACAAGGGGGCAAAAAACAAACAAACAAAAAACCCTGACCTCAAAACAACAACTGTCCCAGATCAGAGGGAGGATCTGATCAGGGAAAATTCACAAGAGTCTCAACTTTCTGAAGGACGTCTTAGATCATCTCAGTCGAGATGAACTATTTGTCTCTGCCAGACATCCAGAAAAGCTTGATGACCGAGACAGAAGAACGCCTTTCTTATTTCTTTTTTTTTTTTTTAAGTTTAAATATATGCATCAGGATACAAATATTTAAGTTTTGCTCTCATGACGTTTGTGACGTTTTTGATGTGCTTGGAATGGATGAACACTTAAGGAACATGAATGAGCAGAACATTATGTCCCCAGGCCAAAGGCGTACAACAGTGAGTTCTTTTCCACCATCATTTGACAAAAGTGCATCTTTACAGTATCAGTATCAGGCGTCCAGAGAAAACATTACATGGACAGTCAGGTTTGCTCACAGTAAAACATCTGAACTCACTCACCATTTCACACACAGGACAACCCCCTCACCCCTTAGATGAGACTGTGGGAGCCTTAAGCAGCTCCATCAGTTATAGACTACTGCACCCTCGGTGCAAAACAGAACGCCTCCACAGGTCATTTATTCCAGCTGCAGTCTGACGGTACAATGGTAATTCTAATCCAACTACATTTTTTTCTGCAAATCTGATTGGTGAATCGTGTGAGATTTCAGACCGTATATTATCGGGTGTACAGTGGCAAAATATTCGACTGCCTCACATTCAATGTATTACTCGGCGTCCTGGGCGCATGCGCTGCTACACAGATATCAATAATGGTGCAGTCAGCTGAGAGCGAGAGGTGTATCGTAGCAACAACAATGCAGAAATGGGTGAATTTAAGCTACCATACGAAAGTAATGATGTGGATTCTGATACAGAAAGACAGCTTCACATTTAATGGATACTTCGCGCCCTGACCACTGCTGGAGTGACGATGAAGGTGCTGCTGCTAATGGTAAGCCTCGCCGACCAAATTACCTTCAGAAAAATAGACCGTGCAAACGATCAAATTGGATTTGAATGGGAATAACCCCCTTGTGTCTGATGATTTGCCGATGTTCATGCTGGATTACGGTCGCAAATATCCGTTTTACCAATAAAACTCCTTTTGCGACCGTATAACCAGCATGAACGTCCGCAAATCATCAGACACAACAGGGTTATTCCCCAAATGGACTGCATTTATATAGCGCTTTTCCATCTGCATCAGACGCTCAAAGCACTTTACAATAATGCCTCACATTCACCCCGATGTCAGGGTGCTGCCATAGAAGGCGCTCACTACACACCAGGAGCAACTAGGGGATTAAGGACCTTGCCCAAGGGCCCTTAGTGATTGTCCAGTCAGGCTGGGATTTGAACCAAGGCTCCTCTGGTCTCAAGCCCATTGCTTAACCACTAGACCACCACCTCCCCCATAATATCAATCAATCAATCAATTTTTTTATATAGCGCCAAATCACAACAAACAGTTGCCCCAAGGCGCTTTATATTGTAAGGCAAGGCCATACAATAATTATGTAAAACCCCAACGGTCAAAACGACCCCCTGTGAGCAAGCACTTGGCTACAGTGGGAAGGAAAAACTCCCTTTTAACAGGAAGAAACCTCCAGCAGAACCAGGCTCAGGGAGGGGCAGTCTTCTGCTGGGACTGGTTGGGGCTGAGGGAGAGAACCAGGAAAAAGACATGCTGTGGAGGGGAGCAGAGATCGATCACTAATGATTAAATGCAGAGTGGTGCATACAGAGCAAAAAGAGAAAGAAACAGTGCATCATGGGAACCCCCCAGCAGTCTACGTCTATAGCAGCATAACTAAGGGATGGTTCAGGGTCACCTGATCCAGCCCTAACTATAAGCTTTAGCAAAAAGGAAAGTTTTAAGCCTAATCTTAAAAGTAGAGAGGGTGTCTGTCTCCCTGATCTGAATTGGGAGCTGGTTCCACAGGAGAGGAGCCTGAAAGCTGAAGGCTCTGCCTCCCATTCTACTCTTACAAACCCTAGGAACTACAAGTAAGCCTGCAGTCTGAGAGCGAAGCGCTCTATTGGGGTGATATGGTACTACGAGGTCCCTAAGATAAGATGGGACCTGATTATTCAAAACCTTATAAGAAGAAGAATTTTAAATTCTATTCTAGAATTAACAGGAAGCCAATGAAGAGAGGCCAATATGGGTGAGATATGCTCTCTCCTTCTAGTCCCCGTCAGTACTCTAGCTGCAGCATTTTGAATTAACTGAAGGCTTTTTAGGGAACTTTTAGGACAACCTGATAATAATGAATTACAATAGTCCAGCCTAGAGGAAATAAATGCATGAATTAGTTTTTCAGCATCACTCTGAGACAAGACCTTTCTGATTTTAGAGATATTGCGTAAATGCAAAAAAGCAGTCCTACATATTTGTTTAATATGCGCTTTGAATGACATATCCTGATCAAAAATGACTCCAAGATTTCTCACAGTATTACTAGAGGTCAGGGTAATGCCATCCACAGTAAGGATCTGGTTAGACACCATGTTTCTAAGATTTGTGGGGCCAAGTACAATAACTTCAGTTTTATCTGAGTTTAAAAGCAGGAAATTAGAGGTCATCCATGTCTTTATGTCTGTAAGACAATCCTGCAGTTTAGCTAATTGGTGTGTGTCCTCTGGCTTCATGGATAGATAAAGCTGGGTATCATCTGCGTAACAATGAAAATTTAAGCAATACCGTCTAATAATCCTGCCTAAGGGAAGCATGTATAAAGTGAATAAAATTGGTCCTAGCACAGAACCTTGTGGAACGCCATAATTAACTTTAGTCTGTGAAGAAGATTCCCCATTTACATGAACAAATTGTAATCTATTAGACAAATATGATTCAAACCACCGCAGCGCAGTGCCTTTAATACCTATGGCATGCTCTAATCTCTGTAATAAAATTTTATGGTCAACAGTATCAAAAGCAGCACTGAGGTCTAACAGAACAAGCACAGAGATGAGTCCACTGTCCGAGGCCATAAGAAGATCATTTGTAACCTTCACTAATGCTGTTTCTGTACTATGATGAATTCTAAAACCTGACTGAAACTCTTCAAATAGACCATTCCTCTGCAGATGATCAGTTAGCTGTTTTACAACTACCCTTTCAAGAATTTTTGAGAGAAAAGGAAGGTTGGAGATTGGCCTATAATTAGCTAAGATAGCTGGGTCAAGTGATGGCTTTTTAAGTAATGGTTTAATTACTGCCACCTTAAAAGCCTGTGGTACATAGCCAACTAATAAAGATAGATTGATCATATTTAAGATCGAAGCATTAAATAATGGTAGGGCTTCCTTAAGCAGCCTGGTAGGAATGGGGTCTAATAGACATGTTGATGGTTTGGATGAAGTAACTAATGAAAATAACTCAGACAGAACAATCGGAGAGAAAGAGTCTAACCAAATACCGGCATCACTGAAAGCAGCCAAAGATAACGATACGTCTTTGGGATGGTTATGAGTAATTTTTTCTCTAATAGTTAAAATTTTGTTAGCAAAGAAAGTCATGAAGTCATTACTAGTTAAAGTTAATGGAATACTCAGCTCAATAGAGCTCTGACTCTTTGTCAGCCTGGCTACAGTGCTGAAAAGAAACCCGGGGTTGTTCTTATTTTCTTCAATTAGTGATGAGTAGAAAGATGTCCTAGCTTTACGGAGGGCTTTTTTATAGAGCAACAGACTCTTTTTCCAGGCTAAGTGAAGATCTTCTAAATTAGTGAGACGCCATTTCCTCTCCAATTTACGGGTTATCTGCTTTAAGCTACGAGTTTGTGAGTTATACCATGGAGTCAGGCACTTCTGATTTAAAGCTCTCTTTTTTAGAGGAGCTACAGCATCCAAAGTTGTCTTCAATGAGGATGTAAAACTATTGACGAGATACTCTATCTCACTTACAGAGTTTAGGTAGCTACTCTGCACTGTGCTGGTATATGGCATTAGAGAACATAAAGAAGGAATCATATCCTTAAACCTAGTTACAGCGCTTTCTGAAAGACTTCTAGTGTAATGAAACTTATTCCCCACTGCTGGGTAGTCCATCAGAGTAAATGTAAATGTTATTAAGAAATGATCAGACAGAAGGGAGTTTTCAGGGAATACTGTTAAGTCTTCTATTTCCATACCATAAGTCAGAACAAGATCTAAGATATGATTAAAGTGGTGGGTGGACTCATTTACCTTTTGAGCAAAGCCAATAGAGTCTAATAATAGATTAAATGCAGTGTTGAGGCTGTCATTCTCAGCATCTGTGTGGATGTTAAAATCACCCACTATAATTATCTTATCTGAGCTAAGCACTAAGTCAGACAAAAGGTCTGAAAATTCACAGAGAAACTCACAGTAACGACCAGGTGGACGATAGATAATAACAAATAAAACTGGTTTTTGGGACTTCCAATTTGGATGGACAAGACTAAGAGTCAAGCTTTCAAATGAATTAAAGCTCTGTCGGGGTTTTTGATTAATTAATAAGCTGGAATGGAAGATTGCTGCTAATCCTCCGCCCCGGCCCGTGCTACGAGCATTCTGACAGTTAGTGTGACTCGGGGGTGTTGACTCATTTAAACTAACATATTCATCCTGCTGTAACCAGGTTTCTGTAAGGCAGAATAAATCAATATGTTGATCAATTATTATATCATTTACCAACAGGGACTTAGAAGAGAGAGACCTAATGTTTAATAGACCACATTTAACTGTTTTAGTCTGTGGTGCAGTTGAAGGTGCTATATTATTTTTTCTTTTTGAATTTTTATGCTTAAATAGATTTTTGCTGGTTATTGGTAGTCTGGGAGCAGGCACCGTCTCTACGGGGATGGGGTAATGAGGGGATGGCAGGGGGAGAGAAGCTGCAGAGAGGTGTGTAAGACTACAACTCTGCTTTGTGGTACTAATATAGTACCACAAATTGTTAGCACCACAACCACCTGCTAATTTTGCACTGTTAACTACGTATTCTTTCACCTTTTGTGCTTTATTAAATGCACAACTGTGAAAATTATCCTGTGCAATAATTTACCACATCTATACATAGTTATACTCACTTATATTCTATTTTTATGTAATCTGTTCACATCAGTATTTATGCACCCACCAGAAAACATTGCAATATACTTTAGTCAGCTTTCTCTAATGTAAATATTTTTCTTTTTCTTTAATACTGTACGACTCGGCAACACTTGCTGCGGCAACAAGTGATTTTCCTCGTTGTGGGATCAATAAAGTTTATTTTATCTTATATATACAAGTATTATCAAGGGATTGGAAATTTGACCTTAACCTCTTACTCTAATTGTTCACCAACCTAAACAAAACTGAATCATTTCTTCTCATATACAGGTTCAATGTACCACCTACATTTGATTAAAACTGGGTTAGCTGTTCTTGAAATAGCTTGCTGACATACATAAAAACATGCAACAAAAGGTCTAAGATTTCTTCTCTGTACACAAAAAGCTTATTTCTCTCCAATTTGGTTCACAATTTTGTTAAAATCCATGTTAATGAGCACTTCACCTTTGCAGAGATAATCCACCAAGCTGGCTGGTGTGTCATATCATGAAACGATGCTGATTAAACAGCATGATTATTGCATAGATATGCCTTGAACAGGTCACAATAAAGCCGACTCGAAAATTTGCAGTTTGATCATACAACACAGTGCCATTAATGCCACACATTTTGAGGGAGTGTACAGCAGGAATTCCCACCAGAGCTGTAGCCCATGAACTGAATATTCCTTTCACCACAACAAACTGCTTCCAGTGCCGTATTCAACCAGTCTAATTGCAGACCACGTGTAATCGTGCCAGCTCAGGACCGCCACAAGACTTCTGCACACCATTCATTTGTAAGGTAAACTGTTGTCACTAATATAATCAAGGCAAAGCCTTGGACTGAACATCGATGTAGGTTGATGTAAATACATCTTGTCGATTGTATGTGATACACCATAGTTCTAAATTGCTTGGGTGCATGAAGGTCTTGAGATGAATGTACTTTAAATAGACTGACAATTTATTCAGGATAAACTATTGTAAGCTTTAATGGTACACACATATGGGTTTATTAAAGGTATTCATGAAAATATCATTGCTAAGTAGAATATCAAGAACAGAAACTTCTGTATTCTCGAGATCGATAGATTTATTGGATGATCAATGTAATATACAACAACAGTTAATAATAAGAGGTCTGTCAATAAAGTAACGGTCCTTTTTATTTTTTTCAAAAACTATATGGATTTCATTCATTCCGCCATTTCGACGTGTCAGAGGACAAGTTTGGACATGTCCAGCTCTCCACACACCGAAACAGAGGTGTTCCTTTGTCTCGCTTCCAAAGCGAATCGGTCTTTACGCGCGAAGCCTCCGCGCGGCTTTCCATGACAAAATCTCTTGTTAAAAGTGAAATCTGCCGGAAAATGGCTGATGTCCAGCTCTTGTGATAACCAGAGAAAGAGCACACGACGGTCTCGTATCCACAGAGCCATCCGTTTAGAAATGGTCCGGTGGTTTGTGCCGCGTTGTCGCAGATCGGAGCACGGTGCGCCGAGCGTCCTTAAAGGGGTCCTTAAAGCTGTAGTAACAGTCCTTATTCTCTGTGAAGCCCGTAAAATTTTCACCGAAAGCCAGATAAATTTTTCGAATGGTTTCCAGGTGCCAGTCTCTAACAGCTTCTGAAAAAATTCTGATGGAAAAAAAGTCCTTTTCATTACGCTATTTCCAATGAAAATTCGACGAGGGGGTGGGACCACTCCTTCCCAAGGCGTGCTCACAGGCGAATGACGTAACCGATAGGCATGGAAAAACTCACGCATGCGCACGAGGGTTCAAGCATGTCTGACGTAAAAACATATGAATGAAATCCATATGTTTTTTGAAAAAAATAAAAAGGACCGTTTTTTGTCATCACCCAAACATCTCGATGTTCGGTATAGTCTATCCCCATCAGTATTAGGGATGGGTATCTAAGATTTTATCTATCGATTCCACTTATTGATCCGATTCCTTATCGTTTCCCTTATCGATACCCCTTGTGAATTTTTTGTATACTAAAAGTAGGCTTTACAGGTTTTCTATGTCAGCGGGTCAAAGAGCTTTTTCTTATCATGCACCCGCTCTGTGGAAGTCTTCCTGTGACCGTGAGGCAGTCGGAGTCCGTGGACATTTTTAAGTCAAGACTTAAAGCCTATTTGTATTCTCTTTCTTATGAATACTTTTTTATTTTGTATCCATTTTATTCTTTTACTTCTGTTTTTAATTATGTCTTTGAATTTTTTCATTTTTATTTATTTGTTTAAATTTTTTTATGTTGAACTGTTCTATGTGAGGCTCCTTGAGACAGCTTTTGTTGTGATTTGGTGCTTTATAAGCCGATTAAACTGAAACTGAACAACATTTGAGTCTTAAAGTAAATATGTAATAAATATGAAATTGGTCACTGGATTCTTTAACTTTGGACATAATAAACTCTACATGGTGGATCCTTGATCTATGGACATAAATAGAAATAAACCGAATCTGTAGTTATTGTCAAAAGCATTTCCTTTCAGGCATTATTGGCATGAATGTCTTTCCATACATCTGAGCTGAGCTCTTGCAGCTGGCTGCGCTGCAGGTCAGGATGTAATTTATAAAGAATGCAGGACGTCTCATTTTGGGAGGAAAAAAAAAAGTTTTAGTCGATTGTAGTTTCTTGTCTGTATTACAAAGTTTGTAAGAGATGTCATTTTATTTAAAGCGGCAATTCGTTTTGAAGTTATTAATTCCAAGCAGACTCTGTCTCAGCAGTGAGCCGTGCAGCATTTGGAGCTGTGCCAACGGAACAAGGACGATTCTCGTTTCTTGACTGCAACAAGACGAGAGTCCCAGTTAGTGACTTTAATACACACAAAAGTGACTCATGATATTTTAATGGCTTTGAGAGGTGTTAAGAAGCAAACTTGCCGTTTCTGAAGAGCAGCGAATCAAAGAACCAACAAGCTAGTGGATCGAAGCATTGCTTCATTGTTTAACGCTTCAAAGTGGTGTCGAGCTGCAGAAACGGTTGATTACAGAGCCACTGCAGGGTCTGTAATCAACGTAGAGAAATGATCAAACACCCTCAAAAACAACAGCTGCTCTGAAGGTCCGATAAGGGAATCGTTAAGCAAAAAGGCTGTTGACATCAGTGGATCGAATCATTTCTTAATGATACTCGAAAAGAACCCTAATCAGTATGCGTGGCTGGCTTGAATGAAGTCAATATCCACTGAACGAATTCAACAATCCTGCTCAACTTTCCACTCATTTAGCAGAAAAACATCAAGACACAATGAAACTCCTGCACTTCCACAAAAGATGAGGTTGTTTCTCCCTCAAGGATACACTGAACGGACTGTACACGTACACACACACACACACACACATTCCCTGACCCAGTCATTGTGAAACTCAAGCCATGAGATGCTGGAAGAAGTTGACAGCATTAGATATTTGTGAAGCTCAGCAGACAGAAGCCACACTGGAAGACATGCAGGAGAAATAAAATGAGAGACAAAATCAGAAGACGTGTGTGAAATAAAGAACAGAGCAAGTGACAAAAGGGGAGTGAGGAGGGGGAGATTGTGGGAGACGGGTGTGGGGTGGGAGTAGCTGTTTTTGCTGTTATAGTCCAGCTGTTAAAACAATCAGTGTGTGTGTGGAGGTGACATGGGGGAGCACAAAAAAGGAGACATGTTGCAGAACCAGGGGGAGGAAAGGATGGACGACTGTTCTTTTCCCGAATGTCTCACCCCTATCTGCTGTAAAATCTACCACTACTGTACCTCCTCTTCCTCCTCCTCCTCTGCCCGGGGGAGCAGGGCTGATATCTCCGTCAGATGGTTGGGAGTTCTTTGTGCAGCTGTAAACTGAGCGGCGAGGAAAGGAAAAAGACTTTACAGCGGAGGAGCTGCATCCTGCAAAATGCATTTTACAATTTCACTGCTGAAGTTGTAGAGGCCCAAACCCTGCAGAGGAGGATAACATGCACCTGATGTAGAGGGGTTTTGTCCTGCCTGACACACACTATGCATACGGCCTGACATGTACGACACACACAGTCAGCACACACACACACACACACACAGCTGCAGGGAGTTGTGTGCCAGCAGCACACCATCTGTGATTGGCTGATGAAGATGATTGGCAATGCTTTGCTGCCGCCCCACGGGGGTTTGGACCCAGCTGTTCCGTGGCAAAACACACAGCGAGCACAGTCAGTGTGCCCTGCCTGTGCACACACATTTTCTCTGTAACATCCATCTATTGTCGGGGTCACGGGGGCCAGCTGGAGACTAGACCAGCAGAGGCTGGGAACTTCCAGGGTGCAGAGAGGAACTTTCACATTTTCCATCATCAGTGTGTGTGGGGGGGGGGCAGGAAGTGGACAGTGACAGATTTTTGCTATTTGGCCTCTGTACACCAACACAGTTAAGTAAAAATGAAACAAGATCTGCTTAAAGTGTAGAACTTTAGCTGTAATTCAAGGGTTTAACAAAAATGTAAAAGTTAAATTACAATGAGTTATAATACTGTTTCCACTGAAAGTTTGATATAGGATGTCATTAAACATTTTAAAAGATTAAATGACATTTTCTTTTGATGGGGTGGATGGTGAGTGATCTGACCTCTTTGGCTAATAGCTATTGTTACCCTAAATTACATTTTAGTCATTATTTTCACATTCTCCATGAGCAGAACTTTACATAAATGTGTAGTAATTGACATACAACCCCTGGCAAAAATTATGGAATCACCGGCCTCAGAGGATGTTCATTCAGTTGTTTAATTTTGTAGAAAAAAAGCAGATCACACACATGATACAAAACTAAAGTCATTTCAAATGGCAACTTTCTGGCTTTAAGAAACACTATAAGAAATCAAGAAAAAAAAATTGTGGCAGTCAGTAACGGTTACTTTTTTAGACCAAGCAGAGGGAAAAAAATATGGACTCACTCAATTCTGAGGAATAAATTATGGAATCACCCTGTAAATTTTCATCCCCAAAACTAACACCTGCATCAAATCAGATCTGCTCATTAGTCTGCATCTAAAAAGGAGTGATCACACCTTGGAGAGCTGTTGCACCAAGTGGACTGACATGAATCATGGCTCCAACACGAGAGATGTCAATTGAAACAAAGGAGAGGATTATCAAACTCTTAAAAGAGGGTAAATCATCACGCAATGTTGCAAAAGATGTTGGTTGTTCACAGTCAGCTGTGTCTAAACTCTGGACCAAATACAAACAACATGGGAAGGTTGTTAAAGGCAAACATACTGGTAGACCAAGGAAGATATCAAAGCGTCAAGACAGAAAACTTAAAACAATATGTCTCAAAAATCGAAGATGCACAACAAAACAAATGAGGAACGAATGGGAGGAAACTGGAGTCAACGTCTGTGACCGAACTGTAAGAAACCGCCTAAAGGAAATGGGATTTACGTACAGAAAAGCTAAACGAAAGCCATCGTTAACACCTAAACAGAAAAAAACAAGGTTACAATGGGCTAAGGAAAAGCAATCGTGGACTGTGGATGACTGGATGAAAGTCATATTCAGTGATGAATCTTGAATCTGCATTGGGCAAGGTGATGATGCTGGAACTTTTGTTTGGTGCCGTTCCAATGAGATTTATAAAGATGACTGCCTGAAGAGAACATGTAAATTTCCACAGTCATTGATGATATGGGGCTGCATGTCAGGTAAAGGCACTGGGGAGATGGCTGTCATTACATCATCAATAAATGCACAAGTTTACGTTGATATTTTGGACACTTTTCTTATCCCATCAATTGAAAGGATGTTTGGGAATGATGAAATCATTTTTCAAGATGATAATGCATCTTGCCATAGAGCAAAAAGACACATAGGGTCAATGTCATGGCCTGCAAATAGTCCGGATCTTAATCCAATTGAAAATCTTTGGTGGAAGTTGAAGAAAATGGTCCATGACAAGGCTCCAACCTGCAAAGCTGATCTGGCAACAGCAATCAGAGAAAGTTGGAGCCAGATTGATGAAGAGTACTGTTTGTCACTCATTAAGTCCATGCCTCAGAGACTGCAAGCTGTTATAAAAGCCAGAGGCGGTGCAACAAAATACTAGTGATGTGTTGGAGCGTTCTTTTGTTTTTCATGATTCCATAATTTTTTCCTCAGAATTGAGTGATTCCATATTTTTTTCCCTCTGCTTGGTCTAAAAAAGTAACCGTTACTGACTGCCACAATTTTTTTATTCCTGATTTCTTATAGTGTTTCTTAAAGCCAGAAAGTTGCCTTTTGAAATGACTTTAGTTTTGTGTCATGTCTGTGATCTGCTTTTTTTCTACAAAATTAAACAACTGAATGAACATCCTCCGAGGCCGGTGATTCCATAATTTTTGCCAGGGGTTGTATAAGAGAAAATGTTCACAAACTGAATTATGTACATCTGTGCTGTGAGTGTGTTCAACCCAAGGCAAACAGCATCAAGTCAGTAGTCCATCACTTAGTCAGTACTTCACCTATCACCATAGTTTTAGTGTCAAATGAAACCTAATGATTTCTAGTTGTAATACTGGTGTTTATTCTATAGGTCATGAGGCTTCAGTTTTTTCTGACAAAAAACTTTTTATAAAATTTTTTGGTCTGGGTTAGGGTTGTACTGTAAACCATACTGAGAAGTGCCATTTTACATTACAGAAATGAGATGGGTATGATATTAAATTAGACAAAATATGCTTTTCAGAAATATACACATTGATATTATATGTGTAGGTATCACGGCTCATGCCACTAGAAATCCACTGCATGGCCAAAATGTCATAGCTAATGCTCCATTATGACGCATGTGGTCCTCCTCAGGTGGAAGGTCAAAAAGTGCAAACATTTCGCCCACAAACGGCACTTATGAGTTGTTTTCAACCTACAGGTGAATACTGCACCAAAAGGTACACCGGGAACGAGTTATTTTCCCGTTACCACTCAAATGTCCATTTAGGACATTATAGAGGTTGGAAAAAAAAAAATCAAGTGGCATTTTGTTGTGGGGGGGGGGGGGGGGGGCATGGTAGGCTATCTCAGCTCCCGGTCTATTTTTGGTTTCTGTGGGTACGATTGAAGAAACTGTACACAATGCAAGTTTTGTCTTTTACATCACCACTACTGCAACAGAGAAGGGTTTTCTTAAAAAGAGGACATGGTATTCCTGTTACGTTTTGCCAGAAGACACATGGGAGACTCAAGCCTAGATTTCTGCCTTTACATGATCATTCTACACAGTGTTTTAAAAATGAAGCCCCCGGAGCTACAAATCTACCATTCAAACAAAATAGTAATGAAACGATGCTAGTAACCGACTTCGTAAATGTTGACACAATAGTTCTGATATCAACTTCTGTAACGTTTCTCAACAGTGACGTTCACCTTATCCGCTTCACTGGCCTTTGAGCACAAGAAGAGACACCATCGAAGAGCTGATGGAGTCATAAAGTCCCTAAATAGAGGTATTTGGAGATGCTGACACCTACGCAGGAGAACAAAGGTCTAAGTCTTTAAGGTCCTGGTGCTTATTGTCTTAATCTAGGGTTGCTGGAATTTGATATTAACCAGTGACGTAAGCCAGTGACCCAGGGGTTCCCCTGGGTCACTGGCTTATGTCACTTGGGTCACCTGCATTGTTGTTCTGGTCTCTTGAAGAACCAGAACAACAACAGAGCATGGACGCTGCGTGAAATAGGACGTTTATACATTCTTTCTGTCATTTTGCCACGTTTTTAGTATTTTGGAAAAAATACACTGTTTATTACAAACAGAATTGCTATTTCCTGGCATCAGTGTTGTGTACTTACGGAAGAATCGAACACCGAGGAGGAGGCTGTATGCTAGGAACAAGGCTTAAAAATAAAAACTAAAAATCACCATTTCTGCGAGGGGGTGCAAAGCCTAAACATGGGGGCATGATGCCCTAACACCTGCAATGTCTTTGGCATTAAGGTCTCTTTGGAGGATCCAATGGTACTATTGGAATGATTTTGTGTCAAACAAGGGGTTACTTAGCAGAGACCTGGATGAGGAGGACCCCATGCATCATAACAGAGCATTAGCTATGACATTTTGGCCATGGGGTGCACTTTGTGGCATGAGCCGTGCAGGAGGACCCAGCAGCTGCAGAAGGTCAAGGGGATGCCCACGTTTAGCCTGAGTGCAGCAGACAGATTACTTTTGAGAGGTGGGGATAAACCAGTTGTCTGCCAAGGTGGTTGCCATCCAGAATCCATCCTGGAGCGGTTCCATGGCACAGTGGATGTGGCAAAATACAGCATTGGTGCATACTTCAAAGACGTGACCTGACGTTTGATATAATATTGTAATACTGAATCTAAATTTTACTTGTAGCAGGAATATTTTTACATGCACCGACATATGATTGTAGGATTGTGGGTGAATGTTCAACACGAAAGCCCAAACATGTGCAACTGGTAAAGGTAGACCAAAAAACATATTTTGCACAATATAATACAATAATGACCCACATCTCTACAGCATCAATGACAATCAGGGGTGAAACACACAGCTAGTTTATGAAGAAGTGTAAAACCAAACACAGCATTAGCAACACCAATTCAAAAAAGATTAACCTCGACAACTAAGACCAGGATGCTTAAGTCCAGCGTTCGGTCTGTTCTGCTCAACAGAATGTCTCAGAAAGATCAACAAAGTGCTGAAGCCTAAGTGTGACAAATTCTCCATATCTGCTGGACAAACACCAAATACAATCTACATCTGAGGCCCAGCTGACTTTACAGATGAAGTATGGCTTACATCTGGAACTATTTAGGAACTAAAGGATAAAAGCATCGAGGGAGCACTTCTTGGCGGCCGATGCGCAGTAAGGGTATGTTAAGTACTAGACAAACTAATAAGTGCAGCACTCTTTAGGTTATACAAAACATCAGCTTGAACATGATGTCCGTGAGATTTTGCTGCTCTGCTGGAGATGTTTCACTGAGAGGACACGAACAGCAGCAGACGCTGAGGGCACTCGGATCACAAAACCCAAAGCAGCTGAAATCCAGGTGTGCACATGGGCGTGTATAAGGATGGCATGGAAGCAGCAGAGAAATAAAGCAAGTTAAGTGCTGACAGAGGAAAGGATGATGCAAGCTGAAGGGAAAACAGCAGCAGCAACTCAGACGCCAAGAGGAGACATAGACACAAAATAACCCAAAAAAAGCCGAGATAAGAAGGAAAGATGAGGAGATAAACTCTGGATGACTGTGCAAAATAAGGAGGGGGAGTTTCCTTCAGATCAGCCAGTTGCTGACCTTTGACCTGGCCACCGATCATCTTCCTCCCTGACTTGACTGAATGTGGGCTGGAGAACACACGAGAAAGGGTAGACACCCGAGTGGAAGTAGGTAGGCCTGCGTGTGTGTGTGTGTGTGCACGTACAGTTAGATGCTGATAAGAGACCAGTGCATTCCTGCACAGCAAAAACAAAAACACACATACACACACACAAACAGTTTTTAACTTCTTGGGGCGATGATGCATGCAGCATGCACTGCCTCACTGCACACATAATGAACATGTTAATTTGCTCGTCCTTTCCCAGCACTCAATGTAAATAGTCAGTGAGCTCAGGCATCCATATGGCGCTTAGCGATAAAGAACAGTGTATGTGGGAGACATATTCCACCACGGACTTCCATTTCCTGTCTGTCACCCACCAGGTCTGACTAATTTCACAGATCATCTCTGTGATGTCTGGAGGCGTCACTACAGCACAACCTGTGTGAGCACGTCGTTTCACGCTGAGGATGCTGGAAGGAAAAGTGAACACGTGCTCGCTTCTTCAGTATAACGTTCGCTTTTTGTTGCTGTGCTTTAAACATGAAGCAGGTGCACTTTTGGCAATGCTGCAGGCTGTGTGACTGCATGATTTTCTGAAGTGTCATTATTGTGTCAATTACATTGTCAAGTGTAGGGGAAACTGGGGGACGGTGAATCAAGGAGCAAAGTGGCTATATCTGCAAAACTACATATATATATTTGCAGCACTTATGCCATATTTTTATGCATAAAGACATCCCCCTTATAAATTAGTGTTTTGTTTTTTGGATAAGTAAATTTGGAAAAAAGTAAATTTTGTGGATGTCAGTGTCTTTGTATTTATTTGTCACAACAGAGGAAAGGTGGCCCAAAAAATTATTAGTTAGAAGACTACCCCGTCCACCTGATGAGCATGTGTTATGTCTTCTCCAGACTATCAGCTATTTGATAACATGACTCATGTGTGTCATATGCACCCGGGGCACAGTGAATCAGTCTAGAAAGTGATTTACTAAGCCCCAGTATCAAGTGGATGACAAATATTACTTCTTGAAGCTTATACATTTATTTTTCCATGAATTAATTCTATAAATTGTGTATATAAACAACTGTTTTCACATTTGAACAGAAATTATGACAGTTGTATTTATAATAGATTCTAAAGGACTTATATCAATATATGGGTGATTCTTAGACTACGGGCACTTATTATGTCCTTTGATCATATTGTATGAAAAACAGAAAAAAGGGGAAATTTCACACTTTTATAGTTATCTTTACAATGAAAGTGTGTTAATAAATTTGTTCTAGTAGTCTATGATGACTTTTTCACCTTTTTCAGCATCATTATATGCAAATATTGCCGTTTTGTGCTTGTCCCACTCAGACTTTTGATCTTCAATGATAAAAATGAATGGTAAAGAAACATTTTTTCTAATGTTTTCAAATATCTCTGAATAAAATATCAGTAAAATAATCAAAACATAATTGGGGTATTCAATGTCATACAACTGTTGTGATTTTTTTAAACAAAATGTAGTTGTCCCACACTGTTGCCGTAGTTTCCACCACAACACTGTAATGTCCCTTTAAACAGTTTGTATGAAAGATTGTTTGGGTAGTTTCTATGGAGATAAACAGTGATATCAGAGCACATGTATATAGCGCCAAATCACAACAAACAGTTGCCCCAAGGCGCTTTATATTGTAAGGCAATGGTGTGGTGGAAATTACATTTACAAGGCCAATAGTGCCCGTAGTTAAAGAATCACCCATATAAGACACTCAGACATTACAGAGCTGGTTTGCTGTATTCTAGTTTGTATATGCATCAGCATATATTTAATAATTTTGAAGAAATCTTTATAATTATGTGTTTTTTTTATTAGATTCTAAGTTGATTCACTGTGCCCCGTGAATTAGTGTCCAGGGCACAGTGCATCAAAATGGATTTTAAACACCTGTAAATTACACTTGGAGAGAAATAAATAACACAGCCTTATAAACAATAACTTGCTGTATTAAATCCACAACAGAATGACCTAAACCTATGCATAATGTGTTTATGCTGCCAAAAAACATTTCTGGTCCACTGTGCCCCGACTTCCCCTAAAACGTGCTGTTGCTCCCTTTACACAGACAATGCATAGTTAGTCAACTGAAGTGAAGAAAACTCAGAAAAATAATTTTTTTGGCCTGCACCTGGCCTGGTGATACATGGGCGTCCACTTGGCCTTCTCCAGCTACTGGAGCCTTCAACGCTCAGACAGCTGTGTGCTGGATCACATCCAGAGAACCGCACCACATGGCCACAGTGTGAAAGATGATGTTCCGTCACAATGCAAGCGATAAGTCTCATCTGAGTCTCCCACAATAACCACTTATTTGACACAAAGTCAATCCAGGGGGACCCAAGGATCCTCCAAAGAGACCTAGTACCAAAGACATACAGTTGCTGCCTCATGTCACCGGTTAGTGTCCACATCCACACAGAATCACCACCACCAAACTCCTCTCTCCAGTGACCTCAGGAGTCCATAAGCTTTTCCCAAGTGTCTCTTGATCTCAAAGGCTGGGGATCCAGAGACATAAATGTCACTGCTCAAATACTGTAAGTGGATGAACCTAAAAGCGAAAGCATATCGATCCACATTTCTGTTCAATCACGAGTGCAGCAGATAACTGAAACAATCATGCAGATGGTGACAGAAGCAACAAATGTGGGACAAATACTCCTTAGACATTAGTCCTTTGAAAAAACTGATTGGCCATTTGAATTTTCAGTAGGCAGTTAGGTAGGGGTCAAAATAAATCATATTGAAAACTATACCACATTATTTGTCTGAGCATAAAGATTCCAAAAAGGTATAGTTTGGACAATCTGTGACTGAATGTTAAGGAGTTATGAGGTAAAAGCAGCAAGAATGGTACCAAAGGTCAATTTCAGTTTGTACAGGGGTCAAAAGTTAAAGTTGCTCCAAATTTGTTAAAAAGTGGTGCAAATTATTATTATTATGAGATCAGTTTGATCATTCGAGTTTAGTCAGACAAAGCCACCAATGTATGACAAAAGTTGGTTTTATATGCATTAGTGTAAAATTTCATGGGTGGCATGAGCGCAGAGTAGCGACACTGTTTACGATGACTTCAAACCTGTACAGAGTGAGGATTTACTAGAAGCTGTCCTTTACGCAAAACACAAACTTAAAATGGACCAAATACTAAAGGCGGTCTGGCTCGACACGTTACACAACATAAAAACCAAACAAAAAAAAAGCAAAACACTTAACGTGCTGCACAGTAAATTCAACCAATGCATATGACAAGAGATTTAATACAATTTGTAAACATTTAATAGAAAAGTTTACATTTACACTTTGTCTTACAGTGATCAAGTGGCTGACGGCAGCTCTCTGCTGCTCACAGATTAAAGATACTGTATAAAGATTTGAAGAAATTTCAAAAACAGAACACGACTTCTGTTAATTTCTGTGTACTGACACCCCTTACATACACACACACACACACACACACACACACACACACACACACACAGTTATCTAGAAAAGCCAAATGATATGACTTTTAATCATATTTAGTATTGTGCAACAAATAATCTGACCAGTAGATGTCAGTATGACAATGAGCTGCAGTGAAGACACCGCACAGAGCAGCCAGAAGAAGAATGCATTACTATGACACCATTATCAACACTTTCACTGAACTGCTTCCCTTCACCATTTAAATTAAACAGTTTAATCTTGCGATATCAAACAGAACTCGGTGACTTTTTCAGCCCAGTCTCACATTTTTTTTCTGCCTCCGCCGAAAAAAGCACCCACTTTTCGTTAAACTTTTTTTTTGCCATTTATAATCTTCCCCTTCTCCTAACTCTAACCATAATCATAGCGGTAGTGTCTACCCTCCCCTAACCCCAACCCCAGCAGACCCTCCCCCCGTCATCCCGCATTTCATGCCCCTGTCACAAAAAGTGCCCCATTTTCGTACTCCCGGCACGAACCCATAGATTAGTGTACTTCTTGTAACACGAACTGCTGTGAGACTGGGTTGGACTTTTTCTTTGACAGGCTTCCATTTGTACGAGAGGAAAACTTTGCATCATGACTAGCTGTCCCTTTGACTCCACTACGTGTGCTAGCGAGGTGGTAAGAAGCGCTCCTTTATGACACAGCGGGTTTGCCAAATGCACACTTCAAACATTGTCTGAAGATGATAACAGTCAGCATTCCAGTCAGGAGATCTGTACCGAGTGTGCTGATAACCTACACATATATCTGTTGAGATTCCCAATCTCAGGATGCTACAGGTGTGCAAAATCCTTCTGGTTTTTATATTCTTTTTTTTTTTTTCCTACACATAGTGGAGATTTGGTAAAATTGATCCATGTGACAGTCTGTCAGTTACACAAGAACATCTACGATTTCATAGAGAAAAACTTCTCTGGTGAACTGATGAATGCTTCAATGTTAAATATTTTGTTTCCGGTGTTCTGACTTTTTGTGCACTGATCAATTCTGCTACCAGCGTCACATGGAGGCATAATCTGACAGACATTCTACCAGCATGGGTGTGGATGAAATAAATGTGTGATCAGGGTTGGGAGGGTTACTTTAAAAATGTATTCCGATACAGTTACTAGTTACCTGTTGAAAAATGTAATCATTAACGTAATCCAAGTACCATAATATTAAAGTAATGTAATTTGATTACTTTCAGTTACTTCTGGATTACTCCAATATCAGATATGCTAATACAGACAAAAGAAACTAAATAGAAATAGTCTTGACCACATAGTACAGTTTATTAAGCAAAAATAAAACTGTTTCTTTTACATGGCATGCTCTGTTTTACTTCACATTATGAATTAAGAGTACCCACAATATTGTTTTAAACACACCCAGTGTTCACCTGCTAAATTTTCAACAAAAAATGCCAAACAAATGAAGGATAATGAAAATTCAGGCGTGTGCAGTTGAATTTGTAATTAAAAGTGGCTTGCAGAACAGTATACAAAACAAAGGTCCACTTATTGAACTTTCAAAATAAGAACAAAAGCATAATGAAAACCATTAAGTAAATACTGTCAGTAAGGAGGCGTGATCGCCATTTTAATTCCGGGCAAGTTAGTGATTTGCCTGCATAGATGTTCAAGAAACAGGTGGAATATGCCGGAAACAAGGGAGACAATATTTCCTTCCATAAGTAAGTGGTTTTGGTTCTTCTTGTCACTTTGTCCATGATATTTGGATGATAAACAGCTGTAGGTTTCCTACCGTACCTGTGTCGCCCGATGACACGGACCATTAACTCTTGACTTATGTCTAGTTCATTGGTGATTCTTTAACTACGGGCACTATTGGCCTTGTAAATGTAATTTCCACCACACCATTGCCTTACAATATAAAGCGCCTTGGGGCAACTGTTTGTTGTGATTTGGCGCTATATACATGTGCTCTGATGTCACTGTTTATCTCCATAGAAACTACCAAACAATCTTTCATACAAACTGTTTAAAGGGACATTACAGTGTTGTGGTGGAAATTACGGCAATAGTGTGGGACAACTACATTTTGTTTAAAAAAATCACAACAGTTGTATGACACTGAATACCCCAATTATGTTTTGATTATTTTACTGATATTTTATTCAGAGATATTTGAAAATATTAGAAAAAACGTTTCTTTACCATTCATTTTTATCATTGAAGATCAAAAGTCTGGGTGTGGGACAAGCACAAAATGGCAATATTTGCATATAATGATGCTGAAAAAAGGTGAAAAAGTCATCATAGACTACTAGAACAAATTTCTTAACACACTTTCATTGTAAAGATAACTATAAAAGTGTGAAATTTCCCCTTTTTTCTGTTTTTCATACAATATAATCAAAGGACATAATAAGTGCCCGTAGTCTAAGAATCACCCATATATTGATATAAGTCCTTTAGAATCTATTATAAATACAACTGTCATAATTTCTGTTCAAATGTGAAAACAGTTGTTTATATACACAATTTATAGAATTAATTCATGGAAAAATAAATGTATAAGCTTCAAGAAGTAATATTTGTCATCCACTTGATACTGGGGCTTAGTAAATCACTTTCTAGACTGATTCACTGTGCCCCGGGTGCATATGACACACGAGTCATGTTATCAAATAGCTGATAGTCTGGAGAAGACATAACATGCTCATCAGGTGGACGGGGTAGTCTTCTAACTAATAATTCTAGCAAGGATAAAATTTTAGCGTAGTGGTAATGTCGAGGGAGTGAAGCAACCGAGGGGGGGGGGGGTGCGGAAGGGGGGAAGCTTTTGAAAATTCAAGCTAAAAATTGGCCATTCTAGGGGTACCCAAAGGAGAAAAGACAGGTACGACCCAAGTCCCTTCATCAAGTCCAGAAGGCTGGGGAAGTTTGTTGAGTGGGCAATCTCATTCTGGGTTAGCCAGTACATGGCCCTCAGTGAGGCAGTCGGAGTCCATGGACATTTTTAAGTCAAGACTTAAAACCTATTTTTATTCTCTTTTTTATGAGTAGTTTTTATTGTTGTGAAAGTGACGTGACACGAACCCACAACAGGGGGCGTTAATGAACGGACAATGGATAAGCCAAAAAGTAACAATTTAATGTTGTGAATCGCACAACAACGTACAGACAATAACAATATGGTGGACTGTCAATCATACACCAGGTGACGTGTGGGCAGGCTCGACGATAGAAGACGCCTGGAGAGAGAAGAGCTGGATCCCCACACAGCTTCCACCACCAACGGAGCTGAAGAACACTGGAGCCGCCAAGCCCTGCGCCCCAGGTGGCCGCTGTCTTCAGCAGTCAGACCCGGTACTGCTGGCAGAGAACAGAGACAGTCCAGATGAGTGTGAGTTCGCACACTCAGTAATCCCACAGTCTGTATTAAGTAAAGTAGGGAAAACCTCCACCTCCAATCACACACACTCGTGCAGCTCCTGGTCAACCACTTATCTGAGTTGGGGTGTGAGGCGAAGCCGTCGCTGTCACACCAAACGCCAATCCTCCAGATAAGGAAACACTCCAGGAAAACGGCTGCAAATAGAAGTTCAGGTTAAACACACACAGTGTCAGGCAGCAGAGAAATTACCTGAATGGTAGTTGATTTCTCAGCGAGGAGGTGGAGTTGCAGTCCAGTCTTTGTAGTGGTGGTGATGGGTGACAGCTTGTGTTGATTGATGACAGCTGTCACCTCCAGCAAAGCCGACGCCCTCTCGTGCTTGAAGCCCGCACTTTAAGCAGGGCGCCATCTTGTGGTGGTGGGCCAGCAGTACCTCCTCTTCAGCGGCCACACAACAGGACCCCCCCCCCTCAACGGGCACCTCCTGGCGCCCGACCAGGCTTGTCCGGGTGCCGCCGGTTGAAGTCGGCCAGGAGGGCCGGGTCCAGGATGAAGCTCCTCTTCACCCAGGAGCGTTCTTCGGGTCCATACCCCTCCCAGTCCACCAAATACTGGAACCCCTGGCCCTTCCGACGGACGTCCAGGAGCCGGCGCACGGTCCAAGCCGGCTCCCCGTCGATGATCCGGGCAGGAGGCGGCGCCGGTCCGGGGGTACAGAGGGGTGACACGTGGTGAGGTTTGATGTGGGACACATGGAAAACTGGGTGGATCTGCAGTGAAGCTGGCAGCTTCAGCTTCACTGCGGCTGGACAGAGGACCTTGAGGATAGGGAAAGGTCCGATGTATCTGTCCTTCAACTTTTGGGATTCCACTTGCAGGGGAATGTCCTTTGTAGAAAGCCAAACCTCCTGCCCAGGCTGGTACGCAGGGGCCGGGGCACGCCGGCGGTCTGCATGGTTCTTGGCCCTCGTCCGGGCTTCGAGCAGGGCAGAGCGGGCGGTACGCCACACCCGACGGCACCTTCTCAGATGGGCCTGGACCGAGGGCACCCCGACCTCTCCCTCCACTAGCGGGAACAATGGGGGCTGGTACCCCAAACACACTTCAAATGGGGAGAGGCCGGTGGCAGACGAGACTTGGCTGTTATGAGCGTACTCGATCCAGGCCAGATGGTCGGTCACTCAAGGCCGTCGGGTGCGCGGAGGTCACGCAACGGAGGGCCTGCTCCAGTTCCTGGTTTGTCCGCTCTGCCTGCCCGTTGTCTGGGGGTGGTACCCAGACGAGAGACTGACAGTGGCCCCCAGTTCCCTACAGAAACTCCTCCAGACCTGGGAGGAGAACTGAGGACCACGATCCGAGACAATGTCTGATGGAATCCCATGCAGACGCACGACGTGGTGGACCAGGAGGTCTGCAGTCTCCTGGGCCGTCGGGAGCTTCGGGAGGGCCACGAAGTGGGCCGCCTTGGAAAACCGATCCACTATCGTTAGGATGGTGGTGTTTCCCTGGGACGGCGGGAGGCCCGTGACAAAGTCCAGGCCGATATGAGACCAGGGGCGACGAGGCACTGGCAGAGGCTGGAGGAGGCCTTGGGCCTTGTGATGGTCAGCTTTGCCCCTGGCGCAGGTGGTGCAGGCCTGGACATACTCCTGGACGTCGGCTTCCATAGACGCCCACCAGAAGCGCTGCCGGACCACTGCCACGGTTCTTCGCACCCCTGGGTGACAGGAGAGCTTGGAACCATGACAGAAGTCAAGGACCGCAGCCCTGGCCTCTGGTGGGACGTACAGTTTGTTCTTCGGACCGGTCCCCGGGTCTGGGCTCTGTGTCAGGGCCTCCCGGATGGTCTTCTCCACGTCCCAGGTAAGGGCGGCCACGACAGTGGACTCGGGGATGATGGTGTCAGGGGGGTCTGACAGCTCGGTCTTGACCTCCTCTTCGTGCACCCGGGACAGGGCATCAGATCGTTGGTTCTTTGTCCCGGGGCGGTAGGTGATCCGGAAGTCAAAATGCCCGAAGAACAGCGACCAGCGGGCTTGCCTGGGGTTCAGACGCTTCGCGGTCCGGATGTACTCCAGGTTCCGATGGTCCGTGAAAACTGTAAATGGTACCGATGCTCCCTCCAACAGGTGTCTCCACTCTTCAAGAGCCTCCTTCACCGCAAGAAGTTCCCGATTGCCGACGTCATAGTTCCGTTCAGCTGGGGTCAACCTGCGGGAAAAGTAGGCACATGGATGGAGAACCTTGTCGGACTCCCCGCTCTGGGATAGCACGGCTCCTATCCCTGAGTCAGAGGCATCCACTTCAACAACAAACTGGCGCTTGGGGTCGGGCTGCACCAGAACTGGTGCAGTTGAGAACCGGCGTTTCAACTCCCTAAACGCGGCTTCGCACCGATCCGACCAGGTGAAGGGGACTTTTGTGGAGGTCAGGGCTGTCAGGGGGCTAACTACCTGACTGTAGCCCTTGATGAACCTCCGGTAGAAATTTGCAAAACCGAGGAACTGTTGTAGTTTCCTACGGTTCGTTGGTTGGGGCCAATCTCTCACCGCCGCAACCTTGGCCGGATCAGGGGCGACGGAGTTGGAGGAGATTATGAACCACAAGAAGGACAAAGAAGTGCGGTGGAACTCACACTTCTCGCCCTTCACAAACAGCCGGTTCTCCAACAACCGCTGTAGGACCTGACGTACATGCTTAACATGGGTCTCAGGATCCGGAGAAAAAATGAGTATATCGTCTAGATATACGAAGACAAACTGATGCAGGAAGTCCCGCAAGACGTCATTAACCAATGCTTGGAACGTCGCGGGCGCATTGGTGAGGCCGAACGGCATGACCAGGTACTCAAAGTGACCTAACGGGGTGTTAAATGCCGTCTTCCACTCGTCTCCCTCCCGGATCCGAACCAGGTGATAAGCATTCCTAAGATCCAATTTCGTGAAAATTTGGGCTCCATGCAGGGGCGTGAACACTGAATCCAACAGAGGTAGCGGGTATCGGTTTCGAACCGTGATCTCGTTCAGCCCTCTGTAATCAATGCATGGACGGAGTCCGCCGTCCTTCTTGCCCACAAAAAAGAAACCAGCACCCATCGGGGAGGTGGAGTTCCGGATCAACCCGGCAGCTAACGAGTCCCGGATGTAGGTCTCCATTGATTCGCGTTCCGGACGTGAGAGGTTGTACAGCCTGCTGGACGGGTACTCAGCGCCCGGTATCAAATCAATGGCACAATCGTACGGACGGTGCGGGGGCAGCGTGAGTGCCAGATCCTTGCTGAAGACGTCAGCAAGGTCGTGGTACTCGGCTGGCACCGCCGCCAGATTGGGGGGGACTAAAACCTCCTCCTTAGCTGTCACACCGGGTGGAACCGAGGATCCTAAACACTCCCGGTGGCAGGTTTCGCTCCACTGAACCACAACCCCAGACGGCCAATCAATCCGGGGATTGTGTTTTAACACCCATGGAAAACCCAAAATCACTCGGGAGGTAAAAGGTGTTACATAAAACACAATCTCCTCCCTGTGATTCCCAGACACCACCAATGTCACTGGCTGCGTCTGGTGTGTGATTAGTGGAAGAAGGGTGCCATCTAGTGCCCGCACCGACAATGGTGATGGTAAGGCCACTAGAGGGAGCCCAACCTCCTTTGCCCATCTGCTATCCAGCAGATTTCCCTCCGACCCCGTGTCCACCAGTGCTGGGGCGTGAAGGGTTAAATCCTCACTCAGGATCGTGACTGGGATTCGTGCAGATTTACGGGGTCTCCCCACGTGGGTATTGTGACCCACCCTTAGCCCAGTCTCTAAGGACGAGTGCTGCTGTTTTGATCGTTTGGGGCATTCTCTCTGTGTGTGCTCAGTAGAGCTGCAGAGAAAACACTCTCCACGGATCAGCCTCCTTTGTCTCTGATCTGATCGTTTTTTTGGCCCTGCTCG